>NW_011494694.1:477009-491001 GCF_000754665.1 Bison bison bison | reverse complement strand
GAGACGAAGCGGCTACTCTGCAACGCGCAGAGTGGGGCTCCGCTCCTCTCGGGTTCAGCCGTCGCTACCTACCCCCTACCTCCAGGAGTCGGGACCCAGCGGGCGCATGGCCATTGCTGGTTGGATGAACAGGCCCACGAATATGGATCCTCACAGGTGTCCTAGACGCCGGTGCCTCGGACCCAGGTCCAGGCCTGCAGACCAGGGGGTCCAGTGTCCGGACCAGAAGTCTAGCTCTGCAGACTGGATATGCATTACTGCAGGCGCCGTCCAGTACTGTAGGCCAGAGGTCTAGCGCCCAGATGCACGTCCGGTGTCTGCACCAGAGTCTGATTCTGCAGACTCCTGTCCAGCGCCGCAGACCCGAGGCCCTGTGCCGTAGACCCCCGTCCAGGCCTGACGGAAGAATGCTGGGGGCTGGTATCAGAACGGGCCTCCCAGGTGGTCCTAGTGGTAAAAACCTGCCTGCCAGTGCAGGAGATGTAAGAGACGCGGGTTCGGTCCCTGGGTCGGGAAGATCCCCTGGAGGAGAGCATGGTAACCCACTCCAGTATTCTTGCCTGGAGAATCCCACGGACAGAGGAGCCTGGTGGGCTACTGTCCATAAGGTCGCAAAGAGTCGGACACCACTGAGCAACTTAGTACAATGTGAAAACAGGGACAAGGGTTCAGTCTTAAAGAGTAGCCTTGCTGTGCCTTGAACCGTGTGGGGGTTAGGTGCGTCAGCCCAAACTGTAGTCTAAAATTGTTGTGTAGCTTACAGCAGGGCTGTCCTATGTGTGAATCATCTCTGTCTTCGGTTCCTTGTGTCCATGGTTCTGCATGTTGGGCTCAACCAGCTGAGGACCCGGTAATGCTGTAGTATTTACTTTGGAAAAAGTCCAAGTTTAAGTGGACCTGTGTATTTCGAACCTGTTTTGTTTAAGGGTCAACTGAACTTCAGACTGTCTCAAGAAAAAGCAAGAGGCTGCTGCCTTCTTCCTTTTTCCTTGTGAGAGGTGTTTAAGTTTGTAAGAGCGAAACCCTACCTGTAAAAGGAATAGCTAATCCAACGCCCCTTTCCAGTTGTACATAAACACTGCAAACCTCTGAACAGAGTAAACACAGTTCTCCACCTGCACTGGGGGGTGGACACTGGCAGTGAGGTAGCGGCTTTTTTCTCTCATTCTCTACCACGCTAAGGAGAGAGGAGAAGCTAGGGCTTCCCGTACAGTGAATTCCACGGACTCCTGGGTGTGTACTCAGTCGTGCCCAATTCTGAGTCGTGACCCCATGGACTGTCGTCCATCAGGCTCCTCTGTCCATGGGATTTCCCAGGCAAGAATACTGGAGTGGGTTGCCATTTCCTTCTCCAGGGGATCTTCCCAACACAGGGATCAAACCCAAGTCTCCTGCATCTCCTGTACTGGCAGGCAGGTTCGTTACTGCTAAGCCACCGGGAAAGCCCTTGGAGCCCCTCCCAAGGTCAGGTTCTTTACACTGAGCCGGGAAAGCCCTTGGAGCCCCTCCCAAGGTCATCAAGTGATGCGCTTTGCCTCACAGTTTGCTGTGGTCGTGATGAAAATGCCTGCTTACTGTTTTGCTTATTAAATCACCTACTTTACTCCTTCCCTAAAATCTCACATTTAAAAGGTGAAGTCCCCAAAGCTTTTATTGTCCATTCTAACTGTCTTCAGTAGAATTTTATCTAATCTCAGTGAGATAGAAAACATAAGACCCCTAGAAAAACATGATGCACTTGTTCTGATAAAGCATCTTTTAGGTGGAAATACTTATATTTGGCCTATTTATACTAAAGTGTGAGATCTTCCCCTTTTTTCCTTAATTTAAAAAGATCAGAAAATAGATGAACACATCTGCTGTAAAATGGTAAACCTCTATGCTTCTATTTAACAAAAAGAGTACATCTATCCCATTAAAAAATTTTTTCCTTTTGAAGTATAGTAACTTGAGTTTTATGTATACAAAACAATGAAATAAATTACCTCTATTAATGGGGAGAAAGCTTCCCAAGGATATGTGAGGCTGAACCATGTGAAATTGCCAGTGTCTGACTCTGTTTAACCTGAAAAGGGAAATTTCACATGTTTCAACCTGTGCCTGGGTTTAAGAAATTTTACTTAGAATATAACACTGGAGATTTAAGAGTGTGATCCGGACTTTCTCACTTCTCATGCCCTGTGAGTCAAACTTAGTTTCCAAAAAAAAAAAGATACTGTGTAAAAATGCACTGAAGGCATAACCCACTGGAAACAATGATCGAGTCTAGGCTCTGGAGTCAGAGGCCTGGGCTAGAGTCCTGACGCCCCTGTTGTGTAGCTGTGATGTTGGGGGCAAATCAACCTCCACTCCCCTTTCACTGTGTCATGTGAAAATCAAGGTGATCGTGGTTCCTATCTTGCAGGGTTGTTATGAGGATGAAATAAAAATAATACAACTCCTGACCCTCTTTATTCAGGGGTTCTGTGTAACAAATTCACCCACTGGCCACAGTTTATTTGTAACCCAGAGTTAATACTTGCATGCACGTTCTCGGTGACTGGGGGCAGGTGCAGAGCTGTGAAAAGCTGGTCACCCAGCACTCATGGTCAGGCTGGGGTGGAGCCAGACTGCTGTGCCTCCTTGTTTCCGCTCATTCTGCAAACCAGCGTCACTTTCATGGCCTGCCTACTGCCACATTTTTCACACATTTGCGCCTTTTGTCGGTGATCTCACTGTTTAAAATAGGCCCCAAGCCTCGTGCTGAAGTGCTGCCTGGTGCCCTAAGCACAAGAAAGCTTATGGAGGGGAATGTGTGTTAGAGAAGCTGCGTTCAGGCTGAGTTATACGCTGACGGCTGTGAGTTCCACGTGAATGAATCAATAATGCGTGCTAAGAAGTTTTTAAACAGAAGTACACCAGGCAAGGTTGTAGGCTGATCACTGAGGAAAGTGCTTTCAGAAGCTCACAGGAACCTGACCTATGACTCTCCTAGGAGCAGTGCCTCAGTCTTAGTAAACCAGTTTTGCGGCAACTTGGTCAAACATAGCGTGCAGATAACAAGAACCGACTGTAGGTGTAGACAGCAAGTGCTGAATCAGTGTTGGGTTTCGTGATTATAATCATTACTGTTGTTTCATCATGTGTAATTCCTGCTCTGGTTCCCTGTCTCCCTTCCCATTTGTGGAAGGAAAATCTAAACGGAGTCAGTATTGCTCAGCAAACTCTGTGACTTGGAGCTGGGAGGCCACAGAGGAAGAGGACTTGCTGGCCTCCGCCTGGAGGGGGGCCTGACCTCTTGACCTGATGAAGTTGTCCAGAACACCTGCTGGAAAGGCAAGATGTCAGACCTGCAGGCAGATGTGCCTGCAGGCGGCCGGGCTCAGTCGTGTCCGACTCTTTGCCGCCCCAGGGACTGGAACCCGCCCGGGCTCCTCTGTCCATGGAACTCTCCAAGCAGGAATACTGGAGTGGGTTGCCAGTTCCTCCTCCAGGGGATCGTCCCAACTCAGGGATCAAACCCGCCTCTCCTGTGGCTCCTGCATTTGCAGGCTGGTTCTTTACCACTGCTCCCCCTGGGAAGCCCCAAGATACCAGGACATTTACCTAAAATGACTTGGAGCCGTCTATCTGCTTATTGGACGCTGGCCCAAAAACATGATTTTAGGACAAATCTTTGTCCTAAAGGACAAAGGAGTCCTTAAGGACAGATCTTTTCTGACTCGGCATCCGTCAGTCACAGTCCTCTCCAGGCAACTTCTCGTGTCTTCCTGCCTCGTTTTCTTCTTTCTTTTCCTTTTTTTCCCCTGGCTTTGTGTCTTTAGAAGCCCCTGATCCTTTCTCCTTTGGGGTCACCCTGAATCTGTGTCTCCAAATTGCCCTCCTTAAGGCCCCAGATAAACTGTCCCTGTTTGCAGACTCCTGTGTGACATGTTTTGGCAGACACATCCTGGCGAACAGTCTGTAAGGAAACCAACCTCTCGCTCATAATCCTAGAACAAAAGCCTGGATCTGCTGACTTCCTTCCTCTTCCTGCCTCTCAGACACAGAACTTTCCAGAGCCAATGGCCTTTTCACACACAAGGCAATGGGATAAGAAGGTTCCAAGAGGGGAGACATGAGGCTTGAGGGAGGCTTTTCTGGGCCCTGAGATAAGAGTCCCTGCTTTCCTCTAGTCCTGCCGGGGGGCCGGTGGAGGGGTCTCCACACCTGCCGTCCGTCCCTCCTTCCTCCGTCCCTTCACCTGACCACGGGGGAGAGGGGGTGTCGAAGGCAAACACAGGTCCCAGGGGCAGAGCCCCCAGTCATGGAGGAGGACGTCCCCACTGGGGAACACGTTGTCTCCTCTGCAGACAAGCCCAGGCCCAGAGCAGCCCTCGGAGGCCTCTCCACCCCACCTCAGGACCCCTGCCCCCAGGAAGCCCATGCACCAACCACCACCCCTCCACCGGCTGACGGTAGTGACAGGCGCTGGCTTCCCAGAGGGGCCTGGGGAGAGGTATGCAGGAACCCAACCCCATGGCAACATTTTAAGCATCTTGAAACAAAGGTAATATAAAGCATCTCAAATTTCCTATTCTCATTTCTTAGGTTTCATACAGTACTTGGTAGAAAGTTGTATCAGACACTCTCCAGTGACAATTCAGCTAGGAAATTACACTCAAATCTGAGTCCCTATGCAGCTAGAAGTACCTTAGAAAGAGTGCAGAACTCGGGATAGAGCTGATAACAGTTCATCACTGGCCATTTACTCTGTCTTATCAGCTCATCTTAATTGCTTCTCAGGACATGGCAGAAAACCTTGGTACGAAATGTAACACTGAGCTTTACCTCCGTGAGGACTGAGTGAATAAAGTCGGTTTCCCATTAAGGCTGTGAGGCTACTCCCAGGCAGAGGGTCAGGTCCAGTTGTCAAAGTGTGGGTAGAAGAGAAGGAATTGGGGACAGTTCAGTTCAGTTCAGTTCAGCAGCTCAGTCGTGTCTGAATCTTTGCGACCCCATGGACTGCAGCATGCTAGGCCTCCCTATCCATCACCAACTCCCAGACATCGCTCAAACTCATGTCCAGTGAGTTGGTAATGCCATCCAGCCATCTCATCCTCTGTCGTCCCTTCTCCTCCTGCCCCCAATCCCTCCCAGCATCAGGGTCTTTTCCAAGGAGTCAGTTTACATGAGGTGGCCCAAGTACTGGAGCTTCAGCTTCAGCATCAGTCCTTCCAATGAACATGCAGGACTGATCTCCTTCAGAATGGACTGGTTGGATCTCCTTGCAGCCCAAGGGACTCTCAAGAGTCTTCTCCAACACCACAGTTCAAAAGCATCAATTCTTTGGTTCTCAGCTTTCTTTACAGTCCAACTCTCACATCCATACATGACCACTGGAAAAACCATAGCCTTGACTAGACAGACCTTTGTTTGCAAAGTAATGTCTCTGCTTTTTAATATGCTGTCCAGGTTGGTCATAACTTTTATTCCAAGGAACGAGTGTCTTTGAATTTCATGGCTGCAGTCACCATCGGCAGTGATTTTGGAGCCCAAGAAAATAAAGTCTGTCAGTTTCACCTAGAAAGATGGGCTTCCCAGATGGTGCTAGTGGTAAAAACAACAACAACAACAACAAAAATCCCGCCTGCCAATGCAGGAAACATATGAGATGAGAGTTCGATCCCTGGGTCAGGAAGATCCCCTGGAGGAGAGCATGGCAACCCATTCCAGTATTCTTACCTGGAGAACCCCATGGACAGGCGGGCTATGGTCCATAGGGTCGCGAAGAGTCAGACACGACTGAGTGACTAACTCCTCCACAGTGTGTACTAAACCGACTTAGCAGGCACGCACGCCTCGAAGGACGTGGGTGAAATGAGCAGAGAAGAGGTAAGCCTTTAGGGAAACAGCCTTAGTTCTGATGATCCCTGTGGCCCCGCAGAGACCCCAATTCCTTTGTGCCATCCCCAACGACATCCCTGCAAAGAGATGCTCCAAGGGTCCCACTGCAACAGGAGCCTGGCGCCATCCCCACTCTCTCTCCTGACTCAGCAGGGACCCTGAGATGATCGCCAGACCGGCCTCCCCCCGGGGCAGACAGATGTGGGGGCCAGTAAACGACATGTGACAATACCACCGTCCCGGGAGACACGCGGCACAGAAGTGGCCGGTGTCAGCTCCAGCTCATCTGCCCAGACTGGTCCCGCTCCGGCCGTTGTCCACACGTGGCATGGAGGTCGTTTTAAGCCTATTCATTTCTCTCCTCTGCTGAAGAGCCTCCAACGACTCCCCTCCATCCTCAGAGTGAAAGACGTTAACGAAGTAACAAAAGACCGGATAAACCGGGTAACTCGCAGAGCTGGTCACGACGCAGCCCAGCTCTTCACTGCAGCCTCACACATCACCGCAACTGCCTTTCCGTGCACACACGCACACACGCGCACACACGCACACACACACACGCACACACGCGCGCGCACACGCACACACGCACGCACACACGCACGGACGCGCGCACGCACACACGCACACACGGGCACGCGCACGCACACACACATACACGGACACACACACAGTAGACACCCACAGCCCCACAGCTCAGCCGGCTCTCCCTGCTCAGTCTGCAGAAGCCACAGTCCTACCAACAGGCCTGTCTACCCTGTTCTCATTGCCTGAAATCTTGCTCCCGTGTGCCGCACCCACCCCGAGCTCCTCCAGACTTCCTTTCTTGGCCAGCTCCCTTGATCTCCTCGGTCTCCTCTGGGCAGCCCTCCTGGAACTCCTACAACGTGACCAGGGTCCCTTGCCTGGAGCTCTCCGTGCTGCTGTGTCCGTCCCTAAGCAGGGTCACCAGTCTCTCCCTGGCTTTGCCTGGCCGAGGGCAGCCTTGTGTCCAGACCCCACCCTGTGATAGATGCTCAGAGGATATTTTCAGAATTAATAAATGAGTAACAATTATTGTTCAGCCACTAAATTGTGCACTCTTTGCAACCCCGTGGACTATAGCATACCAGGCTTCCCTGTCCTTCACCGTCTCCCGGAGTTTACTCAAACTCATGTTCATTGAGTCAGTGATGCCATCCAACCATCTCATCCTCTGTCATCCCCTTCTCCTCCTGCCCTCAGTCTTTCCCAGCATCACGGTTTTTTCCAATCAGTCAGCACTTCGCATCACGTGGCCAAAGTATTGGAGCTTCAGCTTCAGCATCAGTCCTTCCAGTGAATATTCAGGGTTGATTTCCTTTAGGATTAACTAGTTGGATCTCCTTGCTGTCCCAGGGACTCTCATGAGTAATATAAGTAGAGTATATTTAAAGAGTCTGAGACATAAGTTGCCTCCATCTGCCATCTAAAGTTAGTTGTGGGGAGAAAGCTAGTCTAGTTGTCAGTATATGAACAGTACGGAGCCTGTCCTGTGCGTAGCTACCCCCTTGGAGGGCTGGTGAGATCTAGAAAGATGAGCTGGGTATTCAAACGGCTGACATGACCCAGGCCTTTCCTCCACCCGGGTGTCCACCGGTCCTCCCTCCATGGCTGAGAAGGTCTGGAACCTGGGCCATGTGCCAGCTAGGTGGTGTCCAGTGGTGCCCAGAGTGCCCTGACCCCGGGTCCCTGCCCGGGCACTGAGCCACGTGAGCCCCTGAGTGAGAAGTGGAGGGGTGTGTTCCCCAGGGGTCTGCTCCGTTGGAAAATATCCTGCTTCTCCATTTTACTCACATGTGGTTTTCCAAAGAAGGACACAAAAGTGATTCTTTTTCTGATTATCTGTTGGGCATTATGCCTTCCCCGAGAAAAGGTTTTACACCTCGAGCTGCTTGACGAGCGAAAATGCCTTCCCTGAATCCTGTCTCCCAAGAGCAGAGAGGGCCTGGCCGGTAAGAACGGGACTCTGGTCTTCCTCCACCCTCTGTCGACAGGTGGCGTCCTCAGCATTACACCGGTGCCGCTGCGGATTCAGCTCTGCTGTGAATGGGGCTTCCAGGCGTCCTATTCACGTCCGTCTGAGACCTGCAGGAAACCCTTTTGCTGGCCTCTGAAAACAAGTGGACCTCTCACAGCTTCGAATTAATGAACCAGCTATAAACGAGTTTTGGATGTTGCTAGCTTAAAAGCAAAAGTAGGTAGAAACCAACACAGCCATGTAAAGCAATCATCTTCCCATTGCCATTTTTTTTAAAAGCAAAAGGAAATTCAGCATTTTGATAATCTATTTCTCCTGCTCCGTTTGCTAAATCCCTATTGATTGATGGAAACACGACTGCAGGATGACACAAATGGTTAAAATATGTTCCCATGGCAACCCGGATGCAACCCACAGAAAATGAATGTGTATTGGTGCGATTAACTTATGGTCCAATTAAAAATAACATAATCCCCCCTTTAAGGGATTAGTGGATAAAAGTGCATTTATTTTCTACTTGGTACTTTGTTCAGAAAAGAAAAAGATACTGTCTCAGCATGAAGAACTTTTGAAATGATATTTAATCAAAAAGGAGCATAAGCAAAACAGTGTGTGGTGACTTTAACTTTGGACATTAGAGGCCCCTGAAGGCAGCGCGAGGGGCTTGTTGGGGACACAGAGTCTTGGGCCCTGAAGTGAGAGCTTCCGGGTAGCGGGCCCCTGGGAGGACAGATATACACGGTGAGTGTCTACGTACTGACCCCACTGGGCAGACAGGGCGAGCCCGGGGCAGCTCTACTCAGCGGGCTGGTTTGGAGGGATACTTGCACAAAAACAAGGATTTGCTGCTGAACTCCATAGACTTCAGTTCCCAGGTCTATACTGATTCCACTCTTCATTCTCCATCTCAATTCTCTCTTGCAGAGCCCGAGCCTCATGCCCTCGTGGTGGGCATTCCTGCCTCTCTGCTTCGTCTCTGACTCGACTCTCAACTCGCTGACAAGAGAGACGCGGAAGACGGCCCCTCGGCTTCCACACCTGCGTGGGGCTCCCTGAGACACACGTCAGGTCCTTACCACCTGCCCCGACTGGGCCCCCACGGAGACGGAGCAGCAGGTGTGTGCGCAGGATGCAGGACCAGCCTGGTGGGTGGTGATAGAAGCAGACGGGCACTCAGAACTTGGAATAGAGTCCCGGCAGGGGCTGCAGGCCCATCCGGGCTGGGGGCAACATGTGGAGGAGAAAGGTCCAGGCTCCTCTTCTGCATCCACCTGTCATTAGGTGGGGGCTGGCCCTGGGCACAGGTGTGACCCGGCCCAAGGTGGCCGTTCCTGCAGAGGGACCCAGTCAATACCAAAGTGGCTTAACCAAGGTTATGCAGAAAGGAGCCGTCAGCCTGGGGACCGTGGAGAGGTGGGCACCACCGTGGAGCCACCTGCAAGGTGAGTGTCGGGAGCCAAGCCCAGGCCAGCCGTGGCCATGGCCAGCTGTAGGCGGGGTGTGTGGGCGCAGCTGCTGTGTCCAGAAGGGTTTCCTGACCACAGTGGGGTCAAAGAGTGATGTTGGACCCGCACCACGCTCCTTGAAGCTGGCTTGGCTGAAGCAGAGGGAGTCAGCTTATACCGCTTATACAGATGTTGGGTCTGTGTTTGAACCCTGTCGTTTCAAATGACCCGTTCACTTCGTGTTTGTCTCTGCCTCCTTTATCTTCGCTGAAAACTGGGACTTATAATGGTGCTGACATGATCGGGATGTTGGAAGGATTAAATGAGATTATGCAAGCAGAGACCTAGGACTCTGCCTGCTACGTGTTGAGTGCTTGCTCCATGACTGACGGATATTAGCATCATTTATTTAGATAAACCAATGGTTGTTTCTCAGCCTGGTCCCTCGGTTGCTGTGAACTTGTTCAGGTTTTCTGCTGTTTATTTTAAATTCTTCATGTTTCTACATAGAAATAATATTATTTCATGCACTTCTGGTTCGTTGCACCTTTTGCAAGTTCTATTCCCTGGGTAAGAAAATGAATTTCAAATTTGTGTTCAGATGGGGCTTCCCAGATGGCGCTAATGTTACGTAAAGGACCCCCCAACCAATGCAGGAGATGTAAGAGACATGGGTTTGATCCCCTGGGTCAGGAAGATCCCCTGGAGGAGGGCACGGCAACCCACTGCAGTCTTCTTGCCTGGGAAATTCCATGGGCAGAGGAGCCTGGCAGGCTAGGGTTGCCCAGAGTCGGACACAACTGAAGTGACTTAGCACACACACAGTCAAAGGGTAAAAGGAAAGAACTGGTTTGTGCTGCTACAAAGGATATTAACCTCGCAGATGCGTGAGCTGGGGTCTCTCTTGGCAGCCAGCACTCTTTCTTGGTACTGCACTACCCAAGCGGACTGAGCTGCAGGAAGTCTTCACTCCGGAATAATGCGCACTTGAACTTCAGAAAGCAGATTGGACATCCATCCTGAGCCTCACCTGTTTGTCTTCATGTCCTCAGAATCTTGAACATGACCTCAGCGTTCGAATCTCGTGAGGCCACGAGATGGCGTAATTTTGCCACAGAAGAGCCTCAAGTCTGGGGCGAGCCTCGGAGGGCCAAGCCGCTCTGGACTATCCTTGCTTCTGGGAGAGTCAGGTGTGTGTGGGCTCCAGGCCCTGCCTTCGGGACAGAGTCCTTCCAGTCCAGCCTGGTGACTGTGCCTCTGGGGGATCACGACTTAAATCAGGAGGAGCACCGTCCTCCCTGCAGACAGACCGACGGCTTAGGGGAACCTAGTGATTTGTGTGTTTCATTGAAAACCCCAAATATTAACTGGCTGCTAAAACTCACATACGGACAAATTCCCTTTCCCTTCCTCCCTCCCATCCCTCCCGTGCCCCGCCCCCCACCTTATTCAGCAGCCTCCCCTTTACTTCTTTTGGCCTTGACCTTGCAGTTCTGCCTGGGGACCAGCTCACAGGTGCCAATGTAAATGGGAGAGAGTGCACAGAGTCCTCCTGGGAAGGCAGGTGTGTGCCCTGGGCTGGAGAGAGTGCAGAGAGTCCTCCTGGGAAGGCAGGTGTGTGCCCCAGGCTTTCTGGAAGGACTTGCCTGGTTGCGTTGCATCCACAGAATGAAGTTTCTGTTGTCTGACTGTTGTGTGTAGTCTGAGTTCTGGGTAGGAAGACTCTAGCTGGATGTAGATGCCTGTACATCCTGCCTGTGGAACTTGAGCTGAGATCAGGTAAGACAGATGTGTTATCTGCTGCGACTACCGGCATTTAACACGTCAGAACTTGTCGTCTGACACTTAAGGTTGCCGAGGTGGGGTTGGGGTGAAAGGATAGATAATGAGTTTGGGATCGACACGTACACACGGTTGGGGTCTCTCTTGGGACTCCAAGAAAGTATTCATCTCTCAGTTGTGTCCGACCCCATTGGCTGTAGCCCACCAGGCTCCTCTGGCCATGGGATTCTCCAGGCAAGGATACTGGAGTGGGTAGCCTTTCCCTTCTTCAGGGGATCTTCCCAACCTAGGAATTGAACCCAGGCCTCCTGCATTGCAGGCAGATTGTTTGCCATCTGAGCCACTATACTGTTTGTACAATGGATAACCAACAAGAGCCTGCTGCACAGCACGGGGAGCTCTGCTCAATGTTATGTGGCGCCTGGACTGGAGGGGCTTGGGGGAGAATGGACACATGTCTGTGTGGCCGAGTGTCTGTGCTCTCCACCTGCAGCTACCATAACACTGTCAGCTACACCCTGATACAAATGAAAAGTTAAAGAAATTAGGTGAGCGCTCCATTTACTGGCAATGGAGATCGACCAAGTTGCTTGGTGCTTGGGTGGTGGGTGCTGGTCCTGAAGACCTGAGTTCAAACCCCAAGCCCCTTGGCTGCATGGTTGGTCTCTGACAAGCTATTTAACCCCTTTGTGTCCAGTCTCTATCCATGGAAGAGGGAGCACAGTGGTATGTAGGCGCATCTTAAGTGCTTCCTACACACTTGTGATAATGTCCCAATTTTTATAGTAGCTCATCTTTGTCCTTTAGGATGTCTCCTTTCAAAATAACTTTAAAATATTGCAAACACAGTAGATTTTGCTCATCGGTTCAGTTCAGTCGCTCAGTCGTGTCTGACTCTTTGTGACCCCATGAACCACAGCACACCTCCCTGTCCATCACCAACTCCCGGAGTTGACTCAAATTCATGTCCATTGAGTCGGTGATGCCATCCAGCCATCTCATCCTCTGTCGTCCCCTTCTCCTCCTGCCCTCAATCCCTCCCAGCATCAGAGTCTTTTCCAATGAGTCAACTCTTCGCAGGAGGTGGCTAAAGTATTGGAGTTTTAGCTTCAGCATCAGTCCTTCCAAAGAACACCCAGGACTGATCTCCTTTAGAATGGACTGGTTGGATCTCCTTGCAGTCCAAGGGACTCTCAGGAGTCTTCACCAACACCACAGTTCAAAAGCATCAGTTCTTCGGCGCTCAGCCTTCTTCACAGTCCAACTCTCACATCCATACATGACCACAGGAAAAACCATAGCCTTGACTAAACGGACCTTTGTTGGCAAAGTAATGTCTCTGCTTCTGAATATGCTCTCTAGGTTGGTCATAACTTTCCTTCCAAGGAGTAAGGATCTTTTAATTTCATGGCTGCAGTCACCATCTGCAGTGATTTTGAAGCCCCCAAAAATGAAGTCTGACACTGTTTCCACTGTTTCCCCATCTATTTCCCATGAAGTGACAGGACCGGATGCCATGATCTTAGTTTTCTGAATGTTGAGCTTTAAGCCAACTTTTTCACTCTCCTCTTTCACTTTCATTAACAGGCTTCTTAGTTCCTCTTCACTTTCTGCCATAAGGGTGGTGTCATCTGCATATCTGAGGTTATTGAGATTTCTCCCAGCAATCTTGATTCCAGCTTGTGTTTCTTCCAGCCCAACGTTTCTCATGATATACTCTGCATATAAGTTAAATAAGCAGGGTGACAATATACAGCCTTGACATACTCCTTTCCCTATTTGGAACCAGTCTGTTGTTCAATGTCCAGTTCTAACTGTTGCTTCCTGACCTGCATACAGATTTCTCAAGAGGCAGGTCAGGTGGTCTGGTATTCCCATCTCTTTCAGAATTTTCCACAGTTGATTGTGATCCACACAGTCAAAGGCTTTGGCATAGTCAATAAAGCAGAAATAGATGTTTTTCTGGAACTCTCTTGCTTTTTCCATGATCCAGTGAATGTTGGCAATTTGATCTCTGGTTCCTCTGCCTTCTCTAAAACCAGCTTGAACATCTGAAGTTCCCCTGGTCGGTAGGTGCCCAATATGCTACTGGAGATCAGTGGAGAAATAACTCCAGAAAGAGTGAAGGGATGGAGCCAAAGCAAAAACACAACTGGCGTTTTGGATTGTGATTTGACTGGTGATAGAAGCAAGGTCCGATGCTGTAAAGAGCAATATTGCATAGGAACCTGGAATGTTAGGTCCTTGAATCAGGGCAAATTGGAAGTGGTCAAACAGGAGATGGCAAGAGTGAACATCAACATTCTGTTAGGAGAAGCACGCTGATTGAAACTGCCCACCCTGGCCAGGCACCATAGTAACCATTTGCATGAGTTGTTTTATGACAGGAGATCCTGATAAGGAATACGGAACTAATAAGCCATCACCAACAGGAAGAGTTCGGGAAAGGTCAAAAGGAGACACCGCGTGTCCGTCCACTTCCCAGAATCCCTCTCGCCAGCATCCATCTTGGCTGAGCGATGCGTGCACCACCAGGAAAGACTCTGAATTAGAATGATTGGCCAAAGACCACCCGGAAACTGATCCCATCACCATAACCGGAGATTGCGAGCCACGCGGCAGAGCAGTTCTCCTGTGTTCCCTTACCTACTGCTCTCCACCCGGGCGCCCTTTCCCAGTAGAGTTTCTTGCTTTGTCAGCACATTTGTCTCCTCGGACAATTCATTCCCGAGTGTTAGACAAGAGCCCAGTTTCGGGCCCTGGAAGGGGTCCGTCTTCCTGCAACAAATGGCGACTCTGGCGAGGACTCTTCTTTGCTGAGACTGACATCCCGACCACTCGGGGTACTCAGGGGCCAGCTTGCCTGCCAATGGACCAGACTCAGCAGCTGCAACTGGGACC
>NW_011494694.1:464035-476909 GCF_000754665.1 Bison bison bison | reverse complement strand
GAAGGGGTCCGTCTTCCTGCAACAAATGGCGACTCTGGCGAGGACTCTTCTTTGCTGAGACTGACATCCCGACCACTCGGGGTACTCAGGGGCCAGCTTGCCTGCCAATGGACCAGACTCAGCGGCCGTAACTGGGACCCTTTTGTCCCTGGTCTCCTCCTGACGCAGACAACTGGCCAGAGTGCCCCGACCGGCAAGGAACAAGAGACTTTATTGACCTCTCTCCCCTTCCCTCACTCTTTCTCTCCTTAACCCTTCCTATCCTTCCCTGTTTTTCTAGTCCCCCGGTCCTGGACACAGGAATCTGGTCAAAGGGCCTTCAGCCTGAGCTGAGGATTGGAGACTGATCACCTCCTCTTGGCAGAGAACTCGAATTCTGGTTCTGGCCTGGTCTGGTTTCTGGCAGGGCCGAGTTCCAGCCCTCTCTTCTCTGGAGGCCCAGGGAAAAGTCCCATAACGCCTGGGTATCTGCAGGTGGCAGGAGCCGTCTGTAAGGCCACCCCTTTCGCCCCCCTCTCCCGCCTCCTCCCGCTTCTTCTTTCAACCTGGCTTCCTTTCCTGCCTTTGAAATCTTTGATGTTAGTACTTGGATCTGAAGTTGTGTCTCTATAGGAGGTTTTCTGAGAGACTGTATTCTTGTATTTAAGGGAGTGTCTGACGACATGCCAGGTTTACATGTGTGTGTTTTAACTCTGTGTTCTGTGTTGTGATTTTTCATGGCCATTTTGCTTTATCTGGCCGCCATTTGGTTTAGACCTGCCGCCATTTCGTTAGAACTTGATTTTCTTTCCCTGTGCCTTGAGACCAGGGCTCTCAGGAACACTTATCTAGACCATCTCTAACTCCTGAGACTGAGGGAAAAGGGGAAAAAGACTTTAAAAATTTTACTTATTTCAATTTTTTTTTTATAAACTAGTAAATTTTATATTGTAATATCTAATTCGTGACTAAACTTAGAAAATGAAGCCAGATCTTGCACTGTGTCTGTCTAAATATGTCTTGGTATGTCTTTGTCTCTGGGTAATATTTTGAGGTTAATTTGTAAATGAGCTCTATTTATTTGGCTTAAAAAAGGTAAGCACTTACAAATCAAATAATTCTAAATTAAACAATAAATTCCGGGTTCATGTGAACTGGGAAATATTCAGTATTAAATACCTGATATTAATGTTTGTTTGTTGACCTATCTAATATAGACATGTCTTAGAGTAATTAAGTAGCATATTTTCATTGTACCTAGGTTTAATATAAGTTAAATATTATATCTGTTACAAGTTTATCAACAAGGAAATTACCTCGAGTGAAGAGACTTCTAAAAAAATGTAAATGAGATATGAGCTTTTATATAAACTCTATTAAGAATAATTATTCTTTAGAAATATCTGTCTAAAATAGTCTCTCCAGATTGGCGTAACTTAAATTTCTGAGGGTTGTGCCAAGTGTGCTAAGTGTTGGAAGTCTATTGAATAGTTAGGTCATTTCCAAATAAAATTTTGAAACATTGCTACTAAACACTAATTTCCTTTTACAGAGAAACTAAAGAGATGTGGGACTATAAATGAATAGTGCTTGGTGCCATCCTAAAATGTTGTAAGAAAGCAAGGGTTTTAGAAATTATCACTGGTATTTATGCTCACCAATCTATAAAATGCTAATATAAAATTCTTGGTTGCTGAATGAAAGTAGGAAGTGTGTTTTCAGTAAAAAAAAAAAGAAAGAAAAAGGTATGAAAAATACTACAAAGAGTTATGCATGATCAGGATTTTCTAAAATTGGATTAGAATTAGTTAGATAAATGGATTTTGTTAGGAATGACACAGCCATAAGAAAACTGGTTAGAGTCAGCTGGGCCCAAGATGGCGGTGCTGACTCTCACTAGACCTTGAGCCGTGGTATTTACGCCCATTGTGACATATCAGCAAGCCCGTCAACACTGACTAAATCTGACCAATGTTCTAAACCCCTTTAATTGATCTTTTCCATAAAACTTCCTAAATAGAATTCTTTTGAAGTTCTTTCGACCTCTAGCTAACTTTGGGGTGCTTCAGAGGGCCCCTGAAACATCCCAAAGAGCGATATTAAACTGTGTTTATTTGGTTGGTTAAATTACATGAAAAAGATTATCAAATGAGTAATAAATCCGCTCATGTTATAATGTATGGTAAAATTACTAATACAGATATCCTAGAAATTATATGGTGTTCTTAACATTGTGATATGTCCTGGTATTCTAATGGAAAACCTGATGACTTCACAAAAGTTAACAGAAGGACTGAATGAACCAGCGAATATGCTTATAACTTTTATGGTTTCTATCTAAAAAATGATTGGTTTTCAGGGAGTAGGGAAAACCTTCCTCTCAAACGAATTATGACAATACTTTGGTAAAATTAAACGTTATAAACAAAGCAATTATATTTTCTCTCTATCTGACTCCTCCAGAAATTTGAAATTCTTAGGTTTCCAGTAAGTTTATCAAATGAGTTAGGAATGTTATCTCATGGGTACAAAAATCTCAAGAAATTTTTGAGAACTTAAAAAGGGAAGCATTCAACTAGATTTGTTAGGCAAAATCTGTTATAAGCCTTTGGTGTGAGTTTCCCAGCCCTCTTTTATTTTAAAAGTCCAGTCTGAGACTCTGTAAATGTTTCGGCAAAATAAAAAGTCTATAGTCAATTATGGTTATATAAATCATCAGACCAAAATTAGTGAGAACAGACCTATTTTGCAAACAAACTAGCCTTAATTTGGTTATATTTGATTTAAATGAGGGTAATTTTAGGGAGAAAAAGATATTTCAAAAAATGTTAAATCCCAGTTTGTTAATGGGGGTCTGCATCTAGTAAGACTCATCTGTTAGATAGTTCTTTGCTGTTACGTGATATTAATGTAAAATTTAATTGAATTCTTAAAGAACACCCTAAGTTTGTTTCTGAAGCTTATTTCAATTTGTTTCTGAAGCTTATCTATCTTTGGATGAAAATCAGATGCCTCATGACCTACAACCAGGACTGGAAAAAGACATAATTTAAGGGACTGTCTCCAACCTGAATGGAAGGACTTTTTTACCAGGTACTCTTAACTAGCTCATGCACAATGAAACTGAAGGGAAATTAACTCTTAGATTATTTCCCACTTCCAAAGGCCCCTACAGTGGATTGGTCTATAGAGAAGACAGCTGACCTGATCTCACCTTAAAATGATGCTCAAGCAGGAGAAACTACACTACACCAGGATGAGAAGACGACGACATCAGAGGTAGGCAGCTTGCCCGAGATGCTGGACCTGATTCGTATGATCATTTATGTTTTCTTGACTTCTTAGACCTTTGCATATAAATCAAATCCTTTTCTATCATAGGCCTGATTCTATGCTAGTTTTAAAAATCAATTCAATTGTTGGGTTTGTGGCCAATTACCTGTGTCTAGTTCTGGGTTACCTTGTTAAATTTCTCTACTACAAGACTCTAACTGGTTGGCCCTGAGAAAATTTACTTAAAAAAACAATTATAGTCATATTCAGGTTACTGTGATGTTACTATATGGGATCCCCTCACCGGGCCAATTAATAATGCCTGCTCTGACTCTGGCCATAAATTTGAGCCTTTATCTATTACTCAAGCACAATCAGAGCAACAAGTAAAGTTTCAGCAAAGGAGGAAAAATCTACCACAATTATGGGATGGATTTATATAGATAACACCAGGCTATGGTAATTTAGGTTTAAAGTCTCCTCTGTGTTGGAAACAATTAAATCATACTAAGGATAATCACTCTAGTAACACTAGAAAACTGGGCTATGTGCCTTATAGACAGTGGTGCCAATGTATAATTTCCCTGGAAGATAAAGATTCTACAGAGCAGACTAAGTCAGATGACCTGAGATCTACTGGGCTACATCTAATGGAAGCTCTTAAGTCTTACTTGTGACTTTACTAATACTGCTGGCTATGTTATTTGTATTTCACCTGTTTTACAAAATTACTGTTTCTTACACCGTCAAATGCGTGTGTGAGGCCTCTAACAGAATAATATATAGTGCCAATAAGATCGATGATGGTAACAATGTAACTCTAGATATGGGGAGAAGCAACAAGAGGGGATATTTTCCTGGACCAAGAGGCTGGCAAGACAGGTGGTCCAGAGAATTTTGGATACTGTTTCATGGCCTAGTCCAGTAACAGCACATTGAGTGGCCTGTCAACAAAATCTTTGCCAAACCTGAGAATGGACGTTCTCAGCACTGTGGGATAAAATGGTCATGAAATGCCCCCCTCAAAATCATGGTCAAGTTTATGAGCAAGAGAGGGCTCTGCCAACTGAAGACTGACACTTGCCGGCTTCATCTACAAAGATTAAATCATGGCCACTGAAACTGCTGACTTTCAACGCCCCTGAAAGGAGTTCAGGGTGAAAACCAGGAATGGGGCACTCTGTGCTCTGGGAAAAACTGGCATAACAGGCCTTCAGATAGTTATATCTTTTCAGGAGAAGATTTTATGAGTCCCAATTCTTGCATCTTCTCATACCTAGAGGAACACTGGCGTCATTAATGGTGAAATCTGCTTTGGCTAACTAGGTGATGCCATGGGTGTACTTTCCGATTAGACCTTGTGTTGCTAAACACTTGCGTTTTCTGAGTCGTGTCAGGCTTGGATGCCACCATTCTCAAAACAATGTCTGCTGGAAGCTGGTAACTGCAATCTTTTTATAAAACTAGGCAACTGGCTACAAGTCTCCCTGAAGTGCCAGGTCCAGACTGGGTTTCAGGCCTATTCTTCTAAAAAGAAATGAGATTTATTTTGTCTACTAAATTCCAGTTTTCACTCCTCCAACTACTTCTAATTAGGTCTGTTACACCAAAATGGCAGACCAAGGGACTGGGATTTTAATCATATAAGACTCAGATCTAGAACTTGGAACTCAGAAATACTTCCAATTCAGTGTTTATACTCCAAGCTGAGGCAGTCTTATGCTCCATTTTGACAGGAAGTTATCACAGTCATAGTTGCCTGCTGCTGCTGCTGCTAAGTTGCTTCAGTCGTGTCCAACTCTGTGTGACCCCATAGACGGCAGCCCACCAGGCTCCCCCGTCCCTGGGATTCTCCAGGCAAGAACACTGGAGTGGGTTGCCATTTCCTTCTCCAATGCAGGAAAGTGAAAATTGAAAGTGAAGTCACTCAGTCGTGTTCTACTCTAGCGACCCCATGGACTGCAGCCCACCAGGCTCCTCCGTCCGTGGGATTTTCCAGGCAAGAGTGCTGGAGTGGGGTGACAGACGGAGTAGAACTCTGTGGGGCTCTGGAGTGAGATCTGTTCTGTGTCCTCCATTTCTCGTCTGTAGGATATAGGCTTCATTCAGCCTCCTTGACCTTCCCTGAGCTCCAAAGGGTGGATTCAAACAATTGCTAATCAGGGAAGGGAGGGGATACAGAAACAGGAGAAACAATCAAAGGTTGGTGCAGCCTCCAGATAGAGTCCTGGTTCCTACTCAAAGGAATATGCAGAACAATGTCTTTGCGCCCCCACCCAGGTGGGGATGGTAACTTCAGACTGAACACAAGATTCCTGGAGCACAGCTCTGTTGCCTCACCACCAACCAATCAAAAAGGGTCACAAACCCTGCAGCCCTCACCCCAAATGTTGCCTCCTGTTTCCGGGGACCAGAGATAACCATCCTGTTAGGTCTCCTGTTTGGCCCTTGTCTATTTCATCTCTGAGAGGGGCAAACAGTTTCAGACTAAATTGCTGTTATTATAACGGTGAATGCTGGTTTCAGGCAAAAAATAATCTTGACTTAGATCTGGTAGAGAGAGACTTCTGCTCTGCGAGGCAGGCTACGCCCATGCACAGCAGGAAGAAGTTACGGAAGAAAGAGACCTCCGCCCCAATTCCCAAGAAGTATCTTGAGTATGAAGTCTCTCGGGGGGAGTTGTTAGGGGAAGCACACTGATTGAAACCGCCCACCCTGGCCAGGCACCATAGTAACCATTTGCATGAGTTGTTTTATGACAGGAGATCCTGATAAGGAATACAGAACTAAAGAGCCACCACCAACATGAAGAGTTCGGGAAAGGTGAAAAGGAGACACCGCGTGTCTGTCCACTTCCCAGAATCCCTCTCGCCAGCATCCATCTTGGCTGAGCGATGCGTGCACCACCAGGAAAGACTCTGAATTAGAATGATTGGCCAAAGACCACCCGGAAACTGATCTCATCATCATAAAACCTGAGACTGCGAGCCACATGGCAGAGCAGCTCTCCTGGGTTCCCTTACCCTACTGCTCTCCACCCGGGCGCCCTTTCCCAATAAATCTCTTGCTTTGTCAGCACATGTGTCTCCTCGGACAATTCATTCCGAGTGTTAGACAAGAGCCCGGTTTCGGGCCCTGGAAGGGGTCCTCCTTCCTGCAACAATTCTAGGAATCAGCAAACAACTAAAATGGACTGGAATGGGTGAATTTAGCTCAGATGACCATTATATCCACTACTGCGGGCTGGAATCCCTTAGAAGAAATGGAGTGGCCATCATGGTCAACAAGAGTCCAAAATGCAGTACTTGGATACAATCTCAAAAACGACAGAATGATCTCTGTTCGTTTCCAAGGCAAACCATTCAATATCACAGTAATCCAAGTCTATGCCCCAACCAGTAACGCTGAAGAAGCTGAAGTTGAACGGTTCTATAAAGACCTACAAGACCTTTTAGAACTAACACCCCCAAAACATGTCCTTTTCATTATAGGGGACTGGAATGCAAAAGTGGGAAGGAAGGAAGTCAGGATTTTGCTCCTATCCTTCACCTAATTTCTCCCACTCTTAACATATTACATCACCAGACCACAGTGATCAAAACCAGGAAATTCATGTGGATGCAACTGAGTAACTAAGCTGGAAATTTTATTCATGTCTCTCCAACTGTCTGACTAACACGCTCCTTTGAGTCAGGACCCAGTCCCTCTGTGACCAGCAGCCCAGCCCCGGGGGGCTTCCTGCGCCTTTCACAACCTGAGCACTTGGGAGGGCTCTGGCAAGCGAGTCCGTGGAATGTCTTTTGCTTTGGGATAATCTGATATTTCCTCACAGTTACACTGAGCTGATGTGTTTGGGGCAAGAATCCCGCAGAACTCTCTGCATCCTATGGAGAACGACAGGGTGTCGAGAGTCTTCCTCTCTAACCAGGGGTTTCAAATCTGGTGGATTCACCAATGGAGGTTGAAGGAAAACAATAGAAAGAATTTTTTTTTTCTGGAAAGTTGCAAAAAAGCAAACCTAGAGTTTCTAGAGCCAACGCAATTTACATAGTGTTTACATCATACTTAAAACTATTTACATAACATTGACATTTTATGAGGGGGGGGTCTTGGAACCAATTAGAACCAATCAGAACGATTGTTCTGCTAATGTTGATGATTCGGGTGGTGTCAGGGGGGTTTCCTCACTGTAGAGTCTCTGTTTTCCTTCGTCATTGGTACGCACCTATGGCTTCCCTGGTGGCTCAGACAGTAAAAAGAATCTGCCTGCAATGCAGGAGACCTGGGTTCCATCCCTTGGTTGGGAAGATCCTCTGGATTCCCTGGGTCAGTAAGATCCCCAGCAGGAGGGAATGGCGACCCACTTCAGTATTCTGGCCTGGAGAATTCCGTGGACAGAGGAGCCTGGTGGGCTATGGGGTCACAAAGAGTCTGACACAACTGAGTGACTGGTACACACAGACTCACTTCGAGGAGGTGTACCGAGACTCCACTGTGGTTTCTCATCATGCTGACACCTGCCGCGTTTAGCAACAGTAGGTGGTTCTGGCTTACAGACATAATCACTGTGGTGTCAGCCTGAGGGAAATTTTCTATTTCCATATTTGCATATGTCTTTGTGATTCTGTTATAAGGAAGAGCTGCCCCTTCTCCACTGTATGAATGCATGTGTATGTGTTCAATCATGCATTCATTCCTCACTGATATGACTGTGGACTTACGGGTATCGATTTTATGCTGTGGGTTAGTAATTACTGTCATTGTTTATTTTGTTGCTCAAATTGTCCCATACTTCGCCTCTGGGGCTCCTGTGGTCTGTCCATGTGCCCTCATCGTTTTCTGAGCACTTGCTTAACTTCTGACACCATGCATGTTCCAGGCTCATGGTGTGTTTTCCCAACACCACAAGGAGTTAACCGTTTTGCAAGGAGTCTTGCTTCCTTTATTGGAGACTCATACTTAGAAACAAACGCCTGGCCTCCAGGCGTGCCCACTGTCCCGGGGTGTGCTTGCCTCTAGGCTACCCAAGCAGACAGAACTGGGGCGATACGTGGACCCCTTGAGGTTATCCCCTCAGCTCCCATCATCCCCTCCTCCTCTGCCTGAATCATAGCGTCTTTTCCTGACGGTGAGAAACCTGGTTTTCATCCCCGCGTTGTGTTTACACAGCCGCTCAATCCTAGATTAACCGCACTGCACTTCGGAGTGTGCTGCCCTTGCCCCTGCGGGAAACACAGTTCCGAACGACAGTAAAACACTTGAGCATGGATCGCTCTGTCCTGAGCTGCACCGTGTGGTCAGTAAACCATTTTCCAAACGTATCAGGTTAGTGATGGGTTCCTCTGGAACCATTGTGTCCCGGCCGGGCGCCCCACATCTTGGCCGATTCTAAGTGCTGTTCTGGGGAAGTCGTTCCAGACGCACAGCGGTCTCGCTCCCCTCCCCCTCACTCCCCCGCCCGTCCCCACCCTTCCCGCATTGGTGACTAATCTCCTGTCTGATTTATGCATCTGCGTTTCTTTTGCACAAAAAGCAGATGTGTTCTTTCCCCCATCTCCCTTCTCTCTTACAGGAGGACAGGATACTAAATACTCTTGTACTTCACTTTTTTCACTTAGCAGTATATCCTGGAATATCCATATCAGTTCTTAGAAGTCCTCATTTTTTTAACAGCTGAATAATGCTGCTTTGTGTTCAACAGTTTTCTCAATGACTACTTAGGTTCTTCCTACATTTTTTCAACAACAAATAATGCTACAATGAATAACAATATATATACATATACTCACACATACACACACACATGTACACATACATACACATTTTGATTATATGTACACATATATACATCTGGTGGCTTAGCGATAAACAATGCGCCTGCCAATGCAGAAGACTTAAAGAATGCAGGTTTGACCCCTGGGTGGGGACGATCCCTTGAAGAAGGAAATGGCAACCCACTCCAGTATTCTTGCCTCGAGAATCCCACGGACAGAGGAGTCCATGGTGTCACAAAGAGTCGGACACAAGTGAGCAACTGAGCACCCAGCCACACATACACATAAACACTTGCATACAGATGTATATCTGGAGTTAGGAGTTAGCTACTACTGTATAGCAAGTCACTTCCAAATGTAGTATCTTAAAACAGCAGCTCTTTATCACTTTACAGAATCTGCTGATCAGGAATCCACGCACAACTCAGCCGGGTCGCCTGGCTCTGGGTCGAGCTGCCAGCAGGAGGTGGTCTCACTCAAAGGAGGACCTGCATGCAAGCTCGCCGGGCGGCTGTGTGCGGGATGTGAGCCCTCTGCAGCGCTGGGCTGAGAGCCTCACTTCCTGCCTGGCTGGAGGCCGCCCTGAGTTCCTGGGTTGTCTGCAGTGGCTCACTGCTTCGAGTCTGTCTTCCTTCCATGTGAGCGAGCAAGACAGAGCAAGACCTGAGTCCCAGTCTTTTTGCAACCTGATCTCAGATGTTGCCTTCTGTCCCTTTCATCACATTCTGTTCATTAGAGGTGTGTCACTCCCGGTAACTCAGATGGTAAAGAATCTGCCTGCAATGTGGGAGACCTAGGTTTGATCCCTGAGTTGGGAAGATCCCCTGGAGGAGGGGATGGCCACCCACTCCAGTATTCCTCCCTGGAGAATCCCATGGACAGAGGAGCCTGGAGGGGTACAGTCCAGAGGTCGGGCACAACTGAGTGACCGGCACTTTCACCAGGTCTGGGTAACACTTAAGGGAGAAAGGAGCGTGGGGCACAAGCCCCAGGACGCAGGGCGCCTGGGGACCGTCCAGAGCCTGCCTGCTGCAGAACGGATCTTCAGGGCACATTCTCAGAAGAGAACTGCTAGTTCAGAGTGTGTGTGTGTGTGTGTGTGTGCCGGCAGGTGGATCACACAGATTTGCATCCCCACCAGTCACGTGTAAGAGTGTGTTTGCCCATAGCCTGGACAGTTGGGTGTACCACCAGATATTTCTATTTTTACCAATCTGGCAGGTGAAAAAATAGTATTTCAATGAAAAAACATGCTCACAGTCATTCATAACGAAATCAAAATAAAACAACATTGAAACACTGGTGTTTTCCTTCTGTACTTCCATATCATGTGTGAAGAGACATTTTACTTCTTTGCTGATGTTACACCTGCAATTGAATACTTTTTCTCTAACTGCATTGCTGAGCGTATACCGTGTGGAATAGTTAAGAAAATGCCGGGCATACCTTACTCTGACCTTCCCAGTGGGTCAGATGATAAAGAGTCCCCTGCAGCGCTGGAGACCTGGGCTTGACCCCTGGGTCAGAAAGATCCCCTGGAGGCAGGCACGGCTACCCACTCCAGTATTTTTGCCTGGAGAATCCCATGGACAGAGGAGCCTAGTGGGCTACAGTCCATTGGGTCGAAAAAAGTCAGATACTACTGAGCAACTAACACACC
The DNA here is from genome assembly GCF_000754665.1 of Bison bison bison. NCBI lineage: Eukaryota > Metazoa > Chordata > Mammalia > Artiodactyla > Bovidae > Bison > Bison bison. The sequence continues at coordinate 466,223 of NW_011494694.1, read as the reverse complement.
TTTACCTTGTTCTTTATGTTAGTAAAAATGCCTCTAATGTTTCTTCATTAAATAAGATGCTGGCTTCAGGACCAAAGAATATCTATGTTATTATTATTATTATATTAAGAAAGTATCTTAAGTAAGTAATTTTTATCAGGAATGGTTCTGAATTTTGTCCAAGACTTTAACCGCTTCTGTGGACATAATTATGTCTTCCTGGATCTGTAAAAATGTGTATAATATTGATGGATTTTCAGATATTGAATCAACTTTGCTTTCCTGGAATAACTCACAGTCATGACAAATTATTTTCTTAATGTGGTATTGACTTCTACTTGCTAACATTTTATTTGTATTTTTGTCACCCTCTATCCTTAATCTTGGAGAAGGCAATGGCACCCCACTCCAGTACTCTTGCCTGGAAAATGCCATGGACGGAGGAGCCTGGTGAGCTGCAGTCCATGGGGTCGCGAAGAGTCAGACACGACTGAGTGACTTCACTTTCATTTTTCATTTTCATGCACTGGAGAAGGAAATGGCAACCCATCCAGTGTTCTTGCCTGGAGAATCCCAGGGACGGGGGAGCCTGGTGGGCTGCCATCTATGGGGTCGCACAGAGTCGGACACGACTGAAGCGACAGCAGCAGTAGCAGCAGCATCCTTAATCTTTCAGTATATTTCTGTTTTAATCATGCCTCTTCTAGACATCATATTATTGCATATATTTTTTCTATATTCAATCTGTCTTTATCTTTTATATTTGATAAGTTTTGTTTATTTATAATTATTATAGTGACCGTATGTTAGGATTTGGTTTTGTGATTTTATGCTTTGCTTTTATCGAACTTTTTTTTCTTTTTTGCTTCTTTTTATTCTCTTTTCCTGCTTTCTCTTGGTCATTTTGAGTTTTCTGCCAGTTTAAAAGGTTAAAGACTATATTTTTGTTCTTACTGTGGCTAACCTCAATTTAAAACCTATAATCATGCATATTTACCAGTCGCAGTAAACTTGGCAATATCTTACTGTGTCTTACAATTCAGGACGCTCTGCTCCTGGTTTTGGTCTCGCTCCCCCTTCAGCCCCCATGGTGCTGATATCTTAGTTCCGGACTGCTGCGGACACAGTCTGTTCCCCACTTGGTTCCTATTGTAGACCTTTCCTAGGCATTTCATCACCCTCAGCTCCGTGTCTTGTATAGCAGTGCCCTGGATTTGTCTCTTTTCGTGTCTGAATCCTGCCTCCAAGAGCCTTTTTCAGTGGATGGCAACATTTTTGAGGCTTGTATGAGTGAGAATGTTTATATTCTCACATCTGAATGACAATTCAGACTTTAAAAAGCTAACATTCGAAGCCCTTTTCTTTTACTACTTTAAACCCATTAAAGGACGTGTTGCCTGGCGGCACGGTGGACAAGCACCCACCTGCCGATGCAGGGACAAGGGGTTGACCCCTGGTCCGAGAAGATTCCTCATGCATGGAGCAGCTGAGTCCACGCGCCACAGCTGGTGAGCCTGCGTTCTAGAGCCTGAAACTGCCACTACTGAAGCCCATGCACCCTAGAGCCCGGGTTTGGAAACCAGAGGAGCCACTGCAGGGAGAAGGCTGTGTATACCTCGACTAGAGAGTCACCCCCTTTCTCTCTGCAGCTAGAGAAATCTGGAGCATGGCAGTGAAGACCCAGCACAGCTGAAAATAAATAAAATTATTTTAAAAAACCAAACCCATTACACCAGTATCCTCTTGTAGTGTTTTCCTGCCAAGCTGTCTCTTACTCCTTTGCAGGTAGAGTGAGGATAAAATTCAACCACGAAGCTTCTGCGAGTGGAGGGGCACTTCTAGGAATGAAGCTTGGGCCGCAGATGGAAACCAGAAGGGCCTCGCATACACGGAGACACCCTTCTCCAGGGGACCTTCCCAACCCAGGGATCGAACCCAGGTCTCCCGCGTTGCAGGTGGATTCTTTACCTGTTCAGCCACCAGGGAAGCCCAAAATGGAGACACAGGCTCTACTTACTGGCTGGTTGTTTAATCACCCTGCTTACAGATGCGTAATTCTCTCTCTCTGGAAGCCTTTAGAGTTTTCTCCTTGCATCTGATGTTCGTGGGTTTTGTTTTAGCACTTCTTGTGTGGATTTGCTGTCGTTCCCCCATCTATGAATTCTTTCCGTGTGATCCCGTCTTCCTCCATCCCTCCCTGCCCCCCACC
>NW_011494694.1:457359-463935 GCF_000754665.1 Bison bison bison | reverse complement strand
CTCTTCTGGACTTTTTATTGTAGTCAAACGTAGAGCTACTCATCCTGCCTACAGGAGCTGTTTCAGTCCAAGTGAAATGGATTTATTATCGCAAATTTTTTAAAAGGCATTTTGTTTTATCCCCCTATCTCCAGCACATTTTAACGTTCAAATGCTTCTGCAGCCGTAGGCACTCTGGGCCTGGGGAGTCAGGAGCCCCACCCCTCGGCCTTCCTAAAAGGTATTCACCTTTATGATCATAAAAGGTATTTCCAGATGCCTGTGGCGCTACTGCTGTCTCTCCAGGAATTGTGGACATGAAGTCTCAGACTCCACGTTCCTTGTCTCAGGATGGCTAGAGCCCCTGACCACAAACAGCAGAATCTCCTTGGACCAGTCTAAGCAGAAAAGGGATTTAGTAAATGCTACAAGATCCGTCAGAGAATTGTGCAGAATGGGAGTGTGTTTTAAGACTGTGCTTCCAGGACCAACACCTGGGCGGTGTGACGGGCGTGGAAAGGTGAGAAGCTGGTTCCCTGACCGGTGGCGGGGCCTCTGCTGCCAGAACCGGCCCGTCTTCTCAGTGATGAAGCCGCCCGCACGCGGGCCCGGACAGTGGACGTTCTGTAAGGAGCCTGCTTCTGGGGCACGCATGTGGGAGGCCGGGGGGCAGCGGGAGCCCCAACCTCGCCCCCTGCCTGCCGGCTGCCAGGGAGGCCTGTGAGGAAACGGGAAGTTTGAGGACTTCCTAAAATACACAAAGGCTGCTTGAATCCTTATGGGCTCTGGTTACAGGAGAGGTTCGCCAGGAGCCCCCAAGGAGCCTACAAGCCAACAGAGGAGGAAGACCAGCAAACCTCCCAGAACTGCCCCTAGGAGGACGGGAACGGACCCCAGACAGTACGTCCAACCTAAGACAGCTCTGCCAACCAGGAACGTGTTCACATTTCTCCGCGTGCTTGCCTAATTCTGCCATCTGCAGGAAAAGGAAGCCTTTTAAATTAAATTTGCAGAGTTGTCTCTCATATGTTCAAGAAGTCTTCAGATGATTTTAAACAAGCTGTAAGCCTGCCAGTTCCACGGAGAGATGACCTCATTGATCAGGGGAGCACTCAGAGCATCCGTTTAGAAAAAGCAACTGCTAAGATTCAATGCCCGCTCAGGAGGCTTAGGTACACAAATTGTGTTGAAAGACTTACTCTTTGCTCTAAGTAGCAACTTCTGAAAACTTTAATAAACAACTGTGAGGTCATGTAATTCTTAATTAGGCTTTCAGAAGAAAGGGGAATGCGCTTGTGTTTAAATGAAACAAAACTGGAAAGACTGGATCCATGCACTGCACACTGTCATTATCACCTACACCATCATGTTGTATCTCCAGCGCTGGTTTCCAGACGCCGAGGACGGATGTCGGCAGGCCCAGGGCTGGTGACAGGAGCCTGCTTTAACAGCTTCACCTGTGCTCTGCTCTCACTCTTGGCCAGAAGCAAAGACACTGCAGTGAATGCAGTGAAATTCATTGCCGCACGCGCTGGCCTTCCGTCTGTCTCATGCTGACCTTTACCCTCCCTCTTGGCAGAACTTGTGCCAAGCGTGGTGCTACAGTTACAAATTAAGCAAATGCAGTCAGAGAACTCTTGGGGTTTTGGTTGTGTTTTTAAGTACCTAACTACAATTATTATAAGGTTTGAGGTGGGTGAACTACTTAGGGGGTGTTTGCTTATGCTAGAAAATATATGTGCGTATGCAAGCTCAGTCACTTCAGCTGTGTCTGACTCTTTGTGACCCCATGAACTGTGGCCTGCCAGGCTCCTCTGTCCATGGAATTTCCCAGGCAAGAATACTGGAGTGGGTTGCCATTTTCTACTCCAGGGGATCTTCCTGACCCAGGGATTGAACCCGTGTCTCTTGTGTCTCCTGCATTGCAGGTGGATTCTTTACCCGATGAGCCACCAGGGAAGCCCAGAAAATATACAGAGGAAGCAAAGCTTGCATTTTGACTTTTGAATGAAGAGAGGATTTCAGATCCAAAAGAGAGAGAGAGAGAGCGAGCTTGCTTTTACACATGTTGTTTTTGCTTATCCTGCGGAATCTTTCTAATAAAAAAATATTTTATTTGCTTGGCTGCAACAGGTCTTAGTCGTGGCACGCGAGCTCAGCTGTGGCGTGTGGGATCCAGTTCCCCGACCAGGGAGCGAACCCAGGCCCCCTGCACTGGCAGCACAGTCTTAGTCCCTGGACCGCCAGGGAAGTGCCTATCCTACAGAATCTTGAGACCATCTGTCTCCTCAAACTCTGCCTACAAGAAAAGTAAAGGGACTGCACAAGGTCTAGAGGATATCATCTGAGAATTATGTGAGTGTGTGCAATGTAAACCTTGGTGTGAAAATACAGGGCCTAGTGTGCAGAAAATTTGGTTCAGTTCAGTTCAGTCGCTCAGTCATGTCCGACTCTTAGCGACCCAATGGACTGCAGCCTACTGGGCTCCTCTGTCCATGGGATTTTCCAGACAAGAGTACTGGAGTACTGGAGTGGGCTGCCATTGCCTTCTCCGAGGTTGTAACATTACTAGAAGCTAAATATCAAAAGGTAGAGTTGATTTGTTTAGCCAGAACCCTTGAATGTAGACAGACCTTACCGTCTACACTGAAGAATTGACGAGATCATAGATACTGAATTGGCTGGACGGTCGTGTGATTCTTGGCCTGATTTCCAGTTTCCTGTCCTGGGAACACGAGCCCAGAGCTTCCCCTTCTAAGAACTACCAGCTGCTGGAATGCAAAAGCCTTCACACTGAGAATACACGCAAACACCTGTGCTGGACTCTACATTGGGTAAGTGTTCACGTAGCAGAGAGGAAAGACTGTCTCCAGTGAATCTAGAACTATTACTTGGAACTTACATATTGAGGACATGCACTCCAAGGACAAAGAACAAGGGTAATTGCCAAGCTGGCGTTCAGTAGTTTCACTGTTTGCTGGAATAATGGAACGATTGAGAAAGTACTTTTATATTGTTGGGTAAAGCAATTAAGGAATGAAATGCTTGTGTTAGAAATAATGCAATTCAGTATAAATGATTCGATTACGAAATGAAAGAAATTAAGTAGAAGTACTCTACAAGTAGTGACCTGACCTGCCTCTTAAGAAACCTGTATGCAGGTCAAGAAGCAACAGTTAGAACTGGATATGGAACAACAGACTGGTTCCAAATAGGGAAAGGAGTACGTCAAGGCTGTATATTGTCACCCTGCTGATTTAACTTCTATGCAGAGTACATCATGGGAAACACTGGGCTGGGAGAAGCACAAGCTGGAATCAAGATTGTTGGGAGAAATATCAATAACCTCAGATATGCAGATGACACCACCCTTATGACAGAAAGAGAAGAGGAACTAAAAAGCCTCTTGATGAAAGTGAAAGAGGAGAGTGAAAAAGTTGGCTTAAAACTCAACATTCAGAAAATGAAGATCATGGCATCTGGCCCCATCACTTCATGGCAAATAGATGGGGAAACAGTTGAAACAGTGGCTGACTTCATTTTCTCGGGCTCCAAAATCACTGCAGATGGTGACTGCAGCCATGAAATTAAAAGATGCTTACTCCTTGGAAGAAAAGTTATGACCAATCTAGACAGTATATTGAAAAGCAGAAACATTACTTTGCCAACAAATGTCCATCTAGTCAACACTATGGTTTTTCCAGTAGTCATGTATGGATGTGAGAGTTTGATTATAAGGAAAGCTGAGTGCCAAAGAATTGATGCTTTTGAACTGTGGTGTTGGAGAAGACTCTTGAGAGTCCCTTGGACTGCAAGGAGATCCAACCAGTCCATCCTAAAGGAGATCAGTCCTGGGTGTTCATTGGAAGGACTGATGTTGAGGTTGAAACTCCAATACTTTGTCTACTTGATGCGAAGAGCTGACTCATTGGAAAAGCCCCTGATGCTGGGAAAGATTGAAGGTGAGAGGAGAAGGGGACAATAGAGGGTGAGATGGTTAGATGGCATCACCGACTCAATGGACATGAGTTTGAGTCAGCTCCGGGAGTTGGTGATGGACAGGGAGGCCTGGCGTGCTGTGGTCCATGGGGTCTCAAAGAGTTGGACATGAATGAGCGACTAAACTGAACTGAACTGAATTCAACAAGAATTGACAGGGAAATATCAGTGTGAGTGCATGATTTTTTTTCAAAGTCCTTTTGAGTGCTGTGGGCTGAACTGGCCAAGACACCCTGTGCCTCCGGCAGCAGGAGGGAGCTGGGCTGGCGTGTGGGTTGCTGACACACTCCCCACTGGAAGAGGGGGGTCTTCACGATGGGGCTGGGAAGTCGGGGGCACTCGTGCCGGGCTTAGTGCGATCAAAGCAGAGAGACTTGGACAGGGGCTCCCAGAGGCCAAAGTGATACCATTGACCGAAAACAGTAAACATCACTGACGAAAACATTCAGTCTATGACAGTTCCTGAGCCGGCTCTGCTCAAAAGGGAAAACGGAAAAAACATGTCAAAATAATCTGTTACAACTGAAATGGCTACTGAACCAATTATACTCAAAAAATCGAGCAGAAAAGGAGAGTTGAGTATTTATCCTGCTTCTTCACTGGGGCCCATGTCCAGGTGTAAGTGGATAGTTTAGTTAATGGAATAAAGCGCTGCCTTATAGCAAAGCTCTGATAACTAGGCATAGAAAACCGCCGTCCAGCTGCCCTTGTGACTGTCTAGGTGAGACTTACCGGTTGGGGCCGGTACCACCCTTCTGCCCCCGGGTCAGCCTCTGCCCTCCTCGTGCCCTGCGGCTCCAAGGCCAGGACCCTGCCCGGGTGACAGACGCCTCGTGTGACTCTGCTCCATCCACTCTCTCCAGGCCTGAAAACCGAGTTCTTCTGAGACAGTGACAGGCTGCGGAAGCGCTCCCGTGTGACTTCGGGTTTCGGGACCTCAGATTGTGTGACTACTTGTGTTTTGGACACCCTCAGCCAAACCCCCTGCACAAACACATCTGAGAAGATGGCTGAGAAGTCCCGGGTGAAAACGTAAGAAGGCACAGTCCCCGAGCCCGGCCGGAGGTCCCAAGTGGCCCTGTGGCGGGCGGGAGCAGCCTCTGGAGGGGGTGTGGGCACGGCCAGCGAGGCGGGAGGAATGTCACCGAAGGGCCTGTGGATTTCCCGGCCGCCACGTCTGTGCCTGGGACGTGCAGGTCCAGCCCAGGACAGTGCAGGACACTCGTCACGGCCCCAACCTCTGCCCCGTGACCCGTCAGAGAAACGAAGTGTCCTGTGGACGAAGCCCTCATGGCCCTTTGACACGTGACAGTCGACGTCACTCATCATGGAAGTGTCACAGTGCAGGCTTCGAACCCCGAGTTTTATTATTTGAAATGAACAACATTTTGAGCCCTGGAGTATTATTTTCACACAGAACATTATACCTGGCAGTTTAAAAAATTGAAAATGTGTTGCTACTGTTGACTAAAAAAAGATGTACAACTAGAGAGCTGTGAGTTAAGTTTTATTTAGGGCACAATGAGGCCTGCAGCCCAGGAGGCAGCATCTCAGAGAGCTCTGAGAGTCTGCTCCAAAGTGGCAGTGGGGAAATTCAGTACAGAAGGTTTTGGTGAAGGGGGAGTTCACTACTGTGAACATTTTACAAAAGGTTTCTGTTAGTCATGAGGGTCTGGCATCACCATGAAGGGATTTAATGTTTCTCTAGGTATGCCAGGATTGAGATCATAAAATCTGTTCCTAAAAACATTCAACTATCTAAAGACCCATCCCACCAGATTCCCTGGAGGACAGAGTGCCTCCCTCCACCCTGAACTCCCTCGGGGGCTGTTGAAGCTCCACAGCTATGGCAGCACGGGGGTCAATCTCCATAGAGGCAGATGGCAAAGGCCTTTGTTGTTCTGGCACTGGCAATGCTCTTGGTAAGTGCCAATTTGTAGTTGACACTACCAACCCGAACTTGGGTCTCCTCGCCCGCACAGTAAAGCTGACACACTGACCCTGGGCTGTGGGGAGGAACAGGCAGTGTTCACTGCAGGTGATGAGCAAGGAGTCTGCACAGCTGGTGCTCCATACAGCCCAGCTTCCTGGGGGTTTCAGCAAAGCCTTTACAGGCCAGATGAGGGAGGGGGTCCCAGGGAGTGTGATCAGTTCTCTGATTGGTTGATGGTGAGGTCACAGGGAGGGGTCAGGTGTTCACATGATCAACCCTCAGGCACCGATATGTCTGGGGACCATGTGCTCTTGGTCTAGTAGTTGACTTCTTCCTTTTGGAGGGGGTTTAAAAGAAATAGAGGAAAATAACAGAATGGGAAAGACTAGAGATCTCTTCAAGAAAATTAGAGATACCAAGGGAACACTTCATGCAAAGATGGGCTCGATAAAGGACAGAAATGGTATGGACCTAACAGAAGCAGAAAATATTAAGAAAAGGTGGCAAGAATACACAGAAGAGGAGAAGGAAATGGCAACCCACTCCAGTGTTCTTGGCTGGAGAATCCCAGGGACGGGGGAGCCTGGTGGGCTGCCGTCTATGGGGTCGCTGAGAGTCGGACACGACTGAGCGACTTCACTTTCACTTTTCACTTTCATGCATTG
>NW_011494694.1:456799-457072 GCF_000754665.1 Bison bison bison | reverse complement strand
AAGAAAAGGTGGCAAGAATACACAGAAGAGGAGAAGGAAATGGCAACCCACTCCAGTGTTCTTGGCTGGAGAATCCCAGGGACGGGGGAGCCTGGTGGGCTGCCGTCTATGGGGTCGCACAGGGTCGGACACGACTGAAGTGACTTAGCAGCAGCAGCACTTCATATGAACAAGCATGTAAAGTATGGTTATCAAATTCAGGAATTTAACATTAATATTTTCATCTAATCTATAGTCCTTGTTCCAGTTCCATTTGTTGTCCCATTGGTAAAT
>NW_011494694.1:441504-456224 GCF_000754665.1 Bison bison bison | reverse complement strand
AGGCTTCAGTAGTACATGAACCGTGAAATTTCAGATGTTCAAGCTGGATTTAGAAAAGGCAGAGGAACCAGACATCAAATTGCCAACATCTGCTGGATCATTGAAAAAGCAAGAGAGTTCCAGAAAAACATCTATTTCTGCTTTATTGACTATGCCAAAGCCTTTGACTGTGTGGATCACAATAAACTGTGGAAAATCCTGAAAGAGATGGGAATACCAGACCACCTGACCTGCCTCTTGAGACACCTATATGCAGGTCAGGCAGCAACAGAACTGGACATGGAACAACAGACTGGTTCCAAATAGGGAAAGGAGTACATCAAGGCTGTATATTGTCACCCTGCTTATTTAACTTATATGCAGAGTACATCATGAGAAATGATGGACTGGAAGAAACACAAGCTGGAATCAAGATTGCCAGGAGAAATCTCAATAACCTCAGATATGCAGATGACACCACCCTCATGGCAGAAAGTGAAGAGGAACTAAAACGCCTGTTGATTGAAAGTGAAAGAGGAGAGTGAAAAAGTTGGCTTAAAGCTCAACATTCAGAAAACGAAGATCATGGCATCCAGTCCCATCACTTCATGGCAAATAGATGGGGAAACAGTAGAAACAGTGTCAGACTTTATTTTACTGAAGATGGTGATTGCAGCCATGAAATTAGAAGACACTTACTCCTTGGAAGGAAAGTTATGACCAACCTAGATAGCATATTGAAAAGAAGAGACATTACTTTGCCAACAAAGGTCCATCTAGTCAAGGCTATGGTTTTTCCAGTGATCATTTATGGATGTGAAAGTTGGACGGTGAAGAAAGCTGAGCGCCGAAGAATTGATGCTTTTGAACTGTGGTGTTGGAGAAGACTCTTGAGAGTCCCTTGGACTGCAAGGAGATCCAACCAGTCCATCCTAAAGGAGATCAGTCCTGCGTGTACATTGGAAGGACTGATGCTGAAGCTGAAACTCCAGTACTTTGGCCACCTCATGTGAAGAGTTGACTCATTGGAAAAGACCCTGATGCTGGGAGGGATTGAGGGCAGGAGGAGAAGGGGACGACAGAGAATGAGATGGCTGGATGGCATCACTGACTCGATGGACATGAGTTTCAGTGAACTCCGGGAGTTGGTGATGGACAGGGAGGCCTGGTGTGCTACGGTTCATGGAGTCACAAAGAGTTGGACATGACTGAGTGACTGAACTGAACTGAACTAGCATCCATGAGACAGCTCAGGAATGAGCACCAGAGACGTCATCTGGGGGCTTGTGAGGGGGCTCAGCGAAGGACCTGGGGGAGGGTCCACCCTGGAAGGCCCATCAGGTCCTGCTCCATTGGGATTTTAGAGTAATCACATTTGCACCAAACCAAGCCCTGTGTTTTCCTGTTTTAGTTGTTGCCGTTGTTATTACTCTGCATGTAACCATATATACGGTTAACATATTTAGATATTCATGTTGGCTTGGTGTTCTCTACTCACACTCCGCCCAGTACCCAGATGCGATGCCCTGCGGGCACCCTGCAGGGAGCAGGCACTGCACCCGGAGGGCAGATCAAATAGCCACCACATTCTGTGATAACTCACTTCTCATGTCGCCCCAAGACAAGGCCTGGTACGTTCACAGGAGGAGCACAGAGCTGGAAGGCCCGGAGTCCACGCTCCCAGGAGGGTTCCGCCCAGCCCGCTGGGAGAACGAAGTTTTCATACCCTTTGACCAGCCTCTCTGATGAGCTTTTCACTCACAAACGGAATGCCCGCTTGTTCTGAGTGTCCTTTCTGCTAATGATGCACCGGTCATTTTAAAGGAACCAAGAACCTTTAAGAGAGGAAGTCTGGTTCTGGGTCACAGCTGTCCTGTTGGTGCTGATGCTGTGTTAGGAGCTGGATTCCAGCCAGCAACGCTGCACCCGAACCTTTTCTCATCATTCTGGGGTCCAGGCGTGCGTCCTCGCCGGGACTCTGCACAGACCCCGTCGGGAAGCTGGCCCCCAGGGCCCTCAGCGCCCGCTCTGATGTGGGCCGTGCACCTCGAGGGGCCCATGGGCCCCTTCCCTGAGCCCCGTGCCCAGCACACATCCTGGTCGTCCATCTCCACTCTGGGCAGAAGTGGCCCTGCCGGCCCGTCCGCGTTTCCTCAGCAGGTGCCCCAGGTGTGAGAGCTGGCAGATGGTATCAGTCTCCCAACTGTCACCTTAAGCTATGCGGGCTCCTTGATGGCACTAGAGACGGGTAGGGCAGGTTCTCCAAGGTGCAAGGGGGAGGGGAGGATCCCAGAGCACAGACTACCAGTGGTGGCTCCGGACTGGACAGGCCGTGAGGCTGCTTTATATGCTCCTGGGTGGTGTGCGTTGCTTACAAGTTGTTACGTGTGCAACCGGTCCAGCAGAAGGTGCTGTTTAATTAAGCCCATCCAGGCTCAGATCCAAAGTTCCTTTCAACCACCCTCACCTGCAGGCAGCCCCGGAGGCATGAACCTGACCTAGGGGGAAGGGCTTGTCCCGGGTCTCCCATCTGTGGTGGATGCAGCCTCGAGGCAGGAGGCCCCAGTCACACGGGCCCCCTGCCCCCTTGCCTCTGGTTCAGCGGGGACAGGCTGGCTGAGAAGACGGGACACAGAGCCTGCGGACTCCTCTGTCCATCTGCCTCCCTCGTCCATGACCGCCAGAGCACAGCAAACCCGCTCCCGTCTACGGGGCAGCGTTAGAAACCCCAGCCGTGCTGCGTGCTGACCCGAGGCGTCAGGACAGGCTCCTCGGGCCGCCCCACCCCCGCCCTCCGAGCGTGCCCCTGCCCGGGGTCAGCCTCCCCTCCCAGTGCCGCACACAGCGCTGCCCACGAGGTGTTGCTGCGTGCCGGGGGCCTGCAGTCCCCACAGCTTCCCCGGAAACAGCACGGGTGTGCCCAGGACACCTCGGCAGGGTCCAGGTGCAGGCCCGGGGCACCCACTTTCCATTGCCTGCCCACAAGGCAGAGGGCACTATGAGCAGCAGGGACCGGGGGTGCCCTCCGGAAGCAGGCCCCGGCCTGTCACTGCCCACTGCCGGCTCACCCACTTTCAGGGAGCTCCAGTTTTCACCTGTAAGTGTCCTTTCTGGGAAACAGCTCTTCAGTTTCTTAACAAACACAGCAAAGTATTTAATCATACTCATTTCACAAATATTTAAATCATTTATTGTCATTAATTTACAGCATTTCAATATACACACTGCACGGAAGTACAAATAGCTTTTCAAACACTGGCAATGTGCTTTCCGGTATGTGGCCAGCTGTCAGCCGGGTCATGGTCATTAAGGATATGCCTTCTGAGTACTTAAATGCTAATGGTTACAAATTTTGTTCTCTTCAGTTTTTCACTAAGTATATTCTTACAGATAATACACATATTACTGCAGATAAAACCTTCATTGAGAATTATTAAATTGATTGCATATTTGTGCTACTCTTTCTGAAGAGAAGAAAATATTCAGTACTCATAAGGCAGCAGAGAGTTGGTTTAGGGACTCTGCTATGTCTAGAAAAATAGTCCGGTTAGTAAAAATAGCATTCCGCGTATTTTCCTCAGCAAGACTATTCATGATGGTGGAATCCGTGACTCGGCAACAGCAGCTGGCGATGCAGTCCCTTCAAAGGCCGGTTCTTCATCTCCCGTTGTTACGCTGATGCCTTTTTAGACATCCTGGGAAGAAGCACAAGGCAAAATCCAGTGAGGAAACAACTTCTCCACCAGCCTCAAAGGTCAGGAGGGCTTTAAGAAAGGGCATGGAGAGCTTGGTGTACCCGTGTTTCAAGTCAGGATTTTACAGAAACAGTGATCTCCTACTTCATGCCAACGTTCCTGTTTTAATCAGTGACTTTTCACTGTGCTGTATTAACCGCCCAATCACTGTTTCAAATTCTTGGCATAGTTTCGCTCTGAATCAAGTCTCCCCAGCTGCGGACGCACTTCTGTCCACAGCCACACCCTAGAGGTTTCTGCTCCACTCCGCCCAGCTCCTCAAAGCACAAAGGGTGAGAGGGGTCTGCTCACTCGTGCCGGATCAGCCGTCCTCCCTGGATGAGCTGTGCTACTTCATTGGTGGCGTGGCAGGCGAACAGGAGCCAGTTCCGAGGCTGCACCTTGTAGGCGAATCTCATGAACGTGAGGGAGTAACAGCAGAGGGCTGTCAGGACACGCAAGACAGAGTGTGACTGACAGCCGCCAAGATCGAGGGCTGCTGGGCCGACTGCCTCAACACAAGAGCCTCTTCTGCTACAACCTTTGCATGCTTCCGCAAACGGGAAGCTCATGAGATGGTTTGCCCCGCAGCTGGGTACGTTGCTGTTTATTAAAGTCAGCGCGCAGACATCAGTTCTGAGCTCCTTTTCTGTCCCCTAGAGTTGTTTACGGAGAAGGCAATGGCACCCCACTCCAGTACTCTTGCCTGGAAAATCCCATGGACAGAGGAGCCTGGTAGGCTGCAGTCCATGGGGTCGCAAAGAGTTGGACAGGACTGAGCAACTTCACTTTCACTCACTCTTCTCACTTTCATGCACTGGAGAAGGAAATGGCAACCCACTCCAGTGTTCTTGCCTGGAGAATCCCAGGGACGGGGGAGCCTGGTGGGCTGCTGTCTATGGGGTCACACAGAATCGGACACGACTGAAGCGACTTAGCAGCAGCAGCAGAATTGTTTATAGTCTGTTATCTGAAAGACCTGCCATTTAATCCCCTCAATATGTTTTACAGTCAAATATTAAGAGTTTCAAGTAAACTTAAAGATACTTTTTCTGAATAAAGCTCAAGAGGGACACACTCTTTAACTGGGGTACTAAATCTGAAAGGCAGACAGGACCCTAACAAATTCTTCTAAACACAGGAGCCCAGTTTCTCCCTTCTGTGTGACGTAAGGTCTCTCGAAGCCAGCAGGCTCTGTGGTACTTTCTAACGTGACTGCAGTATCTGGGGCAACAAACTTGAAACGTACGCAGGAGCTGTATCATGCTATAATTATACATAAAAATCCTCCCAGTTATTCACATCTGCGTCCTTACCAAATGTCATCCGCCCACTGATAATCTCTGGGGACTTCTTCATGTCATTGATGGCGGCAATGGGAAGACCCCAGTTGGCTACTGGGCCCCAAAAGTGCTATAAAAAATGAGGAGAGAAAGAAGAGGAAAAGTGAAGATGGAGCCATGAACAGCTGCAACTTCTACCTTAGATGGTAACGCGAACTGTGCAGTTAACCCCTGGGTTACCAGGCAGGCAGGCGCTGGGCTGTGGAAGTACTGGCCTATGAACCAGCAGTTCTCACAGGTGAGACCCCAAACCGAAAGGAGCAGGCACTTTACCAAGGTCCCTGCTAACTTCCAGGTGACAGTTAAGTAATCTCTGATGATCTCATTTAGAGAATTTTCAAATGAGATCAACTTCTTGCATAATTCAGTCTTGCCACAACTGAACTTAGACCTTGTTAGAACTATTCTCTGCAATGTTTAAATCTATCAGAACTTCTTTTTTCAAGTTTTCATTAAGATATGTGTCAGTATCTCTTAAAATACAGACCCTAAGTTGCATACTTTTTCTGAAGAAAATAACTTAGAAAGGGAAGAAACTGCTTTCAGTTCATATGATCATATTCAGATCAGAGAACCAAAAAATTTATACTTGGAACCTCAGATAGTATGAAATAAAGATTGAAAAATACTTTTAAAATAATAGTAGCAACCTATACTTAGAAAATGGACCAACCGTTTCTTACCTGCAACCACAGCCATCACAGGGCACCAAGACTTAGTTGTCCGTGCTGAACAGCAGTGACAGCCAATTTAATTTAGTTTCTGAGGCTGAAATAAGCCCAGGGGCTTTCCCTATTAAACTAAAACTTGTCTTATTTATGCACAATTTGCAAATAATACTTGAAAGTATGAAGGAGGGAATCCCTGGCGCCAGTGGTTAGGCCTAAGTCTCTCACTTGGGAGGCCCAGGTCTGATCCCTGGCTGGGGAACTAAGATTCCCACAAGCTACGCGGCACAGCCGAAAAAATAAAAGTAAAATGTGAAGGAAACCACACGTCATTGGCTAAAGACCCTTTTTGGTTATCAGAACATTAAGCAGTGCTTTATTTCTGCCTATCCCAGCATTTAAGATAAATTTAGACTGCAGAATACATTTCTAGATCTGCATTTTTTAATACTGACCAAGATTCATTAAAATTCAAAACCTCCTAAGAATGAGAAAGGGAAATGCAAAAAAAAATAAATGAGAATTACGTTTGTCATGATCTAATACTTTGAAATGTTTGCATGATATGCTTGACGCAAGCACGAGGCCATGCCTTGAGAAGCTATCCAGCGTCAGAGCTGTCCTGTGCCATCATGCTGGGAACTGTGGCGTCCACGTCTGAGTTACGGACCCCGTGACTTAGGCACGGCTGCTGCACAGAACCTCTGGGGTGCTGGGGTGGCTAATTAGTCCTGCTTTCAGACTGGATTCTGTTAGATACGCACGGCTGAAGCTTTCCTAGTTCTGGTGTCTAGATGGGGGCTGGCCGTGTCCCTTCTTCCTCACCCTCCAGACCTCTGGTGACACAATGTCTCCCCCTCCTCACCTGCCTACTTCAGGGCGGGGCCTGTCCTTCCCTTGTGGCCCCTCACTTTATTCCACATCATCTTCTTCTCCACTTTTTTTTACCATGTCAGTCTATTGCCATCACTTGCTGTTTAACTGTTTCCCATCACTCTGCTCTGCTCAGCGACCTCTGAGCTACACATCACGCACACGGCTCCCTGCGGGGCTCGGCCATGCCAGGCGTCTGCATCACCGCTGTGGCCAGACAGTGGAGGCCTTGGCGTGAATCTGAAACCTGAGGCAGGCCGGGGACTTCCTGTCACACGGCAGTGCTCACAGTTTCACTGGCCTGAGTGTAGGGTCATGTGACACAGGGTTCTGCAAGTCAAGGGCTATATATACACTTGTGGTTATAAGCACTGAGCTATACCTAATATACATTTCTTAAAAAGAACATAAACGGTAAATGTAATTTCAACACTAGTTACGAAATTATCTAACTGCAGAATCCATCTTTTCTATCTAGTACGAGGCTCCAGTTGTCCACTGGAGTAACATCTGGCCTGTGCTGCAGATGGTTGTAGGTCAGTGCTGATCCTCTAGGGAAGTCAGCGTCCAGAGGAGCCCAAGGACCCAGGGGGCACTGGAGGCGCCCCCGGCCTGAGGCCTGCAGGATGGAGGCAGGATGTGCTATTTCCTGTCCATAACTCTGCTACAGCACAAAGTCTGCAGAAGCCTTGAGCGAAGGAGAGATAGGCTCTTACCGTACTATTTCGTGAGGAGCCGCCGAGGTTCGGACAGGAAAGACATAGGGAAGGAAAAAAAAAAAAAGATCAGATGCTTTGAAACATTTCAGTTTCTTTAACGGCACACGTGTCCACGTCTCAGTAACAGAACAACAACACAAGCAGCACATTTTTAAAAAAGATGATTTAGTGGTATTTCTAACAATAACCTTGACCTAACGAAAGTAAACCTTAATTTTATCAAAAATAAACTTAATCCTTAAAGCCAGGCTATCCAATAAGAATATAATGCAAGTCACACACAGGAGCCACATAAGGAAGTTAAAGATTTCTAGAAGCTATGTTCACAAAAATGAAAAACAGGGGTTAACCTTATTTATTCCAATGTTTCAAAATATTTTAATTTGGACATGTAATCAAGAACAACCTCACGATGAGGCATTTTACATTCTTTTTTGACTCTAAGTCTCTGAGATCCAGTGGGTGCCAACACTCCCGGGACACCTCAGCCTGGACTGGCCACCCTCCACAAGCTCCACGGCCACTTGGGGCTGGGGGCTCTCAGACTGGACAGCACGGGCTTCAAGGGAACATTTGAGAACAACTAGTTGGACAGAAGCACAGTGCTGCAGAATTCTATCCACAACGAACTTTCCACTCTCACTGACTAACAGGCTATCGCCAGAACATAAGCCCCTAAAAATAGGCGTGTAATTCTATATCTGTTCAGACTGAAACTCTGGTCCAAGTGACAGCCAGCATTCACAAGGCATTCAGACAATGTTTGCTGAATAAAGAGAAAAATCTTTCAATGTTAAGTGAATTGTTTTCCTGAATGTTAAAACTAATGCCATTCAGAAATATGTCAAGTTACTTTTATTGCTGAAAGGGTAGTTCTTCTTTCCAGGACATAGCTGAATAGTTCTGTTAAGGCCAACTTTTATTAAAATGCAGCTTACTTCCCTGGTGGCTCAGACGGTAAAGTGTCTGTCTACAATGCAGGAGACCCGGGTTTGATCCCTGGGTCAGGAAGATCCCCTGGAGAAGGAAGTGGCAATCCACTCCAGATTTTCCATTTTCTTGCCTGGAAAATCCCATGGACAGGGGAGCCTGGTAGGCTACAGTCCATGGGGTCGCAAAGAGTCAGACACAACTGAGCGACTTCACTTTCACTGAAAGAATCACTGGAATAAAACGATAAAAATCTTTATACACACAGTCACATCCGAAGAACTCATCTTGTCCTTTTGTTCTTGGGCATGTCGCATGATTCCCCCAGCCAGGAATGAAACCCGCGCCCTGCACTGGAAGCGGAGTCTCAACCCCTGAACCACCAGGGAGGTCCCTCCTCTAGTTGTTTCGAGTTAGGGCTCAAGAAGTTCTAATTTTCAGCATGAAAGTACTTGCCAAAGGTGCTGACAATACCCTTCAAGCAGCTTCCAGTATGAAGTACGACCAGCCTAGAAGGAGCCCGTCTTTCACAGGTAAGTGAGCTGTTTTCACAGACGCCATTTCCACTGGGGAACAAGCAGGTCCCATCTGAGCACAGGGCTTTACTGGGGAGCAATGTCCTAAGCCGGTCAGGGCAGGGTCTGGCCGTTTACAGGCTGCAGTCACCTCTGGGGTTGCTCTCGTCTGTTCAGGGTCTGAACACAGGCCTTTTATTCATCGATCAATGACCAATGGCTGTTTGGTTTTTTTTCCCTACAAATTATTTCAAAAATATTCCAAGATGTAGTTCTTAAAATCCAAAATGTCAACTTGATAATTCAGTTTTCAATTCAGAACTGTCTCCTTGGATTGTACAATAGTTCAAACTCTACCCTATTTTACAACAGGCGACCTTAGGGCAGATCATAGAGGAAATGTGAAGGAGGAATTACTTTCTGCCACCATTCCCTGCTCCGTATGAAAGTCCTATGTGAAGCTGATCACAAAAATAATGTTGATCACATCACTTTAATAGTGGTTTAATGATTATAAAACGACCTTGAGAATAAAACTGTTCTAAACATCTTTGGGAAATACAAAAATCCATAACTCAACGTCTCTTAATTCTGCGTCAGAGTTGTCCAAAACGTGAATCAACTATCAGCCAAAAAATCTAAAAGGACACTGGTGCAGGGCCAAACTAGAAAAGAAAAGTTTCCCAGGATGTGTGAGTATCTGTTCTAAAGAAAGATACACCTAAAAGCATACAGACTGCGCCTGGGGACAGGGACATACACTGGAGAGCACCCTCTCTCTCCACTCGGGACGCGCCTGCACTTCAGAACAGAACAAAACACCCTCAAAACAGACACAGGTTCTCCCGGTTCACCTGACCTTGCATTTTCGTGAAGGAGAAACCAGGTAAGAATGTTGATGGAGGGACTTCCGTGGTGGTCCAGTGGCTAAGACTCTGCACTCCCAATGCAGGGAGCCCCAGGGTTGATCCCTGGTCAGGGAACAAAACCCCATCTGCCCCAGCTAAGATCCCACCTGCCCCAACCAAAGACCCTACCTGACCCAACTAAAGATCTTGCACAGCCAAATAAATAAATACTTTTTTAAAAAAGCAGAATGATCATGGAGGTGACAGAGGAGGAGGACCAGGACCACCCTAAATAAACGTTGCCTTCTGTCCCTCCTTTATCTGAATGCTGCTCATCTGGTCCCAGGTCCGTCCCACACCCATTTTTATTTTCAACAAGTCTCCTGGGTGCTGCCAATTTGCTTCCTTTTCCTAAAATTACTGACAGTAATTGTTAGCTTTCTCTGCAAGTACTCTGGGTAATTTAGGTAATTTATAACTTGCTTATACAGTATAAAAGGACCTTAGCATAGTCTGTCTGTATCGCTTCTGAGAGAAAAGTAAGATTCTGAGATATTCTAGACCGCAACTCTCTTAGAGGCTGAAAATGGTGATCACCATTTCATTTATTCTCACCAACTTTTACCTGATTTTCTACTTCAAGTTAAAATCAGGGAGTTTTTACAAATCATAATGTGTGATATTCAATTGGTCAAAACTAAACTGGAAGGGAGAAAAGAGACTCTTGTGGCCAGTTCTGCTTCAACACTCAGCCTCAGAAAGTGTTTGCAGGTCATTTACATGACGGCAAGCAAAGCCAAGGGCAGGGCGTGGAAGCTCCCGGCAGAGAAGGGAGACACACACAGGAGAGGAAGTGCAGAGACAGCACCGACACCTTCTTTTCAAAACCAGTCTTGTGCGTAAGTGCTTCCCTCCAAATCTTAAACAGACATTCCTGTCTTGGCTTCACAACCTGGGCGTCCAGAGGCTCTCGACGTCTCAACTTCTCTGCGTGGTTTGGATCTTAGTTTTCCCGTAAGGCCAGCGAAGCGCTGGACCATCTGATGTCTGAGGACCATTCAGCTGTAACATTCTTTTCTATTTGGAAAGATTTCTGTTTTCCCCTGCAACTTCTCCCTTGGGTATTAAGTATAAATTCTTAAAGCTCTCCTGGAAGCTTAGAAGTTAAAATTAACAGAATAGAAAACCTTATTAACTGGAGAATACTCACTGCAAACACCCAACTTACCTGGGGTTTATAACAGCATGCTGACTGATACACTGATTTTCTAACACTCATGATCTAGGCTTACTTAAGAAGACCTCCTTTGAACGTATGTCACATACACATCCATTCACTCCTCCAGGAAGGGGATAAATCTCTGGTATAAACATGCACAGACTGACAGACCACAAAACACACATCCTATCTCCAAGCTTAGCTGCTCCTTCAAATTTAGTTTTCTTAATTCAGGAGGGAGAATGAGAGAAGACGACCCCCCTGCCCCCCTCAAAAAGCTATCTTCTTTTGCTTTCCACTGAGAAGGTATGTGAGGAAATGGTTTATTCTTCTTTAAAAAGATAACAGAATAGAGATCCAGAAAGTTCTTGATTCAACATTTTCATTAAGGTAAGAAGAAGAAATCAGGGAAAGGAAAGCTGAAAGGCACCAAAAGGAGAGTACCAGGAACCCAGGGACTAAGCATGGAATATTCATAAAAATATGTTAATAGAACATTTCCTTCGGTAAGTATACACAGCACTATGCTGTGTCATCAAACAGTTACCGAAGCACAAAAACCAAGAAATTTGTCCAAGACGACACAGCTGGAAGCAACGGGGCTCGGATTCAAACCCATCATCAAATTCAGCACTAAGCGCAGTAACGCTACCAGCGCACACAGCAAGACTATTGCAATTCCTTAAGATTTTAACACTGAGACCCTATTTTGATGTCCCAGTTGTCCGAGTAATGCCTTTTAGAGCTGTTTTCATCCATACCAGATCCAAACAAAATCCACACACTGCCTTTGGTTAGAGCCTGCTCTTTCAACTCAGGTTTCTTGACCAAAAAAAAAAAAAAATCAACATTTTAAAATACACTTGAAAATTCACTTCAGTAAGAGAGGCATTTCAATCTTATTCAGAAAATGTAACTGACAGGAGTTTATAATCTATGTGAAACATGATTTTGAATTTTTGCTGCATATGTCAACTCTGTCGTTAGTAAGATGACTTTAAAACTCTACAACAGCTTTACTTTGGAAAACCTCTATACCCCTTTGGCAGGCTGTAAGAAGGCCGGAGCTCTTGAGTCGTCCAGGATTGCAAAGAATGTAGAACTGATGAGATGAGCAGGCCCAGAACCCCATTTCTGATTGGAGGAGAATATGAAATTGTCTTCTTATTGCTTCATTTGCTTTTCCAGAAGCAAAGCAGGGGCTGTAAGGAAGACTGGAAGAACAAACAGGGGAAACACCCCTCTAATAAGTTCTGGAGAGAGAAGTCTGTCATTCTAGGGAAAAAAGCTAATACAAGAGATTCTGATGAAACTTTTGATACCAGTCCTCAAACCTGTCCTCAATCACCGCTTGGCAGGCTGGCATGAGATCCCACTGCTGCCAAGAACAGCAGAGCAAACAAACCCAGTAGGACACTCGCTTCCTCCGCTCAGTCCACAAAAGTATTTCCAGGTAAAAATACACAGCTTTACACCTCGTGAAAATGAGGGGGACCCTGTAAGGGCTTTCTGGGTACAAAAGCCCCTCCATGCCCCCACTTCTTGTTACAGAAAAGGGCTTTAGTCTCCAAGGCCTTCCTGAAGTTCCCAAGGGCAGATTCAGGCAGTTACTAATGGGGAAAGTGAGGAAACACAGCAAGAAGGAAATGGCAGCAAGAAAAATACGGAAAGAGTAAACAATATTTCAGTGACAAACCAAGTCCTAGCTCCTCCTAAAGGGATACACACAACAGTCTAACAGACCTTTGAGCTGTTCTGCAGGAACAAAGACCCCACCCATGGTGGGGGTGGTGACTACATTCCCACCATGAGAAGTTGGAACTGGAAGGTTGTCATTAAGATTCCCCAAATCACCTGGTTACGTCACCACCCGCCAGTCGGAAGTCCACAAGCTGGTCACACACCCTGCAGCCCTCACTCTTCTGTTCCGTGTCTTTAAGAACCCTTTCTTGAGAGTCATCTGGGAGTCTGGGTCTTTTGAACATGAGCCGCCCCTTCGTGGTTTGCAGGGACCCTGCAATAAACACGGCACTTTCCTTCCCCACCATGCCGGGTCAGGAGATTGGCTTTGTTGTGTATAGGGTGCATAGACTCAAGCTCTGTTCAGTAAAATCCACATTTATGATTTTAACTTTTCCCCTAACAGGAAACTTTTAAAAATGTTTCTGCTACAAAGACAGCAAGATATAATAGAAATACACAGTGATTTGGGGTTTCCAACTATTTTCACACCCCTCATCTGGTTTAATGTTCTCAACAACCCAGTGAGACAGGACATTGTGATTAAGCCCATTTCATAGATGGGGTAAATAAAGTCCACTGGGATTGACTGCTGGGGATACCTTGGCCTGAAGTCATTCTTCGGAAGCACTTTCCTGGATGCTGCGATTCTCTTCCTCATTTAGTCGGAGCTTAATACAATGAAAGCAATGCTAGAGAAGTTATACAAACATTAAAGGTACATGAACTTAACCTCTGAAAAAAGGTCACACACATCAAAGCATTCAACTGAAATGCTTGGCTCTCAGACACCTATCTAGTAGAAAAAATATAAATTTAGAAAAGTGGGGCTAACTCTCTTCCTTGAAAATACATATATTCTACAAACTCTTCCTAGGTGATCCCCAGCATATTTCTAATGTGGATAAGATTTCGTTCTTAATTACACCACACAGCTTTATCTTTAGTTGTCCTTAACTATTAGGAAGGCTCATCCACAGGAGAAAACATCAGTAAAACCTAAGGTAGTATCTGAAGCCATAGGGAAACTTAACTGCAGGGACTAAGCACACAGCCTCACATGACAACTTTGCTCAGACTTTCCAGGATATTAACCTGATAAATACTGTACTCCACAGTACTAAACATCTATCTTAATTAACCACAGTCCTATACAAGTACAGAAAGTTTTTTTTTTTTTAGAAAACACAAGAGTGAAGTTCTTGATCCCAAATTTACGGCAGAAAATTATTTTTCTTACCCTACTGATCTTTAAAATTAGAAGTAAACAGTATTTGCAATAAGATTCAGAATTTCTAAAAATTATATATATATTTCTACTGGTAAATGAAGCTGTCTTCATACTGTACCCTATGGATGGTCACACTTTTTAGCTGTCATTGAGTGAGTGAGTGACGTCGCGCAGTCGTGTCCGACTCTGTGACCCCCTGGGCTGTAGCCTACCAGGCTCCTCTGTCCACGGGATTTTCCAGGCAAGAGTACTGGAGTGGATTGCCATTTCCTTCTCCAGGGGATCTT
Source organism: Bison bison bison (assembly GCF_000754665.1). Classification (NCBI taxonomy): domain Eukaryota; kingdom Metazoa; phylum Chordata; class Mammalia; order Artiodactyla; family Bovidae; genus Bison; species Bison bison. Next base: position 442,138 of record NW_011494694.1, on the reverse strand, counting down.
CCCGACCCAGGGATTGAACCCGGGTCTCCCGCATTGTAGACAAACGCTTTACCGTCTGAGCCACCAGGGAAGTCTTTTACCTCTTTACTATATTAAACTGTTGGAAAACACTGCAGCGCTCAATTTACCTAGATTTAAGAAAATCACACAAATAAAAACTAAATTTAAAATTATTCTCCAGGGAAGAATACTGGAGTGGGTTGCCATGCCCTCCTCCAAGGGACCTTCCCCACACAGGGACTGAACCTCTTTAGTCTCCTGCACTGGCAAGCCGGTTCTTCACCAGTACCGCCACCTGGGAAGCCCCCAAATAAACTATATAAAACGGCTTTGAAGTTTTATGAAACATTTTGAAATACAAAGCAGGCGTCTCAAGGCTAGAGATAGAATTCAAATACAGAAAGTGTCTTCAGGCCTTTCATTCCGCCAAAGCCCTTTCTACCTGGAATGGAAAACACCATGTAAAAAAGCGTGCGCTTGGTTGGCAGAATATTCGTCTGTAAAACTGTGTTGGATATGACTCCCTCCCACCCACGCCTGACCTCCTGAGGCTGAGAAGCGCGAAGGACGAGTCGACCCGGCGGGCTCGGTGCCCTTGTGGCGGAGAAGGAGCCCTGGCCCCCGCCGCTCCGCT
>NW_011494694.1:441271-441404 GCF_000754665.1 Bison bison bison | reverse complement strand
CACGCGCGCCATCCGCTCCGGAGCCCGGAGTCCTCTGCGCGTCCAGGGTCCGGCCCCGGGGGGACTCGTCACCTCATGAGGTAGTCCCGGAAGTCCTTGCTCCGGACATAGTCCGCCGCCTTCCGCACCAGCG
>NW_011494694.1:427187-440635 GCF_000754665.1 Bison bison bison | reverse complement strand
TAGCGGTTGCTAGGCAGCCGAGCGGGCGCGCGCCGGGCAGCAAGTGACAGCTTCGTGGCTCGCGGGTCTGTTCTCGCCGCCCACAGGGGCTCGCTACCCGCCTCTCGTGGGTTTTTGCAGCGGCCGCAGGCCCCGGAAAGGCGGCATGCCCAGAAGCCGCCCTCTGTACCGGCAGGGGAGTCGGTCACAAGCTCAGGACCGACGCCGGAGCTGCAGAGCCATGTGCGGGGCGAGCCGCGGGGAGAGGTAGACGTGGGAGCGCCCGGCTGTTCTGAGTTTTGGTTTGTATTTATTGTGAATGTTTTACACTGGCCCAAACGGTGGAGGAATGAGTCAATTTAAAGGCCTTTGGTGGGGAGAAAGCAGGGAGGGGCGGCGGGCAAGAGGCCCTGGGGCATCTCTGGCAAAGATTTCAACTGGAATGTAAACACCATTATTATTTATTTATTTTTAATATGGGAGGATGGGAAACGATTTCCATAGCCACCAAAGGGACAGAGTCAAAGAAATAGGCCTGCGTCCTTTCCACGGAATGCCTAAAAGGTAAGGGGGCTGTGCCTTCTGATATGAAAATACAGCCCGCAGGACCCTGTGGGGCCTCCTGGGGAGCGGCCTTCCTCCCCACCTCCCCCGTTCTCTGCTTTACCAGATAGTAGTATCTGATGCACATTTCCGGAGTTGCTTTATAGATATGAAAACACCCCACCATAAGGAAGATTTAACTACCGTGAGCATATAGTCCCAGGCTGCATGGAGCCAAAGACTGATAAAGGTAACCCCTGTGACACCACCCTGTTCCCTCACCATCAGCCAGTCAGAGGCTTGTGCACCAGGTGGTCACTATACCTTGCTATTCAGAGTGCTTTGCCAAAACCTTTCAGGAAGTTTGGGGTTTTTTAATTTTTTTAAGGCTTTAGCCACCTAATTCCTTGCCTAGCCCTGCAGAAAACCTTTCTCTCCTCCAAATGCCAATGCTTCTGTTTGTTTGGCCTCAGTGTGGGACACAGGAACTTGTGCTAACAGAAAGATCTTTAAGATATATAGGAAAAAATTAAGGTGCAGAATCCTGTGTGTAGTATGCTACTCATTTGTGCATAGAGACAAAGTATATAAATTTGTGTTTCCAAAGATCAAGAGAAATGTTGGCAATGGCTGCCTCTAAGGATGTTAAGGGGGTAAAGATTGGAGGGTAACTATTCTCTGAGTACCCTTTGTTCCTTTTGAAACGTGTACAACGAACATATGCTATCTATTCAAAATAAATATTAAAGAAGAAAAGAAACGCCCTTGAGAATTGAAATAGCAATCATTTCATTGAATCAGATATATTTTCTGTTAGGGTGAGTAGAAAAGGCAGAGGAACCAGAGATCAAATCGCCAACATCCGTTGGATCATCAAAAAAGCATGAGAGTTCCAGAAAAACACCTACTTCTGCTTTATTGACTATGCTAAAACCTTTGACTGTGTGAATCACAACAAACTGTGGAAAATTCTTCAAGAGATGGGAATATCAGACCACCTGACCTGCCTCCTGAGAAATCTGTATGCAGGTCAAGAAACAACAGTTAGAACTGAACTTGGAACAATAGACTGGTTCCAAATTGGAAAAGGAGTATGTCAAAACTGTATATTGTCACCTTGCTTATTTAACTTATATGCAGAGTACATCATGAGAAATGCTGGACTGGATGAAGCACAAGCTGGAATCAAGATTGCCAGGAGAAATATCAATAACCTCAGATATGCAGATGACACCACTCTTATGGCAGAGAGTGAAGAACTAAAGAGCCTCTTGATGAAAGTGAAAGAGGAGAGTGAAAAAGTTGTCTTAAAACTCCATTCAGAAAACTAAGATCATGGCATCACTTCATGGCAAATACACTGGGAAACAATGGAAACAGTGACAGACTTTATTTTTTGGCACCAAAATCACTGCAGATGATGATTGCAGCCATGAGATTAAAAGGCACTTGCTCCTTGGAAGAAAAGTTATGACCAAGCTAGACAGCATATTAAAAAGCAGAGACATTAGTTTGTCCACAAAGGTCCATCTAGTCAAGGCTATGATTTTTCCAGTAGTCAGGTATGGATGTGAGAGTTGCACTATAAAGAAGGCTGAGCGCCGAAGAATTGATGCTTTTGAACTATGGTGTTGGAGAAGACTCTCGAGAGTCCTGTGGACTGCAAGGAGATCCAACCACTCCGTCCTAAAGGAGATCAGTCCTGAATATTCATTGGAAGGACTGATGCTGAAGCTGAAACATCAATACTTTGGCCACCTGATGCAAAGAACTGACTCACTGGAAAAGATCCTAATGTTGGGAAAGATTGAAGGCAGGAGGAGAAGGGAACGACAGAGGATGAGATTGTTGGATGGCATCACCGACTCAATGGACATGAGTTTGAGTCAGCTCCTGGAGTTGGTGATGGACAGGGAAGCCGAGGTCCATGCGGTCACAAAGAGTCAGACACGATTGAGCGACTGAGCTGAGGGTGTCTACAGGTTACACTAACCTTGATCTTCTGTGAAAGTATACCTTATTACACAATATCACAGTCGCATAATCACACCAAGAAGATTGTTAGATTCCACTGGTGCTTCATGGTAGTAGTAGGAACTATGACCTAAAAGAAGCAAAGGGGTCTTGATTGTTCATAGTGTCATTAATAAGAGCAACCATTTGTTGACCAGGAAGCACTTTCCAAACAACTTCCTCCTCCTCCTCTCATCAACTCAGAAGGTGAGTGTAAGGAATGGGCATGGCTCTCAGCTGCTGCTGCTGTGGCACTTCGGTCATGTCCAACTCTTTTGCACCCCCCTGCAGCCCCACCAGGCTCCTCTGGCTGTGGGATTTCCAAGGCAAGAATACTGCAGGGGGTTGCCATTTCCTCCTCCAGGGGATCTTCCTGACCCAGGGATCAAAGCTGGGTCTTCTGTAACTCCTCCGTTGGCCGGGGGGTCCCTTACCACCAATGCCACCTGGGAAGCCCTTTCTAAACAAAATCAAACTGCATCTGGGTTCCCTGAACTCAGTGGTCCAGTCTTATTCCCTAAGGTTTTTCTTTCCCTTGTGAGCAGTGGTTCTGAAAGGAGCTGTTAGAGGAACCTGGAGCCGCAGCCTCAAAGCCTCAGGAGGTCCAGAGAGCGGCCCTGAGAGCTTTGTGGGTCAGTGAGAATGCAGAGACGCTGGCGAGGGCACCTGCCCAGTCACCGCTGTCCCCTCAGCCTGCCTCAAAAGACTCGCCTTCCCATTAGGGCCTCAGGTGGGCCTCTGAGCTTCCGTTGGCTTCCCATTGTGTGGAGGAAGGTGAGCTGGGGTATTCAAGTAAAGGAAAATGCTGGGCAAGTTCAGTTCAGTGGCTCAGTCGTGTCCGACTCTTTGCGACCCTGGGGACTGCAGCATACCAGGCCTCCCTGTCCATCACCAACTCCTGGAGTTTACTCAAACTCATGTCCATTGAGTCGGTGATGCCATCCAACCATCTCATCCTCTGTCATCCCCTTCTCCTGCCTTCAATCTTTCCCAGCATCAGGGTCTTTTCAAATGAGTCAGTTCTTCGCATCAGGTGGCCAAAGTATTGGAGTTTCAGCTTTAGCATCAGTCCTTCCAGTGAATATTCAGGACTAATTTCCTTTAGGATGGACTGGTTGGACCTCCTTGCTGTCCAGGGGACTCTCGAGAGTCTTCTCCAACACCACAGTTCAACAGCATCAATTCTTGGGCACTCAGCCTTCTTTATAGTGCAAGTCTCACATCCATACATGACCACTGGAAAAACTATGCTGGATAAAGGAATATATAAGTATCCTGGTAAGTAGCTCACCTGCGATCTGAACCCAGTTCTTTTACTCTGAGCATCATACCTTGTCCACTATTTCAAATGTTGGGACAAAGAGAAAGACTTCTTTCATGTTAAGAGTATCTTTGCTACTTTAAATATGGAGCTGGCACTATCGTCTGATGTATAAGAGATCCTAGCAGTAGATAAGAACCCCAGCTACGCTATTTCCTGAAGCTTCAGAAAGGCTGGCCCCACCCCACTCCAGCTCCCTGCATGGAAAGCGGGTATGAAGCGAAGATGCTGATGTCACTGGCTACGTTGGAGCTCAGGTTTGCAGAAGCAACTGCAAAGCCCTCTCAGCTTGTGGGAATCTCGCACACCCACCCAGGTTCAGGACAGGCAGTCACCGCCGAGCTCCGACAGAGTGCTGAAGCCCGAGGTTGCGGGGAGGCTGACCCCCGTGCCGAGCACGTGCGTGCCCAGCGCCGTGCTGGCTTGTTTACATGCAGTGTGTACATTGTCAGTGCTTGTCAGGTAGAGGGGTGGGGGGTCCCCTGTCTGCATGTCCCACTGGAGGGTTTCAAGGCATGTGGCTCTGCGGTGCTTTGTACGGTAAAAGAGCTTCCATGTGGAATAAACAAGCTGCAGTTTCTTACCTAACTATCAAAATAGCGAAAAAAAAGCAAACAGATCTAATTACAAGCTAACTGAATTCCCAGAGAAGGTGATGGCACCCCACTCCAGGACTCTTGCCTGGAAAATCCCATGGATGGAGGAGCCTGGTGGGCTGCAGTCCATGGGGTCCCGAAGAGTCAGACACGACTGAGCGACTTCACTTTCACTTCTCACTTTCATGCATTGGAGAAGGAAATGGCAACCCACTCCAGTGTTCTTGCCTGGAGAATCCCAGGGACGGGGGAGCCTGGTGGCTGCCGTCTATGGGGTCGCACAGAGTCGGACACGACTGAAGCGACTTAGCAGCAGCAGCAGCAGCACTGAATTCCACAGGTTACTAATCATAGCATCTCTTCTTCGGTTGTTATGATGAAAGAGGCAACTTCTGAAGAAGTACTTAGCGGATGATAAAAGTGTTCTAAATAATAAACAACAGAGTCCCATCGTATAGCACAGGGAGCAGCTCTTCAATATTCTGTGATAAACCATAATGGAAAAGAATATGAAAAAGCATTTGTGTATACGTATAACTGAGTCATTTTGCTGTACGGCGGAAATTGACATTGTAAATCAACTGTACTTCAGTAAAATAAATTTGTAAGTGTTTTTGTCCTGTTGCCCATTTTTCATTTTGGCCAAATAAAATATGCCTTTCTTTGGTTCCGGTCAGGCAGGCACAGGTCAGTTTGGTTAGCTTAGTATAATAATTTAAAGAACGTGGTAAATGAGTAAACCAAAGAATCCTGGAGTTGAGAGAGGGCCTTGACACTTAAATTCAAAAGCCAAAGTACGGGTTTCACATCCGAAGGCAGAGCCAGCCCCTGCCCTCCCACCTGTAATGAATCCCCTGCACTGCCCCCAGGGCTTGGGGAATCCTTTCAGATTCTTCCCAGGTTCCGGCTGTTCTTCCTCGGTTAAGGTACTACTCAGCACAGAGAAATCCCAAAGAGTCTTTCACAGCAGGGAGTCTTCACTCCGCCTAGTGGTTCAGTAATTTGCTAGTGAATCAATGGCAAAGGAATAAAGAAAATAGAACCGTCACTGTCTGGCCTTTCCAGCTGAAGTGTGTGACATTTCAGGCTCCAGCATCAAGGGGTGTAGCCCGGCCCCTGAAAGGTGAGAGGGGCTGAGTCCCCCCGGGGTGCCTGGCATCACCCAGAGTGGCTGCTGCTGGTCACGGGAGACACAGGCGTCGCACAACCTGAACACAGGCAGCCTCCCCGCCCTGTGTCTTCCAGAGTTTCAGGGGGGAAAATGGTGAGGCCAGTTTTCTCAGTCAAATGTATCCAAAAACTTACTTGATTCAGACAAGGTTAGTTTCTTCTGTAGCTCTTCTGAATCTTTACTAAGGTCCTGGGAATGATGGGATCATAAAAACACGCGTAGCATTCCCCAAATTCCTTCCCCACAGAGCCCTTTGGGAAGGAGCATCTTACAGATTGTCCCTCTCGGGGGTCCAAGGCCCGGGTTCCTGCCTCCAACCCTCCGAGCCAGGGTGCGGGAGGAGCTCAGACCTTCCATTCAGGCCGACACCCCACTTGCTCTTTAGCTGCCTACATGGGACAAGTTCCTCGAACCCCTCAGGCCTCAATTTTTTAACCTATAAAGTAGAAACAAACATCACATCATACATGTTGCTGAGCTTTTGTGAGAACAAAAAGCAGGGATGTCTGTGGGAGGACACACTGCCAACAGCCAATTCGGCTTCCCCACGTCCCCTCAGGATGTCAAGGTCCACTTCTTTCTTGTGTCCCCCTTCAGACAGCTTGGGTCTGGGATCCTGCCCACCCACCTGTCTTTTGCTACTGGGTTGCTTGTTTGATTTTTCTTTTTCTGGAGAGGCTGTACCTTGCACCACCCTTTAATCCTCTGAGTTTTATCTTCGCTCCAGAAGGACAACGATGGAGAGAGGTTGTTGTTCAGTCGCTCAGTCGTGTCCGACTCTTTGCGACCCCACAGACTGCAGCCCGCCAGGGAGAGAGGGTGTCTGTGTGCATCTGTGTCCTCAAAGGGAGGTCGGAGGTGTTGGAGCTGGCTGGGTCCTCATCTCCGCCTCTCCTGCACAGTCATTGGGCTCTGTGTGCGCTGAAAACCAGGCTGGGGGAAAACCAGGCCTGCAGAAACGGTGGCTCCCTCCTCCCACACAGACATAGCAGGCGGTGGGAGCCGCCCACCTGCTCAGACCCCTGCGTGCTGCAGGCAGAGCGGTCTCAGCCGTGAAGGTGGGCTTGGGGGTCGTCTGGAGCCTGGAAAGTCCTCTCGTTTTCTGCTGATGCTGACCTGAAATTCTGCCTTTGTGAGGATGCTGATGGAATAGGAAGCCATGCTTGGAGGGGCTCCCCCTGGCTAAACACAGGACGGTCTGAGTATCCAAAGTACTGACTCTAGACAGTTGAAATGTGGGAGCAATTCTGTGAATTCACGATCCTCCAGGGAAAACAAAAAGGTAGACGGTCCACAGAACAGGGTATTTTTAGAAATCAAATATCCATAAGGGACTTGTATCTAAAATACTTAAAGAACTTCTACAACTCAATAACACAAAGACAAAAAACCCCAAATAACCCTGTTAAATAATGAGCAAAGAAGGACTTCCCTGGTGGTCCAGTGGTTAGGACTCTGTGCAGGGGGGTTGGGTTCAATTCCTAGTTGGAGATCTAAGATCCTGCACGCCATGCTGTATGGCCAAAAAAACAAAGATCGAATAGACGTTTCTCCAAAGAAGAGGTACAAATGGCCAATAAACGTATGAAAAATGCTCAGCAGCATTAGCTATCAGGGAAATGGTAATCAAATTCGTAATTAGATACCTCTTCACACTCTCCAAAATAGCTACAATCAAAGCGAATGGAAAACAGCAGGTGTTGGTGAGGACACAGAGAAATAGGAACCCTCGTGCACGGCTGGAGGGAAAGGAAAATGGTGCCTCTGCTTTGGCAAACAGTCCAGCAGTTCTTCAGAGGATTAAACACAGAGTTGCCTTGTGACCCAGCAATTCCATGCCTAGGGACACACCTGAGAGAAGTGAAAACATGTATCCTCAGAAAAACTTGGCCAGGAATGCTCGTAGCAGCATTATAAACCATAGTGAAGAAGTGCAAACAGCTCATGTCGGATCAGCTGAGAGTTGGTAAATATGAAGTATCTGAGCCGCGCTACTGCACGGCCGGTCCTTGCAAACACTGCTGAAGTACAAGAAGCCAGACACAAAGGGCCATCTGTCCTTGATTCTGGGCTTCCCTGATAGCTCAGTTGGTAAAGAATCTGCCTGCAATGCAGGAGAACCCGGATCGATTCCTGGGTTGAGAAGATCCCCTGCAGAAGGGATAGGCTACTCACTCCAGTTTTCTTGGGCTTCCCCTGTGGCTCAGCTGGTAAAGAATCTACCTGCAATGCAGGAGACCTGGGTTCGATCCCTGGGTTGGGAATTTCCCCTGAAGAAGGGAAAGGCTACCCATTCCAGTATTCTGGCCTGGAGAATTCCATGGACTGTATAGTCCATGGGATCGAAAAAAGTTGGACACAACTGAGCGACTTTCACTTTCTCTTTATCCTCGATTCCACTCGTATGAAGCATCCAGGGTGCGCAAATCCACAGACACAGTAAGTTGCCTGGTGGCTGCCTGGGGCTGGGAAACAGGGATGTTAATGCATCCACACTCTCCTCTTGGGGTGATGAAAATGGTCTGACATTGGTTGTAGTGATGGTTGCACAACTGTGGCTGTGCTAGAAACCACTGGCTTTTATACTCTAAAGGGGTCAGTTGTAGGATATGTGAACTATATCCCAACAAAGTTAGTCTTTAAAAACTTAACAGAGGAAAAAAATCTTTAAGACAATGCAAAAGGAATTCCCTGGGGGTCTAGGGTTTGGAACGCTGCACTTCCACTACAGGGGTTGCTGGTTCGATCCCTGGTGGGGGAATTAAGATCCCACAAGCTGTGTGGTGAGGCCAAAAAATAAAGTAAATGAAAATGAGATGCAGAGGGGAGTAAACAGAGCAAAAATCCGGACACTCGGTTGCCATAATCAGTGCACCACTTCTTCGGGTAACTAAAGAGGAAGAAGCATTTATCTGTATGAATTGTTTCAGACAGCCCCAGTCACAAAGGAAAGCTCTTCTTTCTAGGATGAGCTCAGCGAATAAATATGAAGGAACGGCAGAATTAAATCAACATCAGTGTGTAATCCCTAATGAATTATTATTTTGTCAGGTGGCTTGTGGGAACTTAGTTCCCTGAGACCGGGGATCAAACCTGTGCCCTCTGCAATGGGAGTACAGAGGCTTGACCACCAGGCTGCCAGGGAAGGCCCCCCACCTCCTCTCTTTTGGTCTGTAATCCTTCGTAAAATATTGATGCAGGCAAAGGTCATCAAGGATGCAGACCTGATTTATTCAGTAAGGGGATGGAACTGGGTCTCCACAGGGCGGGTCTCCCAGGTCCGTCTGAAAGGGGGAAATGCCCGTTTACAGTCAGGGGTGCAGCTGGACCCGCTCAGCATTGCAGCCCACTCTAAGTGCCCCCTGGCAGCACCCGGCCCACAGTCCACCCCAGATCTTGATTCTGAGTCAAGTCAAGCCTGTGGGCACATCTTGCAGTTCCCTGGAAATGAAACCGTTAACGGGACTAGTTAAGGGAAACTCTGAGGAAGTGACCCAGCTTCTCTAGTAAGTGAAAGTTGCTCAGTCGTGTGTGACTCTTTTTGACCCCATGGACAGTCCATGGAATTCTCCAGACCAGAATACTGGAGTGGGTAGCCTTTCACTTCTCCAGGGGATCTTCCCAACCCAAGGATCGAACCCAGGTCTCCCGCATTGCAGGCAGATTCTTTACCAGCTGAGCCACCAGGGAAGCCCTTCTCCAGTAAGTGGAACATTTAATAGGACAACACGCATGTGCTAAGTCACTCCAGTGTGTCCACCTCTTGTGACCCTTGATGCTGTAGCCTGCCAGGCTCTTCTGTCCATGGGATTCTCCGGGCACGAATACTCGAGTGGGTTGCCATTTCCTATTCCAAAGGATCTTCCCAACCCAGGGATAGAACATGCGTCTCTTACGTCTCCTGCATTGGCAGCTGGGTTCTTTACACTGGCAACGCCTGGGAAGCCCTAGTAGGGCAGTAGGGCAACAGAATGCCCCCCTCCCACACACCTGTGGCCTTTGGAAGGAAGACAGTCTGGGTTAGTGGTTCCCAGTAGAAATGTAACAGGAACCGCAACCTGAACCTTGAGTATTGTAGCAGCCACGTTAAAAATGTTAAAAGAAAGAGGTGAAGGTAATTTTAATAATGCAGTCTATTTAGCACAATATATCTAAAATACCATTTCAACATATGTGGAAGTCGTCCAGTCGTGTCCAAAACTTTGCAGCCCCATGGACTACACCAGGTGCCTGCTCAGTCGTGTCTGACTCTCTGCGACCCCAGGGACTGTAGCCCACCAGGCTCCTCTGTCCATGGGATTTCCCAGGCAAGAATACTGGAGTGGGTTGTCATTCCTCCTCCAGGGGATCTTCCCAACCCAGGGATCAAATCAGAGTCCCTTATGTTTCCCACACTGGCAAACAGGTTCTTTACCACTAGCGCCACCTGGGAAGCCCATGGACTATACAGTCCAAGGAATTCTCCAGGTCAGAATACTGGGTGGCCGTTCCCTGCTCCGGAGGATCTTTCCAACCTAGAGATGGAGCCCAAGTGCCCCCCATTGCGGACGAAGTCTTTACCAGCTGAGCCAACAGGGAAGCCTGAGAATACTGGAGCGGGTAACCTATTCCTTCTCTGGTGGATCTTCCTGACCCAGGAATCAAATTGGGGTCTCCTGCATCGCAGGCGGATTCTTTACCAGCTGAGCTACCAGGAAAACCTCAATAATAAATATTATAGAAGTATTTTATTTTCTTTTTTTTGTACTATGTCTTCAATATCTGGTGTGTATTTTACACTTACAATTCATCTCAATTTCGATGCTAAATTTTGATTGCCAATACTTGATCTCTATTTAAATTTCATAGCATTTATAGTTTAAAAAAGTATACTCACACACTCAAGTTGTTCCAAACATACTGAAGAAGTTTCCAGAACTGAATTGAGTACCAAAAAAGAAACAGAAACAAAAAATCATTTTCCTTATCTGCATTCTCATCAACAAAAATAGTTTACTTTTGAAAACGAACTTGAAGGAAAAGCATATCAGATTCAAAGTTATATCAAGGACTTTCTGGTGGTCCAGTGGTTAGGACTCCATGATTCTTCTGCAGGGATCCCGGGTTCAATCTCTGGCGGGGAAACTAAGATCCCACAAGTCTAGGGAAAAAACCCCCCAAACCAACAGTTAAAGCTAAATGAATTCACCTACATTGTTTCAAGTCAGTTGTGTTAACCTTGACATCAAGGTTAGAGATTGCCTAAACGGAAAAGTACCGCTTCAACTTGGGAGCGGTTGTGGAATACATAATACGGTTAACTATTTAAATGTTCTGCTTGTTTATTCATGTTAGGAAACTCTGTACTATCATTATTATTGATTTGTAGTGCAAAAATTTCAATTGGAAATAAATTTGCATACCTGTATAGCTAGGTCACAAGGGTTGCTTTTTTTTTTTTTTTTTAGTATTTACTTATTTGGCTAATCCAGGTCTTAGTTGCAGCAGAAAACACTTAGTTGTGGGATGTGGGATCCAGTTCCCTGACCAGGGATCGAACCCAGGCCCCCTGCATTAGGAGCATGGAGTCTAAGCCACTGGGCCGCCAGAGAAGGACCGGTCAGAACTTTCTATATGAAGGCTTTACGCTTCAGGTTTAGCTCCTTCTTAGGTGTGCTGTTGGGGAGAAAACAGGTCACACTGCTGTTTGTTGCTTTGATTATTGAGCATTTGGAAAACATTCCATTTACAGAAATTCTTGAGTTAGAGGAAAAGTAGGGGTAAATCTTAGGGAAACTCTTTCAGTGAGCACTGGCAAATATCATCACATTCACTGTCTTTAATTTCTTTCAATAGTTCTATATACTCAGGAAGAGTCATCATATTGGCACATATTTAATGAAAAAAATTATAAAGAACACTCGGACACTCTTCACCGTGTCTACTTCAGAAAGTTAAATGTGAGTATTTTCAATATGCATTACACAATGGAATAAAGCAATGAGAGAACCACCAGAGTCTTATTTTAAAATTCCCACGAATTCTTGATTTATGGCTAAATAGTTGAAGCATTGTCCATTGTAACAGAAATTTCGCCTGTCTTTTCACTTGTGGCTGACGGGATGCAAGGCTTGACGATGTCCCCACGGGCTGTTTTTTGGGCCATGGCTTGGCAATGTCAGTTTGTCTGTTTGCAGGTCTGTGGTTGGCCCCGGGGCGTAACTTCAGCCCCAGCCCAGCTCAGCGCTTCTTCATTCATTTCATATCTTGTTCCATATCTGTTCCATATGCTTAGGTGTGTTTTAGATCATTTATTATTATTACTTTTTAAAAACCTAAATGTTTTAAACAATTGAAAAGTGATGTTTCAAGCAATTGAAAAAGGTGTGTATTCTGAATACCGAATACTGGCAGCTTGTCACATTTTTCATGAGCACAGATTTCCTTTATCATAACGAGGGGTCCCCAGCCTGCTGTGTCAGCTGCCAGCCTCTTCGAGACACAGTACAGACCGTTGCCTCTGATGCCCCGTGAGGGTCTCTTCCTGTTTTATCTAATACCCGCTGGTGAGCTCACGGCTTTCCACGGCAGTGCCTCTTCAGAGCCTGCAGCCAGCAGGCTGGGAGCCTGGATTCCAAAGGCTGAGACTGGCCTCAGCTAGCACATCTCCTAAATGGGGTGAAGGGCAGAGATCGAAGTAGCCAGCGGCATTCGGGTGAGTTGAAGAGTATACTGTGAGTGTCCTGTGGGTACACGGGTTAGTCGCAAACACTGAAACGCAGAGTAAGATCAATTTCTTTAGAAATCTTTCACCCACAAAGCAGGTTCATTCAGTGGGGTTAGGCTTGTTGACTTGACCTCAAACACACTTCCACGTGGGCCATGCCCTGTGGCCTGGATTGCAGCTCTGAGCAGCGAGTCTGAAAGCTAATATTTGGGTTGTCCTCATCTCATCCCTGGCCTAGTTCTACGCTTAAAAGAAAAGAGGGGGCTTTACGGAATTTGATGCTGATTGAGCAAATGCTCGTGTCCTTGGGTCATTTCCCTGAAGGGGCCGCTGCCTGCAGCAGTAATAAGAGCTACTCTGGACACCTCCACCGAGGGAGCACGGGGCCTGCTGTGGTCCCCAGGTGTCACGTGGCTGCCCCAGGGGGAGGAACAGGACGGCCCCGACGTCACCCCTCAGTCCCTTCCCCTGGGACAGGACAGGTCCTCTTGCAGCTCAGGAGGGCCCCGGGTTTGAGCCCGTGGCTTCCAGGTGTCTGAGCACAAGCATTTTTCTGCTCTCGGCTGCTACCAGGTGTGGAAATGAAGTTTTCCAGTTGTTGCAGAGAGAAGACAATTCTGACTCCATGTTGGAACTGTTTGTTTGACTCACTGACCGTCGCTTTTGTTATTATAATCACACAGAGCAGCCTGCCTTGGAGGACCCTGCCCCTCCCTGACTGTTAACTACAGTGCCTCTGTTCAGAGCCCTGCCCACCTGTAGATGGCAGGAGGGACGAAATTAGCACATCCCCCGCTTGCCGTTCTAGGAGATGTCTGCTAGGTTACTGGCCTTTTTACTTTGCTTCCTCACCTCCCCCCATGTCTGACCTGTAAAGATCCCGGCGTCCAGCCCCCGATAAGATGGTTCTTTCGAGGCGCTAGCCTAGTCTTCTCTGTCAGCTGGCTTTCTGGATCGAGTCGGTTTTCTTGCCTCAACACCTCGTCCCGGATTCACAGGCCTGTTCTGTGGCGAGCCGAGCGAGCTTGGCCTTGGGAACACAGTGACTTTGGGGTGGGGAGGGGGACAGGACCAAGGGGAGGTGGCCCTCACGGGAGCCCCTGTCCGTCTCTGCGCTGC
>NW_011494694.1:424323-425634 GCF_000754665.1 Bison bison bison | reverse complement strand
TGCTCTTGGGCCCTGTCGGGGGAGGGTTTCCAGGACGCGAACGCGACTCCATCGAGCTCGCCCGGAGGACACCCCAGCCTGAGCCTCAGGCCAAGGCATCATCACACGATGACCTGTCCTGATGAGCTGGGGCCCCGGACGAGGGGTCCTGCCACAGTGGGGAGGGAAGAGGTGCAGGGATTGCAGGTGGAGATGAGGCGATCCTGCAAGGTGGGGTGCCAGAGGCCGAGACCCCCAGACACAGACCCGGGAGCAAACGGGCACAGAGTCCCAGACAGCTGGGACGCGTGTGAGGGGAGAGGACACAGGAGTTGGCCGGGGAGGCCGCCAGGACTCTGCAAGCAGCCTGGGGAGGAGGGGCTGGGATATATTGTCTCTGTCCGTGTGGCTTCCACGCCAGCTCTCTCGAAAGTTCTGCAAGGTACCTACTATTCTATGATAATTCCCTTTCCACTTAAACTTGCTGAAGAGGGTTCTTGTGTCTGTAACTAAGACTCCCAACCAATATTCTACAACGGTGCCGTCCAGTGGAACTTTCTGCCTCCACAGAAATGTTCTAGAATCAGCTCTCCAGCTCGGGAGCCCTGGGCTCGCTCAGCCACAGGGCTCTTGATATGTGGCCCGTGTGGCCACAGAACGGAATTTCAAATTTTATTTAACTTCTCTGGTGGTGCAGTTGTAGAGAATCCGCCTGCCAATGCGGGAGACGTAAGTTCGATCCCTGGGTTGGAAGGAGCACCCGGGGAAGCAAATGGCAGCCCACTCCAGTGCTCTTGCTGGAGAGTCCCAGGGACGGAGGAGCCTGGCGGGCTGCGGTCCGCGGGCTCCAAAGAGTCGGGAATGACTTGGTAACTAAACAGCAACAACAAAGCATCCACATTTAAGTAGCCGCCTGTGGCTGGAGGCGCCCTCCTGGAGGGCACTGCACTGTGATATGAATTAAGGTGGGGCGCACCTCAGGATTAGCTGAGATCTCAGTGGCCAAGGTCATGGGGCTCAGGGACGAGACAGATGAGCCAGGCTTCCTCCAGGAGGACCAGGGCGGCGGCAGGTTTCCCTTCAACACACTTTAGGGATCCAGGCACAATGGTCTGCTGACAGAACCATACGCCGCAGCGCGGATGGTGGGTGCGGCAGGCAGCGCTGCAGAGGAAGCCCAGGTGGGAGGTCAGAGCACTGCCCAGGTGAGCAGAGCGACGCCCAGGAAGGTGGCCAGGTGAGCAGAGCGACGCCCAGGAAGGTGGCCAGGTGAGCAGAGCGACGCCCAGGAAGGTGCCCAGGTGAGCAGAGCGACGCCCAGGAAGGTGGCCA
>NW_011494694.1:418515-422973 GCF_000754665.1 Bison bison bison | reverse complement strand
TGACTTTACGGGGGGCTGTCCCCCACTACCTCTCTGAAAAAAGAGTTAACTTACAGCTCCAGTTAATAATTCCTGGGTGTGACAGTGTTTAACCTACAAACTCCTTTGGAAATCCTCTAGCCTGCCTGAATAGGTTTTTCCGGCCACATGTGATTGTTCAGAGCCTCCCAACTGTGAGAGGCAGGAGATGTTCTAAACTGTCTAAACACAGATTCTTTTGAGTAGTTAAAAGATTGATTAGAAATTGTATTGGTGAAGGGATTTTCACTTGTTGGGCCAATGTTTGCTGCTAAGTCTCCATATCCCTTACCTGCTGTGTCCCTGGCAGTGTATTGATCAATATAATTGGTGTAAGTAGTAGCTTTAATGTTTGTAACTGGGACCCTTGAGTTAATTCTTTTTCTTGTTATAGCCCACCACACCTTTGCTCTGTAGGAATGCAACTTTATCTAATGCTTTTGGAGGGTGGCTCCTGACCAATCACCTTTAGAGAAAAATAAGTTTTCTGAAGAGAAGGTCTTAAAGTGTTAACAGGCCTCCGGGCCAGAAGATGATGCAAATCACCTAAGCTTTTGCATATGATAAGTTTGCAGGAAGAAAGCCTGGCTTGCTGCAAGACTCTACCCCTTCCCCCATTATCCTCTATGCATAACTTAAGGTATACAAACTACTTTGGAAAATAAAGTGCGGGCCTTGTTCACTGAAGCTTGGTCTCCCCATGTCGTTCTTTCTCTTACCTTCTGGCTGAATTATTCAGCCTCTTTTCTCCACTGAATTTCCTCACTGAGCTATCCTTATTTCAGCCTCTTTTCTCCACTGAATTTCCTCACTGAGCTATCCTCATTCTATTACTCTTTATATCCTTAATTAACGTTTAATTAAGCAATTGTTTCCTGATCTTCGCCTACGCCCTCTCTCCTTCGAATACCCTGGATCAGCCGGGGCTGGACCCTGGCAGCAGCCCACCAGGCTCCTCCGTCCATGGGGTTCTCCCGGCAAGAATGCTGGAGTGGGGTGCCATTTAAGGAGAGATTCTCTCCGTGTGTGAGAGCTACGCCAACGTGAAATCAAGAACTGAAAGGATCCTGACCTTTGGCCCTGTGTAGTTTATGGTGTGTCCATGAGCTTCTGCGTCATGAGCTTCCCAGAGCTCGTGGCAATGCTGACGGACGCCCAGCTCTGCGGAGATCTCGGGTCGGCAGCTCGTGCCGGGGCATAAGGAACAGACGGAGCATCTGGGACAGCTGCCCTCCCCCCACCACGGCCCCCCACAAGGAAAGCGTGTGATCTAGGAGGGGGCGCAGGGGGCGGAAGTGACCCTGTCAACGCCTGCAGGACCTACACTGCCCTCTGGTGGCACGTTCTGAGAATTGGCAAACTCGCGGGAAGCCCTTACGTCTGCGCGGGGCTGGGGGGCTGGCTGTGGTGGGTGGGGGTAGCTGTAGTGAAGCTCTGGGAAGAGGAAATGAGCTCATGCAGTCCTTCCTGCTACGCAGTCCCCTCCCTGCTCTGCAGTTCCTCCCCCCGCCCCGCAGCGCCCCCCTTCCCTGGCCCTCCAGCTCTCCGTGAGACCCTCTCCCTCTGTCTGAACTTGCCCTCCACGGCCCCCTTGGCCTCCCTGTGTCCCCCCAGCACTCGGTGCCCTGTGATGGTCACATCCTTTGTGTGATTTGCTTGTTTCTTCTGTTTCCTCTCTCATCAGGAAGAAAGCTGTTGGAGGGCAGAGTTTTGCTGGCATCCCTGGGGCCTGGTGAGGAGCTGGTCTGAAGAAACGTTTCTGTGAGCAGACTGAGCATCTCTCCATCTGTCCTGGGGAGAACCTTCCTGACCGCGCCTCAGGGCACCCACTTTCCTACTGGACTTCCCCTGCCATGCACCCCTCTTCCAGCGTCTCCATCAGCCCTCAGGAGACCGAGACCCCGCCCCGGGGTCACCAGGGCCGCTCTGCCTCCTCCTCATTTCACAGGGGGTCCTAGAAGGCTTTGTTGGAGGAAAGGGAAATCTAAAGCCACTCGAGCTTTCTGGAGACGTGGGAACCCGCATCCCAGCCCGGTGGACTGTGGTCCTGGAACCTGCGCCTGCGGACCCCAGTCTGGGGACCCACGTCCTGGCCCCGGGGACCGCGGTCTGGGCCCTGCTGACCTCTGGCCTCCTCTGGTCCAGCACGTCAGGGACAGTTGCTCATCTGGCGGCCGTGAGGCCACGTTGATTATTTCATCATTAACCTTCTCACGGCTTAGACATTATGCTTCCACTGTGGTTCCCGTCAGTCTTTTGGATCAAGTCCCACGTGATTCCGGGTTTCTCTGGATGTTTTCTAGGTCTCACCGGGGATCTGGTGTGACTAGGCCAGAGTGTTGTTAGCAAAAATCTTAGGCTCTGAAAATGTGTTTTAAATTTATGTGCAGAGCCTAACTCTGGTCTTAATTTCTCTTAAAAAAAATCTTTTCTTCAGTCTGAGCATCTACCTTTTCAACTGCTATTTACGACTAAAAACAAAACCCGATCGATCCGGTCTCCAAGTCCATAGGTTTACCTGATAAAGAAGCAGAGGTCTGCAGGCCTTGACGTGTCCATGTGATCAAAGTTTCCAACTTCACAGTCCTTCCCTCAGCCCAGAGCAGAGCCCAGGAGCCCTGAGGTCAGGGTCAGGGGCTGAGCTGACTTCCCATTCCCCCAGGAAAGAAACCCTGCGTGATAAGATTTGTGGGAAACACTGAAATCACGGAACTCACGGCCCGCAGTGCTGCTTCTGAGCTGAGACCACGCCTACAGTTTGGAAACCGAGACTCTCTTGCCTAAGCTCAGGTGCGATGAAAACAGCAAATTGAAAATTGTTTCTCTGCCAAGTGTTTATGTGATGGTTTTCCTCATCATTGTAAAGTGACAAGCACACACCCGAACTGGACACGTGTCACACAGGAGGGCTGTTGATTTAGATCCTGAATTAGAGCGGGTGTTGGGGAATCAACTGAATAAAACTCCAGAGTCACCAGCTGGACGCTGAAAGGCTGATAAGATCTGTGTCTGAGAGGATCTGGCACATCTTAAGGCCTCCGCTTGGATCCCCTCCTGATGAAAGCGCAGCTGCCCTGTCTGTGGAGCTGGCCTCCCGCGGCTGCTGCGGTGCTGTTACTGGTTTACGCTCCTGTTGCAGTTTGTTCCTCTCCTGCTGGAAGCTCGGCTTCACGGAGGCAGGCCCTGCCCTGTGGCTCAGAACCTCTCAGGACCGCGATGGGCGCATGGTCCCAGCTCAGGAGATGTGCTCTGACTCAGCGACTCTGCACGGGGGATCACGTGTTGAGTCCACATGTCCGTGCGTCAGTGATGAGATGACCGCCACTGTGTCAAAGCACGGACAAGAAGAGGGAGCTGGGGCGGGTGCCCTCCCGGGAAGGGAGGCGCCCTCATCCGGCGCCGGCCTGGGAAGCCGAGACCCGGGGCGGGGCTGCGGCCTGCCAGCCACCTGAGCGGCAGAGCTGGAACCCACGCCCGGCGTCTGACCTGGTATCCCAGGTCACGCGCTGCCTGGTTTCTGGCCTCGTCCATGAGTGGGACTCATCGCCTGGGAGGTCTCAGAGCGGATGAGCGCCGGGATCTGCTGGGGCCCAGACCTGGGTGACCCTGGGGTGCCCCGGACACGGGGCCTGGGCCCAACTCTCCCTCACCCACCTCGGGTCCCAGGGTCTTGGGAAGCAGATACACCTACTGGCCAGGTTGGTGGTGCTCAGGACAAGTGACAAGCGGGATTGGAGAATATAGACAGGATATTCTGCAGGAAAGATGTCTGCAGGCCTATTTCACATCCTACATAAGGTACATGCACTGCTGGTTGAGGGTCGCCGGGAAGTCCGGTGAGCTGAGGCCGCAGACCGCCCCTGCCCAGCCCGGCCTCTCTCCCGGTCTCACGGGTGACAAGTGAGGACAGTGTGTGGTTGGGGAGGGTGGACCCCTGGCCTTGCTCATCTGCACACGTGCGAGCAGTCACGGAGCTGACGCTCACGGACAGCACACAGCCAGGGGCACAGAACTGTCCCGACCTGGGCAAAGGACGGCCGCTTGCCTGCAGCCCTTAGTGGAGGCCTGGGGTTTCCCAAGTCTGGCCTGGTAGTCACACAGCACCTGTGTGCACCCTCGGCCTGGGCCACGTCCCCCACTCCCAGAGAGACCTGGTGGGGGGCGGGGACTGAGGTACACCGGGTCTTGCTGTCGGCTCTGGGGAGGGGGTCCTGACTCCGAGCCTCCTATCCGGGCCGCGTCCCTGCGACTGTGGCAGGTAACTCATCAGCTCCTGAGCAGCAGAGCCGGAACGTCGCAGTTGCCTGCGATCCACACACAGGCTGACCTTTGCCCACCTGGAAGACAGGATGTCAGGATGTCACAGGCTGGTCCTGGGGCAAACGGGGGCTGTGACTGCAGGTGGAGTTCGGGCTGCTGTCAGCTGGCCTCACAGGGGGG
>NW_011494694.1:417569-417974 GCF_000754665.1 Bison bison bison | reverse complement strand
CGGAGCCTCCTGGAGCCCCCAGAAGGTGCACGGCCCTGCCTTTGCTCCGTGGGCCCATCTCGGACTTCTGACCGCCAGAACCACTTCCCAAGGGACTGTTCAACACCCCCGGGCTATGGGGGCTTGTCATGCAGCAACAGATCACACATGCGAGTTGCTCTCTCCAACTCAGTCTCTTCTGGGGGGTTTTCTGAGCACCCTTCAGGGCCGCAAAGAACTCCTTGTGTGTTACCGCTCGCTCTGAAAGCCAGCGCGCCTCCTGCCTGAGGGCCCTCAGGAGGGACCCCTCTGCTGGGGAAGCAGCCCCCAAAATGTGTGTGTGTGTGTGTCGGGGCGGTGGCCCAACCTGCAGAGAGAGAGATGTATGTGTGTGTGTGCGTGTGTGTGTGTCGGGGGTGGGGGGCG
>NW_011494694.1:413904-417469 GCF_000754665.1 Bison bison bison | reverse complement strand
GTGTGTGTGTGTGTGTGTGTGTGTGTGTGTGTGTCGGGGGTGGGGTGGCCCAGCCTGCAGAGAGAGGTGTGTGTGTGTGTGTGTCGAGGGGGGCGGTCTGGCCTGCAGAGAGAGAGGTGTGTGTGTGTGTGTGTGTGTGTGTGTGTGTGTCAGGGGAGGCGGTCTGGCCTGCAGAGAGAGAGGTGTGTGTGTGTCCTGCCTGCTGACACACGCAGGTGAGGAACTGACCAAGAGGGAAGAAGAAATGAGGTTAGAGAGCTGATGACCAACAGCGTAGCTTCTTGCTTTATTTCTGTACAAAGAAAAGATGGGCGTGAAGTGGCCCGTGGAGGCACCCGGGGAGACTGTGGGGATGGAGACCAGCAGCCCGCTGCCCCCCCCAGGCCTGCTTCGCTGACAACACAACTGTCCGCTGTCTCCTGCCCGGCTGCCCGGGGCGTGCACACACAAACACACACGTACACGCACTCAGCACTCACACCTACACGTGCACAGACACAGCCACACCTCGGGCCCCGGGACAAGAGGAGGCCGGGGGCAGAGCCAGAGGCTGGCAGGAGGGCGAGAGGCGGGGAGGCCAGACGCTTACCTGCAGGCCGTCACCCGTAACAGAACAGAAAGGCCAGTGTCAGAGCTGTGCTAGAAAAATAGTACACTTCATAAAACCCGTGTTTATTAAAAAAACCTATTCAGAAAGTCTGGAAAGCGTAATAAATACGGTAGGGTGGCCGCCCGTCTCCAACATAAAATATAAAGCGTGAGCACGAGTCCCCTGTAAACACGGATGCGGGCTGGGGTGCAAAGTGCTGGGCGGCGGGGCGGAGCGCAGGTCCCTTCCCGAGTGGCCTGAGCCCTCAGAAGCTCAGCGCCCCCTCCAAGCTAGAACCCCACGGCCCTCGGGAGAGGCGCAGGGAGCCAGCCCACGTGGGCAGAGAAGAGTGCAAATCAGATCCTCCTGCGGGGGCGGGGCTGGGGAGGCTGGGGACCTCGGGGGCGGGGCGGGGCGACACCGGTGAACACACTGGCTTCATCAGTGCTACGACCACTCACAGACCGACAGCCTTCCTAACAGCGAGCGGGGTCTGGGATCCCAGACAGCCCGACCTGGGGAACACGGGAAAGCCCACTCTCCGCGGCTCTGACACGGGGGCGCAAAGCTTTCACTGGGGAGGGCGGCGAGTCAGGTGCTTCTCTTAAAGCAGAGGCGGCAGGGTGGATGAGACCAGAGGGGGCGCCCCAGAGGGCGCGTCTGGGCGGGAGGCCTGTGATCCAGGGCTGGGCATCTGCGGTTGCTATGAAGGGCGGTGGAGGGTGGGGGGCGGTGTCTGGCTCTGTGAGGGGGCAGGGCAGCCGGCTGGCCTGCTGGCGGCCACTCCAGGCGCACAGGCCCTGCAAAGCCGCGTGTGAGCGGTGGAGGCACAGCGACCGCACCTGCACTCACACCCCGCCCGCCGGTCAGAAGGCCCAGCCGTGGGCCGCTTCACTCAAGACTTCTGCAAGTTCAGTTGAAAATAGTCTCTTGACTTCTCCCAGCGGACTTTCTGCAAAAAGCCTCGTTTCCGAGGAGGCTGAGGGAGGGGGGCGCTGCACCGACAGTCTGGCCGTCGGGCGTTCGGCGGAGCTGGGGGGGCGGGGTCCGCAGAGCCGGGCGCGGGCTGAGTGCCGGGGTCCCCGCGGCGCTCTGAGAGGTCAGAGTGGAGGGCTGCACGTAGGCGAGCGGAGCCCGCGGGCCGCTCAGAGGTCACGCCGATCCCCTCCCAGCGCTGCACCTCCTCCGCCTTCTCTCTCCCTCCATCGCAAGGCTCCGACTCGAAGCAAATGAACGAACCTGCCCACAAGCCCAGGACAAAGGCCCAGGAGCCCGTGGGCCGGATGTTCTCTGTGCAGTCAACAAGACACAAAGGATCATCGTCCATCTCCGGGAGGGCAAAACCTGTGACCTGGGGCCACTCGGGTTTGCCTAAGTGTCCAATAACAGGTGAAACCGTTCTGACCTAAGACAAAACTCTTGCGGGTAGAAGTCTCTTGAGCCTCGGGGGAAAACAAAGCCTCACTTTCTATTGAGAAATATGAGAAATGCCTGAAAGGGTTTTGTGGGAAAACAGGTACATGGATCTGTTGCCACCTTTTCATTCTGTGTGGTTCTGAGGGGGCAAAAAAGCCTCGTGGAATAATTAAAGCTTCAGCAATATGCTTATATTTTAAGGTCTGAAGACCATTAGACAGAGCTAGGGAGCTATAGTTTTAGAGTGCGGCATTCGTTGATTTTGGGGTTGGGTGCCAGAGTGAGTGGAGACGGAGGGACTTTTAAATCCTGTCTTCTTGGTGAAAACCTGGCTGAGAACAGGCGCGCCCTCCCCGCCTGAGTGCAGGGGGGCCCAGCGCTGCCGGACGACGCCCACTCCCCCGTGCACACGCCCTGCAGAGACATTAAACATCCCTGACGCTTCAGCTGAGGACAGCCGTGTGCGACAGAAACACAACACACCGCACGAAAGCACAGCTTCCACAAAGGGCACCCCTGCCCTCTGCGAGCATCCTGCTACTCGCCTCTGGCTCCGGGCGGGGCGGGGACGCCGCAGCGGTCTCCAGGGCAACAGAGAGAGGGCGGAGGGAGCCAACCGAGCTCGGGGTTTCCGGCGGCCACCGCGGCGCTTCCAAGGACCAGGAAAGGGAGAGCCAGCACTCGGGGGAGCCCGGGACCTCTCGCAAGTTCGGGAGAGGAGTGGAGCGGCCCTCCGCCAGCCCCCGGTCCTCGTCAGGGGGGCACAGGCTTCGGCTGGCTCCTTCCCGGGCGAGGGGACACCAGCGATGCTTGTGAAACGCGGCCACTGGTTCTGAGGTGGCCTCGCCCCTCCCCAGCTCTGCAACAGGAGAGAAGGCGGGGCTCGGTCCAAGCGGGGGGCGGGGGTTGGAGGAGACAAGGGCTCTTTGGTTCATTCGGAGGGACCAGGCGTCCGCCCGCCGGTCACTCAGCCGCGGGCATAGGCCGAGCGCAGGGGCCGGGAACCGCCCCCTCCTCGCGGTGACATCCAGGCCGCGTGTGCCGGAGGTGGAACCAGGTTGCTGACTTTACAGCTGGAGGAGGCATCTCTCCACAGAAACACAAGCCATGTGCAAGGCTCACGGGCCGGGAGGAGCCCCCGGGTGCTCGGCACAGTCAGGGGTGCAGGAAGGACTCCGTCTGGCTGGTGGGGGCGGAGGGGGTAGGTTGGCCTGGCCGCGCGTCCGGGGGTCACCGTCTAATCCTCTTCGGGCTGCAGGAGAAGGCGCGGGGCTCGGCTACAGCCGCGTGGACGTGAGTCTCTTCATGCCCCGGCGCTGGGCCCGGTTGGACGACAGCACGGGCTCCAGCCGCGGGGCCTAAGGGGCTCTATTGAGAGCGAAGTAGGTGGGTGGGCGGACGCGGCGGTCAGAGCAACAGCCGGATGTCTGAGTGCGCCCGCCCGGGTCCTGATCCCTGACGGAGGGCCTCCCGGCCACCCAGGCTCAGCGAGCCCGCCTCCCCCTCGGTTTGCAGGGAGCCATGGCCGCCACCTCCTTCGCTCTCAATAGAGCCCCTCAG
>NW_011494694.1:413495-413804 GCF_000754665.1 Bison bison bison | reverse complement strand
CGAGTCCCTGGGGCGCCCTCCTGGCAATGACCGAGCCTGTCGGTCCCCGCTCTGCCCGTTTTGAGGGTTTGGGACCCACTTGGGGGCCGGGGCCACTCCTAGAGCAGCTCTAACCTCCCCGGGAAGGTCGGGCTGGGCGGCTCCTCGCAGGAGCCCCGGTCCCTGCGCAGCCGGGGCAGCGCACCCTTCCCGGAGGAGGGTCCCACCGGGATGCAGGGCTCCCTGCAGACGGGTGCGGGCCTCACACGTCTTGACGGGGCGTGGGGCTCTCTGGCCAGGCCGTGAGAGACGGGCCAGGCCGCCCCAGGA
>NW_011494694.1:411631-412833 GCF_000754665.1 Bison bison bison | reverse complement strand
CGCCAGCCACTGCCTGGCTGTTCGTAGGTTCAATGACACACAGCCGCAGTGCAGTGGCCTGGAAATGATGGCCGCCCCACAAGGTCAGAAGAGCCCCGCAGTGCGGGCCTGCCCTAAGACAAGGACGGAAGGGGCAGCGTCTCCATGGGGCGAGGCCTCTAGACCCTGAAGCAGGACCCCCTCGGCAGCCCGCCCTGAGCTCCGCGGGCGCGGCTGCTCTGGGCTCACCCATCGTCCAGGGCTTCCTGCACGGCCCCCAGGGTCTCAAGATGCCCTAAGCTAAGAGGCCACGCCAGCGGGGGCGTGGTGGTGGGTGAGCTACCAGGAAAGGCTGGCTGCAGAGGGCTCAGCAAACCCCGGCCCGGGGCCCAAGCCGGCCGCTGCCTGGTGTAGCTCTTCCTGGAACTCACTGACCACTCAGGTGCCATCCACAGTGTTTCTGTGCTGTGACACAGAGCTGGGCAGTGACAGCCATCCGGTGAACCCTCAGCTGTGTGCCTTCTGGGGTTTACAGAGGCTCCTGCAGAGCTCAGGCCCAGAGTGGCGGGCCTGGTGCCCGGCCTGGCACGGGGCCCTCAGCCTGTCTCTCCTCTCTGTCTCTCCCTTGTCCGTCTCTGTCTCTCTTACACACACACACACACACACACACACACACACGTAATGAAGCTGTTCAGAAGCTGCCCCTTCGTCAGTGTTGCTGTGTGACCGCAGGTGTGGGGTACACCTGTCTGTGCCGGTTCCTGGTTCCCCTCCTGTACCCAGGACCCCCGGGGGTTAACCGGGCAGGAAGTCCCCCTCCCATCGATGGGACCGCGGGCGGTACCTTCACCAGGTGGACGTCCTGTCTGCTAAGCTGGTTTGGGGACAGGTGCTCCCTGTTGACGATCCAAGGGTGTTTGAGGACCTGAACTGCCGTCAGGCGCTGGTGAGGGTCCACGTGGAGCATCTTGGACACGACGTCCTGCGGGGGAGGGTCAGGGGGGGACAGGGGTGAGGGCTGCCCGGGCTTGGAGCCATCCCCCTCCTCCCTGTCCCCCTCCTCCCTGTCACGGCAAAGCCTCATCACTGTCCTGGGAGTGACTCTGTGCATCTGGGGTCAAACATTTGCGGTCAGGTTTGTAAGAAGGTGAATTTTAGAAAAACAAGTTTGAACCATCATCAACATGGTGGGTGCCCCCGGGTTTATTTATTTTTAATTTTTA
>NW_011494694.1:402527-411531 GCF_000754665.1 Bison bison bison | reverse complement strand
TTGGCTGGGCTGAGTGGCTTGCGGAATTTTAGTTTCCTGATCAGGGACAGAACCCGAGCTCTTGGTTGTGACAGCATGGAGTCCTAACCACTAGGGAATTCCCACTCCAGGTTTCTATTGTAGGGAAGATTTCACAGCTAAAGAGAAATCAAATGTGGAGATGTTCAATAGTGCATGTAAGTTACTGCAATACTGAGTCAAAATGATAATCTTCCCAAGGGAGAAGCTGAAATAAGGACTACCCAACAGGTACAAACCAATCACAATGTCCTCGGTTACATTTTATGACATGTAATAAAGTATTACTGTCCTCAACGCCACACATATTTGGTACAGCATTTGCTGCAAATAACTGTCAACTATGGAATTAATGGTCTGGTTGCCATTATATGTGTTCAAAGGTTTCATGTTCCATAGAGGTGATTTTCTTCTTTGATTATAACATAATAACAACAAAAACTCCTAAAATGGGTTTAAAGACTGAGCTCGTCTTTATATTAACATGTTGTAATACAGGCAAATGCGTGTACACACAAGTATGGTTACAACTATGATTTGTATCTGCATGGAATTCATGAGACTGTCCTCACACACTTGAAGTACCTACTCCTGTGAGTCATCAGGACTGTCCTTGGGGGAAGGGGCTGAATATGATGCCCCTGTGTTGCAGGGGAAGATGTGACGTGTCCACTTGTTCACCACGTGCTCAAGGACGGGCCCCCGGGGAGAATCTGTGGGTTTCCACCAGCCTGCTCTCCTGCCTTAGTGTTCCCACCAGGTTCCAAAACGAAATGAAGTCAGTTAAAGTCTCTGCACAGTGTGAAGTTGCATCGCTCAACAGAACTTGTGGTCATTAACCACAATGAAGAAAGACCATACACCCTCAAGCAACTCCTTCTGCAGAGAAACCCAAAGCCTTTTTACACTTGCTGACACTAGTCTTGGTAACTTCTTGAGACAAATATCTCCTAGAAGGATTGTTCCTCCCATTTTCAGGTATAAAAATGAAAAGTTGGGAGAACGTTATTGACTTGCTCAAGACCTCACAGGGACTTCCCTGGTGGTCCAGTGGTTAAGAATCCTCCTTGCAATGCAGGGGACCCAGGTTCGATCCCTGGTCAGGGAACTAAGACCCCACCTGTTGCAGAGCAAGTAAGCCTTCAAGATGGGACTACCGAAGCCCATGTGCTCGGGAGCCTGCACACTGCAACTGGAGAGTGTATGCACCGTGACAAAACACCCCGACTGCCACCACTGTGACAACACAGCTAAATACAATTAATTAAAAAAAACCAAACCCTCACAGTAGGGAATTCCCTCATGGGCCAGGGGTTAGGACTCTACGCTTTCACTGCTGAGGGCCCCAGTTTGATCCCTGGATGGAGAACTAAGATCCCAATGAGCCAGGCGGCAAGGCAAAAACCTAACAGAAACCAAGCCCACTGGCCTAGATGTTTCTGGGAAAGTGACATTAACATTTAAATCCATCAACTTCTCCATAATGTGGGTGGGCCTCATCCAACCAGTTGAAGGTCTTAAGTGAAAAAAGACTGACGTCCCCAAGGAAGAGGAGATTCTGCCGGAAGACAGCTTTGGACGAGAGTGGCAACTTCTATGCCTCCCTGAGCCTCCAGGCTTCCGGCCTGCCCTGGAGATTTGGGACTTAACCGTTACCAGCCTCCACGATTCCACAGAAACAGACCTCCCTCCCTCTGTCTCAGTCTCTCTGTACATACACACCCTGTTCTGTGTCCCTGAAGAACTAATACACAAGACTACGGAAAATGTGAAAAGGGCTATGAAATAGTTTTGCAAAAATAATTGTTTTTTATCTGAAAGGTGTACAAAATCTCTGAGTACAAAATATCTACGTTATTTGCATGAAAAGTATCCTCTAGCTTCCTCGGAGATGTTCCTGCAGAATCTCCACCCCGGGGCCGTGAGGGCACCGGGCAGAGAGCTCACCTTGGCTGCGTCAGAGATGGAGTCCCAGTTCCCCCCGGAAAGGGCGTACTTTCCGCTGCCGATCCTTGCCAAGATGTCCTCAGGGGTGTCATCCGGCCCGTTTGCAAAAGGGGTGAATCTGTGTGATGAGAGATTTGTGGTGATGAGCTTCCATTTTATAATGTACGATAAAGCTCATTGTGCCTCTTTGTGGTAAAAACAATCATTTTTTTTCTTTCTCATCATGCTCCAAATCCAAGATTCATGGCAGAGCGTAATTTATTTCTTCCTGCTGTGTCTCTTTTCCTTACTCGGCCAGTGCTAAAGGTTGATAGGGCAAATGAAGATGTGGACCCAAAGGTGAGCCCTTCGGGACCATTTCTGGCTTCCCTGGTGACAGAGTGGTACAGGGGTTTCCCCGGTGATACGGTTTCCATGGTGACAGTGTGGCATAGTGGATGGGAGCCTGGGATTTGAAGTCTGAGAGACCCATGGTTGATATATTACCAACAGTGGGTTCTTTGACAAATTAATTTTTTGAGGCTCAGTTGGAAATGGGCAGCATAACACACTAGAGCAGCGGTGTGCACAGACACACAGAGTGTGAACACTTCTTGCGCATCACTAACGTGTGATGGATGTTTCTTGCCACCCCTCACATAAACCATGGTGGGTCAGTGTAGCCTTCCCCGGAAAGGAATTGAGTGTAATTCTAACAGCACTCCCTTCAGTGGCAGCTCTGTGCTCCTAGTTAAGTATCGGCAAAGAGAGCCCCAGAAGGGCCACCAAGAGAGGCACCGGGAAGAGACGGCAGGCCACCCGGGCTCCCCCTCCACTGGACACCGCCCCCGCCTCGCTGGGAAGCGCGTCACTGAGGCCACACAAGTAGCAGGCCCTTTCCTCCACTTTGCCCAGTTAAGAGGGCTGGACGACCTAGACATCTCGCCCGCCCCTCCACCCAAGTGTTCAACAACGTTTAAGCCACTGGGCACGAGGGGATCCTTGGATTCCAGGCCTTCCTGGCTGGAAGGAGCCGTCAGTGTCACACCATGTGCTCCTCTCACTCAAAAGTGAGGGCAGTGAGGGCTCAGGTCAGGATTCACCCGGGAGTAGAGCGAGTGAGGGTAAATCTACGCTGGAGCCCGGGGCTGCCTGCCGGCTTCAGGACACAGCCACTTCCTGGCTCGAGGAGACGTTTCTAAGCAAAGCTGTGACCTTTCCAGAGGGTGCATGGTCCAGAGGTGAGAGTGGCCTCGTGGTCTGAGGCTTGGGGTTTTGTGGGTGAGCTGAGCCCTGCAGCGCCAGCTCCCTAATTCCAGAGACATCCTTCAACGACAGGCAGTGCTAAACTTCCTGCCCCCTCTCTCTGACCATCCATCCGGCCCCAGGCCTGAGCTCCGGGCCTGGGCGGGGGCCCGAGCGGCCCCCACACGGGCTGCATTACCCCGCCAGCATGGTGTAGAGCAGGATCCCCAGGCTCCAGATGTCACACGCCGCGTCATAGCCCTGCCGCTTCAGGACCTGCGGGGAGAGCAGATGCGGATCAGCTCTGGGCAGAGTTCAAGTTCAAAGCATGTTGCTGTGATGGGACCATAAGGCCGGTGGAGGTGGGGGTGGGGCATGGGGGTGGAGACGGGGTGGGGTGTGGGGGAAGTCTTCAGTGAGACCATCGTGTACTACTGCAAAGCCAACCCCAATTTCCCACAGTAGGAGTCCCCCAAGACCAGCGCACACAGAGAGCCCCAGCTCTTGACGAATATACGACAGATGGAAAAGGAAACATTTAACTTTGGAGGAAGAAGAGCTTGGGGAGCTCCCTGGTGGCCTCGTGGTTAGGACCCCGGGCTTTCACTGTGGTGGCCCGGATTCAATTCCTGGTTGGGGAACTGAGATCTCGCAAGTCACGTGGTGTGGCGGGAAAAAGGCAAAATTATTTTTAGTGTAGTAAAATATACTTGGGCTTCCCAGATGGTGTTAGTGGTAAAGAACCTGCCTGCCAACGCAGGAGACATAAGAGATGCAGATCAATCCCCTGGGTCAGGATGATCCCTTGGAGAAGGAAATGGCAACCCCCTCCAGTGTTCTTGCCTGGAGAATTCCATGGACAGAGGAGGCAGGTGGGCTACCGTCCATGGGGTCACAAGAGTTGGACACGACTGAAGTTCGTCATTTAGTTGCTTAGTCATGTCTGATTGTTTGTGACCCCATGGACTGCAGCATGCCAGGCTTCCCTGACCTTCACCATGTTCACCACCAGCAAGCTGGAGCTTGCTCAAACTCTTGTCCATCGAGTCAGTGACGCCATCCAACTATCTCATCCTCTGTCATTCCCTTCTCCTCCTGCCCTCAGTCTTTCCCAGCATTAGGGTCTTTTCCAATGAGTTGGCTCTTCACATCAGGTGGCCAAAGTATTGAAGCCTCAGCTTCAACATCAGTCCTTCCAAATGAATATTCAGGATTTATTTCCTTTAGGATTCACTGCTTTGACCTCCTTGTAGTCCAAGGGACTCTCAAGAGTCTTCTCCCACGCTATAGTTTGAAAGCATCAGTTTTTGGTGCTCAGCCTTCTTTATGGTCCAACTCTCACATCTGCACACAACTGCTGGAAAAACCAGAGCTTTGACAAGATGGACCTTTGTCAGCAAAGTAATGTCTCTGCCTTTAATATGCTGTCTGGGTTTTGGTTTAGCTCACAAAATACACTTAGCACAACATTCCCAGCTTCCCCACTTTTAAGTGTGGTTGAGTGGTGTTAGATACAGTCACACGCCGGGCGGGTGTGACCACCTTCCCTTCACAGAACTCATTTTATCTTGAAAAACTGAAACGCTGTCCCCAAGAGACAGCTCCCACTCCCCTCACCCAGCCCTGGGAACTACAATTTTACTTTCTGTCTCTACGAGTGTGATGACTCTAGGTCCCTCGTGTGAGAGGAATCATATCATTGTGTTTTTCTTTATCACACGTTTAACACAGTGTCCTCGGGGTTCATCCAGGCTGTGACAGGGGACAGGACTTCCGTCCTTTTTGCTTAGTCTCTCGGTCGTGTCTGAATCTTTTGAGCCCCATGGACTGTAGCCCACCAGGCTCCTCTGTCCATGGATTTTCCAGGCAAGACTATTGGAGTGGGTTGCCACTTCCTTCTCCAGAGGATCTTCCGGATGGAACCTGAGTCTCTTGTGTCTCCTGCATTGGCAGGTACGTTCTTTACCACTAGCGCCACCTGGGAAGCCCTCCCTGCTTTTAAAGGCTGACTAACATCCCGCTCAGCCGTTCTTCCATCGATGGACACTGGGAAGCCCTCCCGGCTTGTAAAGGCTGGCTAACATGCCGCTCAGCCGTTCTTCCATCGATGGACACTGGGAAGCCCTCCCGGCTTGTAAAGGCTGATTAACATCCCGCTCAGCCGTTCTTCCATCGATGGACACTGGGAAGCCCTCCCGGCTTGTAAAGGCTGGCTAACATCCCGCTCAGCCGTTCTTCCATCGATGGGCTCTTGCGTTGTCTCCACCTTCTGGCTGCTGTGAATAACACTGCTGTCAACACGCAGACAGATTTCCATTGCTACCTTTGCTTTCAACTCTTTTGGGTTTACACCCAGAAGTGGAATTGCTTGGTCACTGGGTAAGTCTGTGTTCGACTTTCTGAGGACTAGTTAGGATGGGAGAATTTTCATGTGTCTCAGGATCACCCAGTTCAGAAGACAGCAATCCTCTGCTATGCTCACAGTTGAGAATAACAATAAAGAAAGAGCACAGATGCTCCTGGAAACTGCAGGTCATTGGTTTTATGCTGAATGTGGCGTCAGGAGAGCTGTGTACAATTTCCTTAGACACAAGGGCCAGGTTCTCCGTACTTGGGGCACGGTGCCTCCAGCACCGTAGGTAGGTCACCGAGGTGTGTGGACACGCCCAGGGGTCGGTGTTCAAGCTCTTCTCATCTCCACTAGCTGAGTATCTTCAACGTCCCTTCCATGGAGGCAGTTTCTCTTTTTTTGTTTTGAATCTGTGAAATGTGGCTAATAGTATCTACCCCATCCATTCCATATGGCATATGAGGATAAAAGCAAAAAATATTGGTAAAGTGCTTGGCAAATGGTAAAGTAACAGATCAGTGTAAGACAGTCTATGATCACTAAAACCATTAATATTATTAGCATCGACCAAATAACGCAGTAATGTTGATCAAATAGAGCCAGATTGTTTTTAAAGGGGCTGCAGGTATCATCTGGACAGTCTAATACCGGCCCCACAGGCCAGCCCAGGCTTCGCGTCCATCCCTATCCTGGCAGGAACGCAGACATCCTCCTCGGGGACCACTGCCCCGGGCTCAGCTTGCAGACCCTGCCCGCACCGCCTCTTGGACAGTTCACAGCCTGACCACTAGGTATCAGCATGGCCCTCTTAGGACGCGCGGTACCCGCCACCATGCCGCTAGAACCGCTCTGGGGCAGCTTCACCTGCAACCTGGATCCACACGGAACCTGAGGTTTATTTCCATTCCTGACGCCCCCCACCCCCACCCCCTCACTCCCCAGCATCGTCAGCCTCCTCTGCACTAGTCCTGCTCTCGCCAGCGCCCCTGGTTTGGCTGTTTCCTAAAGAGCAAGAAGCTGGATTTTTCTTCATAAACGAACGCATCAGGGACTCCAGGACCTACGGGGCACGACCCCCGGCAGCGTGCAAAGGGAAAATGTGCTTATAAGATGCGCTGCTGGGGTTCTCTGAGGCCCCGAGCTGAGGGCGGAGGAGGGCCCTCAGAATCCACGCGGGTCCTTATCCCCAAATCTCCGCAGAACCATGACATTCTACCCCACGCCCCCTAGCGCGCCTGTCGTGGACGACAGTCTGGAGTGGGAATTCTGGCGCAAGGTCTGTGCACACGCGTGCGCGCTCTCCCAGTGCAGCTGCGGGGGGGATTTCTGATCCCAGGTGACCCACTGGCTCCCCTCCCAGTTGAGGAGAGACAACGCATTAGTTCTCACTCTGTGTGCGTGTGTGCTAAGTTGCTTCGGTCGTGTCGGACTTGGTGACCCCATGGACTGTAGCCCGCTGGGCTCCTCCGTCCATGGGATTCTCCAGGTGAGAATCCTGGAATGGGTTGCCATTTCCTCCTCCAGGGGAGCTTCCGGACCCAGCGATGGAACCCAGGTCTTCTATGCCTCCCGCATGGGCAGATGGGTTCTTTACCACTGGGGTGACCTGAGATGCCCACTTCTCACTGCAAGTCTTAACAAGTAAGCACATTTGGTCAAAATTGTCTATAGCACAACGACAATTCCACATTACAGGTTTTACAAATAGGAAATGAAAATGTTAAAATAGCGATGTCTGAGCACGATCAGCGGCTGACCCAACAGACCGAAGCTTCCCTTTCCTGCCGGCTGGCGCCCCTGCCCACTCCAGCGGCCCACGTGGGCGGCCGCTCCCGCAGCGGCAGAGGGCCGACCCCCGCCGGCCCAGAGGTCCTCTCACCTCCGGGGCCACGAAGTTGGCCGTGTAGCAGGGGGTCATAAGCAACCCGTTCTCGGCTCGCAGCTGCTTGGCAAACCCGAAGTCACAGATGCGGATGGATTCGGGGTTTCCAGACTCGTCCACATACAGGATATTGCTCGGCTTTAGGTCCCGGTGAACAACCTGGAGAAGCAGGAGGAGCCACGCCTAACTCGGGGGCCAGGATGGAGCAGGGGCGAGAAATTGGGGGGGAAGGGGGTCCCCTCGTGAGATAAGCGCTCATTTGGAGCCGTTTACCCTGGGTGGGTCTGGCAGAAGCCATTGGCTGGGATGCTACAAACTCTGCGGGTCCTTCCCCCTCCTCTTTCTCTTACACGGATGCTCAAAACCAAGGACCAACCAACCGCCCCAGCCCCTCGGATGGCGAGTGTTTGGATGAATAAATAAGTAGGCAGCCATCCAGGATCGGGGGGCCCCTTGGGGCCATCACTCGGGGACGCCGCTGGTGCTCAGGAATGTGGATTTCTGAGGATACAGGCCGGCCGTGTGCGGCCACATTCCAGCGTGGGCAGGTGCCGGGCACCCCAGTGGGTGTGCAGACAAGGAGCCTCATCCTGTGCTCACGGCCAGGGGGCAGAAACCCGAGGCTGCATCTGTGCCCGGGGAGCGGCCAGGCGCTCTGAGCACCAGGGACAGAGCCAGCGGCGCCTCAAAGCACAGAGGCTGCTCAGCTCTTCAGGGCACAGAGCAGCTTCTTCTGAAGGGGACAGAGGCCCATTGTGAGAATTCGTGGCGTGCCCGCACCCCACGTGGGGCCCACGTGTCTCCATTGTCCTGCTCACGCCCAGACAGAGGACGGGGGAGGCAGATGAAAAAAGGCTTTGGCAGGCAACCGGTGGGGCTTCAGAGGCTGCGAGGCCGGGAGACTAAAGACCCCGGTGCCAGCTCCCCTCTTGCAATGGAGGCCAGTCTGCCAAACCACCCTCTGAAGGGCCACCCCTGGAGTCTGACTGTCCTGGGAAGGGTTTACTAATCCCAGAACCAGCGACCGCCGTGTGGGCCCGGAGGAGCGCCCTGTTCAGAGGGCACATGTGTGTGGCTGGCTGAGGAACACTGCAGGCCTCCCCGGGGTTGCTGACCAGGCAGGGAATCTGGGCCTGGGGAGGGGGACGGGCCTGGAGGCACGGTGCTGGGAGGGAACCGGCTTTGCGTGCAGCTTTGGGCCAGACCCTCAACCCTTCTGTGCTCCAGTCTCCTCCTCTGTGAAATGGGTCTGATCTGGAGCCTAGAACCGACCAGACGAGGGCTCAGAGCCGTGCTGGACGCCGGTGAGGGCTGCAATCTTGCCTCTCACGGTCATTTCATCACCGGCCTCCTGGGCAGTGGGGATGGGACAGTGATGAGCACCCCACCATCAAGTCCGAAGTACGTTTTCACTATAATCGGTCCCAGTGAATTTAAATCTCCTGACCGAGCTCCTGGATGCAGGCTGTGTGTGTCTGAAATCACGCAGGCCCATGAGGAACGGCTGGGGTTGGGGAGGAAGGCGGGGACGCCTGGTTCCCAAGTGCTGAGCCCGCGGCCTGGGGGAGCCGGCGGCCTGGGGG
>NW_011494694.1:402179-402369 GCF_000754665.1 Bison bison bison | reverse complement strand
AGGCCGGGGGCACAGGGGCACCGCGCCGGAGGAACAGGGGGCAGGCCGGCGGCGCCGCCCGGGGGCTGGGGCCGGGGCTTCCCTTTAAGCTTTGTTCACATAGGCCTGTCCTCAGAACTGAGCCCGCGTCAGGAAGGCCTCTTACGCGGGCCTTCACAGGGCCCTGGGGAGGCCGAGGGGCGGGTCCTGG
>NW_011494694.1:401663-402079 GCF_000754665.1 Bison bison bison | reverse complement strand
CCCACCAGGCTCCCCCGTCCCTGGGGTTCTCCAGGCAAGAACACTGGAGTGGGTTGCCATGTCCTTCTCTAATGCGTGAAAGTGAAAAGTGAAAGTGAAGTTGCTCAGTTGTGCCCAACTCTTAGCGACCCCAGGGACTGCAGCCCACCAGGCTCCCCCATCCCTGGGATTCTCCAGGCAAGAACACTGGAGTGGGGTGCCATTTCCTTCTCCAAGCATGCATAGATGCACGCTAATTTGCTTCAGTCGTGTCCGACTCTGTGCGACCCTATGGACAGCAGCCCACCAGGCTCCTCCGTCCACAGGATTCTCCAGGCAAGAATACTGGAGTGGGTTGCCATTTCCTTTTCCAGCTTCCAAGCACAGGTGTCATGGATGAACGCCGACCTCGATCCAGGCAGGCGTTTATTCATGCC
>NW_011494694.1:393289-401563 GCF_000754665.1 Bison bison bison | reverse complement strand
GGTCCTGGTATCTTGAGGTTCGGGTTGACGACCCTGGGGTCAGGCTGGGGTGGAGGGCAGGGGCGGAGAGGAGGCCAGCGCGCTCCCCGTTCTGACTCCCCGGCCGGGATGGACGCTGCCTGGAGCAGCTCCAGTGCGCCAGGTCACCCCCTCCCTGTCCTTCTTCCAGGGACAAGGACCCCGCATCACTCAGCACGGACAGAGGGACGCTGGCCGGGGCCGCAGACCTGGAGCCTCGGAGCTGAAGCCCCGCTTCACGGGCTCCACGCTCTCCACGACGGTGAGAGACACCGCGGCCGGGTTAGAACCCTCGCGGGCTCTCTCTCCCCTCCCCCACGGCACGCCCCGTTACGGGGATCCGGGAGGAGGTGGGGGGCCGTCAATGGGACGGATGAACGGCCAGGCAGGTCGGCCCCCGGCTGCCGGGTGATCCCGAGGGTCTGCGTCTACGGGGCTTCCGGGGGCGGGGCACAGGCACAGCTCGGCGACAGCGGCGCCGCCTGAGGGCACTTACGTCTTTGAGGGTGATGATGTTGGGGTGCTGGCCGTACCGCAGGAGAATCTCGATCTCCTCCGAGGGGTCCCTTTTACTCTTGTCGATGATCTGAAACAGACAGGGTGTGTGACATTCGGCGTCCAGCGGGCGCCGGCGGCTGGGACCCCTTCTGCGCCCTCCCCCTCCCCGTCTCCAGCTTGAGCTCAGCCAAGATAACCCAACACTGCCCAGAAACGCATGGCCATCCTTTCTTTCCTAGTGAGCAACAGACTGACATTAAAAAAAAAAGAGGGCACTCGCCTCCAGACATTAAATTTTAAGCCGTTACACAGCTGGATGAAGAAGGGTGAGTTTGGGGAGCTCACACAGGCACCCCAAAAGCAGAAGGTGCTTTTTTCTACACTCGTCAGGCTCTGGGAGGGGCAGGGCTGTGCCAACTCTCTGTCCAAAGCGGGCCTCCAGCTGCTGTGTGTCTCCTGCCTCCTTGGGAAGCTACACACCAGGCACAAAGGGAAACCCAGCATGGTTTGGACCGGGAGACACCGGGGGAGACCCAGTG
Organism: Bison bison bison; assembly: GCF_000754665.1. Lineage (NCBI taxonomy): Eukaryota > Metazoa > Chordata > Mammalia > Artiodactyla > Bovidae > Bison > Bison bison. The sequence continues at coordinate 400,508 of NW_011494694.1, read as the reverse complement.
CGGTTCTGACCGAGAGATGTTGGGTTGATGTGGCGCTGAGGCTGTGCCATGGCTCATCTGAACGGATGCTCCTTCAGGCTTCTAACCTCCCTCCTCTTCCTGGCAAGTGTAGCCCAGGTCTTAGGATGGCAGAAATATCCTTTCTTCCGTGAAGACAGATGGCTTCCAACCACTGCTGCTGCTGCTAAGTCCCTTCAGTCGTGACTGACTCTGTGTGACCCCATAGACGGCAGCCCACCAGGCTCCCCCGTCCCTGGGGTTCTCCAGGCAAGAACACTGGAGTGGGTTGCCATTTCCTTTTCCAGCTTCCAAGCACAGGTGTCATGGATGAACGCCGACCTCGATCCAGGCAGGCGTTTATTCATGCCTTGTCACTGTCGGTGGATTACCACGGGCTCCTCCTCCGGAGGCAGCTTCCTGCGGCCTGGTTCTGCTTTCTGTGGGGATGGAGCAGGCTGGGGAGGGGGCCCCGAGCACGCAAAGTCTACAGCACCTGGTGGGATTTGACACTCAGAAGCAGTGCTCTTCCATGTGCATCAGCTTCACCCAATTTCAAAACATTCGCCACGGGGAGGACACGCATTTCAGAGGGAGGAAAACTCGCTTTCACTCCCCATCGCATCCAAGGCTCCAAGCAGAGCTCAGCATAAACTCACTCTCTTTTTCAGGTGAGCAAAACGCCCGAGGGGGTGGAGGAGGACCCAGAGTGAGTGCTCTGCCAGCCCCCACCCCGCTGCTCCTTAACTGCCGAGGAAGATGGTCGCGGAGTCTGTGCTTCTCCCTGGCTCAGTTTTAAACCCGCCGCCAGGCCCTGCTGACATCACACCGGGACCGTGAGCCCCACGGCACACTGGGACTCAGCATCAAGTGAAACGTCACGCATCCTTTCTTGACCCAGCACCTTCCTCCTCCTGTTACTGAGGTTCTAGCTCAGACACCAGAGTGACTTCTGTTACTGAAGGAAGTCAACACACAGAGCGTCCGTCTAGAGGAGACGTCGTAAAGGCTCCTTCAGCAGCTGGTGAAGGGGAAGCCTTAACGTGAGGATGCTTAGCTGCCCGCGGTGTGGTGTTTATACTGCGTGGGTCCCACGCTGGCCAGCAAGGTTCTAGGACCCTTTCTGCCCCAGCTGCCTGCCGGCCATGCAATTCCTGGCCTGTGACCCCTTTGCAACTTGAGAAGATTAAAATCATTAGTGGTGGTTTTTTTAAAAAGTTAACAGTATATTCTTTTTTTTTTTTTTCAAATAAAACTTTAGGATTTTTGTTGTTGTTCAGTCACAAAGTCATGTCCAACTCTTTGCGACCCCATGGACTGCAGTACACCTGGCTTCCCTGTCCATCACCAACTCACAGAGCTTGCTCAAACTCATGCCTATTGAGTCGGTGGTGCTATCCAACCATCTCAACCTCTGTCGGCCCCTTCTCCTCCTGCCTTCAATCTTTCCCAGCATCAGGGTCTTTTCCAATGAGTCAGCTCTTCGCATCAGGTGGCCAAAGTATTTGAGTTTCAGCTTCAGCATCAATCCTTCCAATGAACATCCAGGACTGATCTCCTTTAGGATGGACTGGTTGGTCTCCTTGCAGTGCAAGGGACTCTCAAGAGTCTTCTCCAACACCACAGTTCAAAAGCACCAGTTCTTCAGTGCTCAGTCTTCTTTATGGTCCAGCTCTCACACTGATACATGACTACTGGAAAAACCATAGCTTTGACTAGACAGACAAATCACGATGGAACAGGACGCAGGATGAACAAGAAAGAAGAAACTTTTTTACCACACCGAAGGCACGGGGCAGGGTGAGGGGAGCCGTCACGGGACCAGAGCTGGCAGCTGCATGGACGGGCCCCCCAGGCCTGGGCACGCTGCCCTCCTCCCTCCTGGGGTGTCTCCCCAGGTGGGACTGACCGGAAGCCAGGGGGCGGGCAGGGCACCGTGGTGGGGTCCCTAGTGGGCCTGGAGTTGGGGAGTGGGCAATGCCCGGAAGGGGGTCCCCGGGGAGCGGAGGTGGGCTCAGGCTCCCGCACCTGCCCTGCCTGCTGCTGCCTCCCACCCAGTCTGGGCGATGGGGGGCCAGCACGCAGCGGCGAGTTCTGTTCAGACCCAGAGTCCTGATCCTGACTGATGCCACCCAGCGGTCAGCGCCCAGCGAGGCTGGCAAACCAGACTCTCCAGGAGCTGCTGTCTGAGCAGCTGTATGCTTCCACAGCCCACGAAGCGAGTCCAGCCCCAGCAAAGGAGGCAGAGGACAGGATTCTCCTTAGCAGGTGAAGCGCACAGGTAGGTATCAGCACGTCTTACTCCTGCTGGCTGAAGGCGGGGACGAGACTGGTCCAGATGTTCCAACATCCACATGCTTGTTCCTCTTCCTTTTGGTCTCTGCATTTCCCTATCTTCCTCTTCCTCACCTCTGTTCGGCATGGGCTCCCCTCCCAGACGCTGAATAACACAGGGCTTCAAGGTGCACAAGACGGCGGGGGGAGAACGCCCAGGCCCGCCACACTCCCCGCCGAGGTGGAGTGTTTCCTCTGACTTGTCGAGAGGATTTATACCATATTTGAAACGAGACTAGCAGAGCATGGAGTCCCTTGTAAAATTGAACAGATACCTTCTCTTGTTCAATTAACTTAAACAAATGACACAGAGAAAGGGCTCCAAGTTTTCCTGCCGGAAAAAATTAAATTTCCATGCCAATCAATTCTCCTTCTAAAAATAAGCTCTATTCACATCAGCCATCTGTCTTAATTCCACTGCTTTTCTGGTTGACAAATTACATACGCAGCATGAAAACGAGCCCAGAAACGCAGTGTAATTGTCAGCAGTCTGTTGTGAATACAAATGGGGTGGACAGTCAGCCCAGCTTCAGCCCTGAGTGTGTCGGCCACACTTCACTAGAATTACAAATCGGGAGACGCTGACTCCGGCACAGTTTCAAGGATGGCGCTTTATTTTTACCTGACTCCATTGCTATTTTAAGAACACAAGAATCTGCTCCTGAAAGGACTCCCAGCTGTGCTGCCCTTCGGGACAACGTGGCCATGGCTGCTGACGTCCACTCAGACCTGCGTGAGCCTCGCAGACACACAAGGAAACGGGCGAGTGGCGCCTTGGGTGAGAGGAGCCTGTGTCTGTGTGTCTGCAGAGGAAACAGGCCAACCGGAGAGGCTGCAGCCACAGAGGGCTCCCTTAGTTTTCGATTCATCAGCGATATCCCCCTTTGGCTCTGGGCTCTGGTTCTGTGATCAGTAAAGCCGTATCTGGCTGGACTGTGAGTTTCCCGAGAACAGGTTTGCTTTTGCCAGGAACCTAGCACTGTGTCTGCCTGAGAAAAAGAGTTAATACAAAATTGTAAAACATGAATAAAAGTACCTGGTTACTGAACAGAGGGGTTCAGTAAGGAGACGCGTGCAGAAGGAAATGCGATCTAGAGACAGGAAGTGTTGGGTGGGCTAGGCGTCCTGCCCCTCTGACAATAAACAAGCCAGAGGAAGGGATGCAGTGATTCTGAATTTGAAGAAAAGCCCCTGATTGCTCTCTCTCTCTCTCTCCCCCTTTCGGTCACACCACGCGGCTTGTGGAATCTTAGCTCCTTGACAAAGGGTTGCACCCAGGCCCCAAGAGTGAAAGCAGAGTCCCCACCACTGGGCCACCAGGAAACTTCTGGGACTTTTCTTTAGCACCATCTGTCCTTGCTACCACCAAGCATCATGACGGGATGTAGATAGGAAGCGAGCTGGGAAGCACGCTGGGTTCTAAGAGCCCTGAAACAGGCACTGCAGGTCGGGAGGACAGGGACAGGCAGGGACCACACCGTGGTCAGAGAGACTGACGCCCAGTGCGGGGAGCAGGGTTCTGGGTTCAGGGAGGGGCGCTGCCCCCATGGGAGTGGGCTAAGGATGGGGTGAGGAGGGGCCGGAGGAGCTCCAGGAACAGGGCAGTGTGGGCCTGCTGGCCACTGCAAGGATCCGGGTTCCACCTGAGTGAGAACAAGACCCAGATTCCTCCACAACCAGTCCTTCCCATCAGGAAGCTTCCACAAGCTCTGATCCTTATCCATCAGAGGGCAGACAGAATGAAAACCACAATCACAGAAGACTAACCAAACTGATCACATGGACCACAGCCTTGTCTAAATCAGTGAAACTATGAGCCATGCCATGGAGGGCCACGCAAGACAGGCGGGTCACGGTGGAGAGGTCTGACAAAACATGGTCCACTGGAGAAGGGAATGGCAAACCACTTCAGCATTCTTACCTTGAGAAGCCCATGAACAGTATGAAAAGGTAAAAAGATAGGACACTGAAAGATGAACTCCCCAGGAGGGTAGGTGCCCAATATGCTACTGGAGATCAGTGGAGAAATAACTCCAGAAAGAATGAAGGGATGGAGCCAAAGAAAAACAACACCCAGCTGTGAATGTGACTGGTGATGGAAGCAAGGTCCGATGCTGTAAAGAGCAATATTGCCTAGGAACCTGGAATGTTAGGTCCAAGAATCAAGGCAAATTGGAAGTGGTCAAACAAGAGATGGCAAGAGTGAACATCAACATTTTAGGAATCAGTGAACTAAAATGGACTGGAATGGGTGAATTTAACTCAGATGATCATTATATCTACGACTGTGGGCAAGAATCTATTAGAAGAAATGGAGTAGCCATCATAGTTAACAAAAGAGTCTGAAATACAGTACTTGGATGCAATCTCAAAAATGACAGAATGATCTCTGTTCATTTCCAAGGCAAACCATTCAATATCACGGTAATCCAAGTCTATGCCCCAACCAGTAACGCTGAAGAAGCTGAAGTTGAATGGTTCCATGAAGACCTACACTATCTTCTAGAACTAACACGAAAAAAAGATGTCCTTTTCATCACAGGGGTCTGGAATGCAAAAGTAGGAAGTCAAGAGATACCTGGAGCAACAGGCAAGTTTGACCTTGGAGGACAAAGGCTAACAAAGTTTTGCCAACAGAATGCACTGGTCATAGCAAACACTCTTTTCCAACAAGAGAAGACTCTACACATGGACATCACCAGATGGTCAACACCGAAATTAGATTGATTATATTCTTTGCAGCCAAAGATGGAGCAGCTCTATATAGTCAGCAAAAACAAGACTGGGAGCTGACTGTGGCTCAGATCATGAACTCCTTATGGCCAAATTCAGACTTAAAGACAGTAGGGAAAACCACTAGACCATTTAGGTAAGACCTAAATCAAATTCCTTATGATTATACCGTGGAAGTGACAAATAGATTCAAGGGATTAGCTCTGATAGACAGAGTGCCTGAAGAACTATGGGCGGAGGTTCTTGATATTGTTTAGGGGGTGTTCATGAAAACCATCCCTAAGAGAAAGAAACGCAAAAAAGCAAAATGGCTGTCTGAGGAGGCCTTACAAATAGCTGAGAAAAGAAGAGAAGCAAAAGGCAAGGGAGAAAAGGAAAGATATACTCATCTGAATGCACAGTTCCAAAGAATAGCAAGGAGAGATAAGAACACCTTCCTCAGTGATCAGTGCAAGGAAATCGAGGAAAACAATAGAATGGGAAAGACTAGAGGTCTCTTCAAGAAAATTAGAGATACCAAGGGAACATATCATGCAAAGATGGGCACAATAAAGGAAAGATAGGGTATGGACCTAACAGAAGCAGAAGAGACTAAGAAGAGGTGGCAAGAATACACAGAACTATACAAAAAAGATCTTCACAACCCAGATAACCATGATGGTGTGATCACTCACCTAGAGCCAGACATCCTGGAATGTGAAGTCAAGTGGGCCTTAGGAAGCATCACTATGAACAAAGCTAGTGGAGGTGATGGAATTCCCATTGAGCTATTTCAAGTCCTAAAAGATGATGCTGTGAAAGTGCTGCACTCAATATGCCAGCAAATATGGAAAACTCAGCAGTGGCCACAGGACAGGAAAAGGCAAGTTTTCATTCCAATCCCAAAGAAAGACAATGCCAAAGAATGCTCAAACTACCACACAATTGCACTCATCTCACACACTAGCAAATTAATGCTCAAAATGCTGCAGGCTAGGCTTCCATAGTACGTGAACTGGGAACTTTCAGATGTTCAAGCTGGTTTTAGAAAAGGCAGAGGAACCAGAGATCAAATTGCCAACATCCATTGGATCATAGGAAAAGCAAGAGAGTTCCAGAAAAACATCTATTTCTGCTCTATTGACTATGCCAAAGTCTTTGACTGTGTGGATCACAACGAACTATGGAAAACTCTTCAAGAGATGGGAATACAAGACCACCTGATCTGCCTCTTGAGAAATCTGTATGCAGGTCAAGAAGAACAGTTAGAACTAGACATGGAACAACGGACTGGTTCCAAATAGGAAAAGGAGTACATCAAGGCTGTATATTGTCACCCTGCTTATTTAACTTATACGCAGAGTACATCATGAGAAACGCTGGGCTGGAGGAAGCACAAGCTGGGATCAAGATTGCCGGGAGAAATATCTATAACCTCAGATACGCAGATGACACCACCCTTATGGCAGAAAGTGAAGAGGAACTAAAAAGCCTCTTGAAGAAAGTGAAAGAGGAGAGTGAAAAAGTTGGCTTAAAGCTCAACATTCAGAAAATGAGGATCATGGAATGTGGTCCCATCACTTCATGGCAAATATATGGGGAAACAAGGGAAACAGTGGTTGACTTTATTTTCTTGGGCTCCAAAATCACTGCAGATGGTGATTGCAGCCATGAAATTAAAAGACGCTTACTCCTTGAAAGGAAAGTTATGACCAACGTAGATAGCATATTCAAAAGCAGAGACATTACTTTGCCAACAAAGGTCCATCTAGTCAAGGCTATGGTTTTTCCAGTGGTCATGTATAGATGTGAGTTGGACTCTAAAGAAAGCTGAGCAGTGAAGAATTGATACTTCTGAACTGTGGTGTTGGAGAAGACTCTTGAGAGTCTCTTGGACAGGAAGGAGATCCAACCAGTCTATCCTAAAGGAAATCAGTCCTGAATGCTCATTGGAAGGACTGATGCTGAAGCTGGAGCTCCAATACCTTGGTCATGTGATGTGAAGAACTGACTCATTGGAAAAGACCCTGATGCTGGGAAAGATTGAAGGCAGGAGGAGAAGGATATGGCAGAGGATGAGATGGTTGGATGGCATCACTGACTCAATGGACATGAGTTTGAGAAAGCTCTGGGAGTTGGTGATGGACAGGGAAGCCTGGCATGTGCAGTCCATGGG
>NW_011494694.1:389352-393189 GCF_000754665.1 Bison bison bison | reverse complement strand
ACCAAGTGAGGGAACTGCTGTGGGCGGTGGGTGGGGGCGGTGGGGTTGGGGGTGGCAGGGATGGTGTGGAAACTGGCACAGACTAGAGTACGCACCCGGTCACGTCAAGCCACAAAGGCCTGAAACTGAAATGCAAGCAAAACTGCATGCAACTTGTACAAAGTGAGCACAGAACCTCTCATGAAATAAGAATGTGAATTATCTTCTCCTTCCAAATACACCTCTCCCCTTTGAATCCTACTGCATCATAGTTACCTTCTGCAGTTCATCACTGATTCCATTTCAATCTTATTTTAAATGAAAGGTGCTTTGGCATCTGTGAAGTTTGTGTGTTGTGTTATTTCCAAGTCTTACACAATTTCATCCCCTCCCACTAGCCTCTGGGGCTGGCTGGGAACACAAAGGTGGGCCTGAGTCTCACATCAGACGCCTGTGAGAACAGCTCCGAGGTCTCAGAAAGCAGGGCACATCTGTTCACTGCGACATGCCTGAGACAACGCCGTGGTTCTTCCCCTCCAGCCGTCCTAGCCTGAGGCAGGTGCTCGGGGGGACACCCCACCAGATGAAGCTGAGGTGGGGGGTCAGCGATGTGTCCTCCCAGGTCAGACTCTCCCGGTGGGGGCCCCTGGGCACCTGGTGGGGTTTGCTTCAGCGGGGGGCAGGGCCCAAGCCCAGGGACCAGACTCTTGTTCAGTCGCCAGGTCATGTCCGGCTCTTTGCGACCCCGTGGGCTGTAGCACGCCAGGCTCCCCTGTCCTCGACTGCCTCCCAGAGTCACTGAGAGAGTCGCTGTTCCATGTGGTCTCACTGATTCAGGACCTGAGTATGAAATGCAGCTGCGAACAAGTGCAAACCAGCAGTTTTGTTTCCTGGGTGTACATCTGGGTAGGTTGGTTTCAGTACATTCGTATAAAGACCTCGACCTGAAACTGCAGTTTAACTAAAATTGCAGTGAATGTGACGACAGAGTATTTACGATACAAAAGTAGGTATTTATAAGGCTGACATAAACTGAAAGCAGAACACAGTGATATTTCCAAGAATGTGAGAGCCGCTGCACGCTGAACTCTGAGCTTGGAGGCTGATGGTTTGGAACTGACCCCGAGGCCCCTCAGAAGGGCCGCACCCGGACCCCGGCTCTGGGCAGAGAGGGGGTGTCCTGCCCTGCACAAAGCGTGTTCGTGGTGCACGGGCATCCAGCTACCAGGACAGCAAGCAGAGGCTCCGCAGAGAAGGAAACCGCCTTCATCTCCAGACACCAGCTGCCGGATTTGTCTACCCAACACTCCTTTATCTTTATGCTTTAGGCTAGGGTTCCCAACCTCGCCTGACCTTGTGGGGTTGAGTCTCTGGGGCACTGGGGGCGGGGGGCTGTCCTGCGTGGGATTCGGGGAAACACCCTGACCTCTGGGCACCACACGCCAGGAGCGGCTCCTGCCCCACACATGTTCCCCCGGGGGGAAGAATCACCCCGGTGTGATGGCCTCAGGCAAGGCCCGCGTATTCCGCCCACAGCCCTTCTGTCCGGGGAGACCGCGTCTCCTCCTGCGGCTCTGCACCAGAGGGGACGTTCCCGCCCCTCCCAGTAGCCGCACAGTGGACACGACTGCATTGTCTCCGAATGAAACCAACCCCGTTCTCCATCCAAGAGTCTGCAGCGTGGGGTCTGCACACCGTGGTGGCCTGAAGAGGTGTCGCCGGAGTTCAACAGGGCGAGTGCGGAGCTGGGACCCACTCGCAGCCGAGTCGCTGAACCGCGTCACATTCGAGAACACGCCGAGCCAGGCAGCTTCTCGGCTCCTCCGCCAGCGAGTGCGGTGCTGCTGCCCGTCAGGTCAGCAGAGCACAGAAGAGCCAACACACGCTTCCGCCGTGTTCCACCTGGAAACGCTGGAGAGGGAACAGAACGGGGAGCCGCAGTGGGGCCGGGCAGCTTTGGGAGCAGATGGGCTCGTCCTAAATGCTCTCTGCCGTGGGACTCCCGCCGGCTTTCGTCTCGGAAGGAAATCCAGACGGGGCGTCTGCCCCCCGATGGAGGAGCCGACGCTCGGCCAGCGGGTAACCGTGCCGCGTGCGTCTCGCTGGGAGGCGCCCCTCCTTCCTCGCCTAATCCAAGTTCCAGCCGACGAATCACGACCCACCAGGGGCTCGGAGACCATGAGGGCGGTCCCTGCGACGCCCACCTGCCCAGTCTGCCCAGGGAACCCCGAGGATTCGACTTCAAGGATCTTCAACTTCACTCGGACTCCCACCATCAGCTGCAGCCACAGTTCCTGGCTTCAGTGCCCAAGAAGCTGGGGCTGGAATCCCCGGAAATGCCAGTCGTGGGGTCCAATCTTTGGGGACGGAGTTAGAAGCCAGTTGCTGACAAAGCTGAATTCAGACAGTGTCTTTTTGGTGAGAGCTGGATACGGGGATGCTGGGGGAAAGACTCCGTTGCCTTTGTCAGCGGGGTCTTATTTTCGGAAACTTCCCTCGTCAGGCTGCACTCTGGAAGGGCACCAGTGTCAGGCACCCACTGAACAACAGACGCGTTTCTCTGCGCTCAGCGGAAGCCTCGATTGTCCCTAGGACTGGTGCTGGCCACCCGACACAGTGTCTAAAGAAATCCTGTGAGGAGTGAGCCACGCAGGAAGAATTTAAGAAGGCCCTGCATGCTTACGAAGTGTGTGAAACATGTTAAGGAAAACTGAAGTCCTCTTGTCGAGGCAGGACTTCGTTCTCCTCTCCCCATCGGCTTGTGTGGACATAGGAACAGCATCGTCCGAGATCCCGTTAAATCCTCCCGAAGACGAGGAAAAATGAAACTCCTTGTTGAGCCACATCAGACCGACATGCGGGGTGGCTCCACTGCAGCCGCAACCCCACCCACTCAGGGATTTTAAATCGTGCGATATTTCCTTCTGTCAACCACTCCTCGATGTGGTCAAGACACTGGGCAGGCTGACGACCCCAGACCCGCGGAATGCACAGACTGAGTCTTCCTCCAATGTAAACACTCTGTGTTGTTTGAGGAATTCAAGATGTATTTGTCACAAAGCCATAAATTCCCAGCCCCAGTTAAACCAAGGATGTGCAATGCTTGGGGCTGGTGTCTCCGACAGGGCTGAGCCTGTCCTCAGGGTGCGAGGCAGTGAGCAGATGTCCCACTGGACACAAGGATTATCTGATCCCAGGAGTGGCTGGGGAGCTGGGGGTGGGGCAGAATGAGGCCAAGGCATCGCAGCCATCGCTTTGAACAATCTTCTCGGAGCTCAGGAGATCAAAGGGGCTGGAACGACTCCTCTCACTCCACTGCCTGCTGCACAGGCTCCATCTGTCCCCAGAGGCTCCTTGAAGAGCAGGGGAACGTCACGTGCACCATCCTGGGATAAGCCAGGGTGCCCTGATCACCACGACACCATCGGCTGGACCTGGGTCCTCAAGCGCCTCCCAGCCAGCTGAGTGGGCGAGTGGTGGACAGACCAGCTCTCACCCTCGAGGAGGGAGAGCGCACGAGTCATGCTTTTTGCAAAAAATAGATTATGACTTTAGCAGAAAGTTTTAGCTTTCATCCACATTTTTGTTATTGTTGTTCAGTTGCTTGGTTATGTCCGACTCCTTGTGACCCCATGGACTGCAGCACGCCAGCCTTCCCTATCCTTCACTAATTCTTGGAGTTTGCTCAAACTCACGTCCATTGAGTGGGTGATGCCATCAACCATCTCATCCTCTGTCGTCCCCTTCTCCCACCTTCAATCTTTCTCAGCATCAGGGTCTTTTCAGATCAGTCAGTTCTTCACATCAGGTGGCCAAAATATTGGAGCTTCAGCTTCAGCATCAGTCCTTCCAAAGAAT
>NW_011494694.1:387034-389200 GCF_000754665.1 Bison bison bison | reverse complement strand
GAAGTCCAAAGGACTCTCAAGAGTCTTTTCCAACACCACAGTTAGAAAGCATCAATTCTTTGGTGCTCAGCTTTCTTTATGGTCCAACTCTCACATCCACACATGACTACTGGAAAAACCATAGCTTTGACTATCCACATTTTACCAACCAGAAAATGCAAGAAACTGATATTTTGGATTTCCAGATCAAATATTGAATTTAGCAACAATTACAGAAGCAAAAGGCAGGATGGAGAGAGCGCCAAACTGGGTGGCAGACAGCCGTCACTGTTTACTGGGCCTGATGTTGAGGGTAGAACTGCCAGCTCTCTGCTGAAGCTTTCGCAAGTGTTACAAAATATCTGCTTCTGTTGATCTCTTTAAGTTTGGTGACTGTAACTTCCTTCCTCATCACCCCCCCTCCTCCCCTCCTTCCCCAGATGCGCTGCCTGTCTCCCAACTCTATATTTTCCAAAATACCGAGCACCCAAAGCTTTTGTCCCAATGTGTCTCAGGTGGAAAGTTACTAAAGGCGCTTAGTACCCACGTACACGTTGATTGGAGAAGAACACACTCATGATTTGCGAAATAGCTTTTTAAGAAGTGACCTGATATCAAGGCAAACGGAACTGCCCACATCAGAGCCTGGGGAAAGATGCGTGAGAGGGTGTTCGCGAAGCAGGACGTGCCCGCAGGGGCCCGGCAGCTGCGGATGCGAGCCCGGCGCCCTGCTCTTACCTTCACGGCGTACTCGGTGTCTGTGGCTTTGTGCACACAGCGCTTGCACACGGAGTAGGAACCCACCCCGATGTCCTCCTTGATCTCGTAGCCGTCAGTGAAGTGGATGTTGTTCCCGTGAAGCTGCTGCAGAGACAGCGGCAGAGAGTGGGGTCGGGGGCTCTGGTTCAAGTGCCCCGAACGCGGGCGCAAAGGGGGCTCCAGCCTGCGCAGGTGGGGACACCGAGGCCAGGAGGGCGTGGCGGCTCAGACCACCATCACAGGGCTGGCTGGCGGTGGTTCCAGATCTCAACCCCAGCGTCCCCATCTTTTGGGTCAGGACCCTGGGTTGGCTGCCCCACCTGCTTCCCCCAAAGACCCCAGGGAGTGAGGATCCGGAGGGGGGAGGTCAGACACCCTGAGACACAGGTGGTGGTTCTGGTGCTTGCGTCCAGAGCGGGACCTGGATGCCACTGTCTGATGGAAATCCCACCCCTGATGCCCCTCCCCATCCCCACCTGCCGCCTCAGGATGTAGACAAAGTCACCCATTATGGTGACACGGCCACAGCGCAGTCCACTTTACACAAGCTGTGTTTTCCCAGAGGGCCTTGGGGAGAGAAACATGGTCTTCCAAGACCATCCACACACCCAGACTCGGTTCTTAAAGGAAAAGTAGCCTTGATGCCTTGTGGGAGTCTCTACAGTGCTCACCTTTACACAGTGCAAACCTCCTTATGAAAATGGCACTTTCACTGACCCCCCGAAACTGCATTTCATGATGGCAATTGGGACATCCACCATGGTGGACACTCATGGCCCTGGGGAGGTGGGGGGGCGGACCAAGGGGCTCTACAGGATCCCCTGCATGATGGGGGACAGCCTGGACGTGGGGGACTGCCTGGATGCGGGGAACCGCCTGGACAATGGGGGACAGCCTGCATGTGGGGGACCGCCTGGATGTGGGGGACCGCCTGGACAACGTGGGACAGCCTGCACGAGGGGGACCACCTGCACACAGGGGACCGCCTGGACGATGGCAGGTTACCTGCACGATGGGGTGAACCGTGGCTTTGTGCAGATCTTGCTGCGAGGGCTCCTGGACCAGGCTGGAGGCCACGAAACTGAATCCTCTAAACAGATGATGGGCGTTGGCGCTGGGGGGTACGCCGGGCGAGTCTGCAGGTAACAACCAGAGCATCAGCCTTCCAGGCGAGCTGAGCCACGACATGGTGCAGAAACCCTGTGAGTGTGTGTGCGTAGGTGTGAGGTGTGTGTGCACAGGGGTGTGTGTGTGTGTGTGTTAGATGAGGAGGTAAAACCGAGATCAGAGAAGCTGAGCTGTAAGAAACCACACTTTATTTTGTGGCTCATCTGGTAAAGAATCTGCTTGCAATGCCAGAGACTCAGGTTCGATCCCTGGGTTGGGAAGATCCCATGGAGAAGGGAACAGCCACCAACTCCAGTATTC
>NW_011494694.1:384761-385104 GCF_000754665.1 Bison bison bison | reverse complement strand
GCAGGAGCTCCACCCGTGGCAAAGGTCATGAGGAAGGAGGCTCGGCATACGCAAAGGCGGGATCGAGCCTCAGGAGTCCCCCCGGAACTCCTCGAGCATCTACTCCCAAAACCAGAGTCTGCCTACTTTCTGCTTTGTGCTCTCACCTACACCTCTGACTTTACGGGGGGCTGTCCCCCACTACCTCTCTCTGAAAAAAGAGTTAACTTACAGCTCCAGTTAATAAAGTTCCTGGGTGTGATAGTGTTTCAACCTACAAACTCTTTTGGAAATCCTCTAGCCTGCCTGAATAGGTTTCTCTGGCCACATGTGATTGCTCAGAGCCTCCCAACTGTGAGAGGCA
>NW_011494694.1:381441-384661 GCF_000754665.1 Bison bison bison | reverse complement strand
ACTAGAAATTGTATTGGTGAAGGGATTTTCACTTGTTGGGCCAATATTTGCTGCTAAGTCTCCATATCCCTTACCTGCTGTGTCCCTGGCAGTGTATTGATTAATATAATTGGTGTAAGTAGTAGCTTTAATGTTTGTAACCTTGGGCCCTTGAGTTAATTCTTTTTCTTCTTATAGCCCACCACACCTTTGCCCTTTAGGAATGCAACTTTATTTAATGCTTTTGGAGGGTGGCGCCTGACTAATCACCTTTAGAGAAAAATAAGTTTTCTGAAGAAAGGGTCTTAAAATGTTAACAGGCCTCCGGGCCAGAAGATGATGCAAATCACCTAAGCTTTTGCATATGATAAGTTTGCAGGAAGAAAGCCTGGCTTGCTGCCTGACTCTACCCCTTCCCCCATTATCCTCTATGCATAACTTAAGGTATAAAAAGTACTTTGGAAAATAAAGTGCGGGCCTTGTTCACGGAAACTTGGTCTCCCCATGTCGTTCTTTCTCTCCCCTTCTGGCTGAATTATTCAGCCTCTTTTCTCCACTGAATTTCCTCACTGAGCTATCCTTATTTAACCACTCTTTATATCTTTAACATTTAATTAAGCAATGGTTTCCTGATCCTCCCAGACGCCATCCCCACTTTGAATTCCCTGGATCCACCGGGGCTGGACCCGGCAGGGGTGTTCCTTCCATACCCGGGGGCTAAACCACGAGCTGCGACAGGGCAGCCCACACAGCTCTTCCAGGGAGACCTCGCAAGGTGACAGGGGCTTCGCGGGCTTGTCCCACCCCCTTTTAGCACCTCTGACCACGAGGATGTGGGTCTCAGCCCCTGACGTCTACCTGGCAAAGGGCTCCAGAGTCACCCGAGCGACTGAGATCAAAGCTGACTGCACTTGAAAGCAAGGTGCTAATGTGCTAGACTGGAGAAGCTTAATTAAAAGGCACAAGACTTGCCAGTGTAGTTTCTAGAATTTGGAAATTATGCACCGAGATGGCAGAGGCAGCAAGCGCCTTCCAAAGAGGTTTCGTTCCCGGGCCGGTTTTGACTGTTTTTTCTCTGCAGAGAACTCTGGCTTCGAGGTCTGCCTGCTCTTAACGTCCCCCAGGTGACGTGTCCTGTGCTAGGTCTGCGCCAAGCACAGGGACACGGTGTCGGTTCAGCCACAGTCAAGCCCAGAGGAGCAGGCTTGGATGGAAGAACTCGAGCCCACGCCAGGATCTTGGGTGAGCCACGTACAGGCTGAGGGACGAATGGATACAGGCTCAGTTACAGCAACTGGGAGTCTGCGTGGGCGGGATGTAGCTTCCTGCGAATTTGAACTGATACACCGTCCCGGGCGAATGGACAAAGTCTGTGGATCAAGCAAGCAAGGACTTCAACCGTCAAAGAGGTATGAAGCCCAGGGCCATGCCTTCTAACACTCGGGATGCCTCTACCTGCTCAGACCCAGGAGAGACCAGCTGAGGTTCACACGGACCTCACGGGAGGTTATCACAGCCAACACTGGTCCGTGCGGCTAGATGTGACCACACGGTAGCGG
This sequence comes from Bison bison bison, assembly GCF_000754665.1. Classification (NCBI taxonomy): domain Eukaryota; kingdom Metazoa; phylum Chordata; class Mammalia; order Artiodactyla; family Bovidae; genus Bison; species Bison bison. The sequence continues at coordinate 383,123 of NW_011494694.1, read as the reverse complement.
CAGCCGTGACTTTTAACAGGCTTTACAGTCGGCTAGGGGACACCAACTTCTAGCTCAGTACCAGAAGAAGGGCAAACATGTGAGTTGGATGAAAGGAAATTTAAAGCTGAGTACAGTCAACCTTCGTTGATCCTAGGAGTGATTCCTGACTTGTTGCAATGTTTGTTGTGCTTTTAAATCTTAGGCTGGCATCTCCTGCAGGTCAGCAGACTCTGAAGGGCAGCTGGTGCGTTGTCAGGGAAAGTCCACCAGCTTTAGCATCAGCTTAAGCTAAAAATGAAAGACTTGAAGACTGCAACAAAAAATTCCGACGGTGCGTCCAAGCCTGACACAGGGCGTGGATTACCCGCTGCTCCAGGGTTACACCGCATCTGCTGCCCTTTCAGTCATGAACTCGAATCACGTGCTCAGAACAGTCTGGTCTCTTTTGAGGATAGAGGGTTATTTTTCTATGTCTTGGCATTTCAATTACTACCCCATCAAAGGCAAACTGGGTCCTTCAGTAAGTACAATTGATCGGAGAAATCCAAACAGTAAGGGGTAAAAAAAAGCTATTTCTGGACAGCATTAAAATGCAATGTCTAATGATGTTCTCCTTTAGCTAGTAATAAAATAAACTTGAATTCTCTACACAAAAGATATATGATGTGCTTTAAAAAAAGCCTGCTAACAATACGGGCCAATTAGGTTGGGGTTTAAATTCTTCATGGATAATACAAAAAGCGTGCACAGGTGAGTAATTCAGAGTTGACTGCATTAGTATTTTCTTGCCAGGCAACACAAATCTGGTCTTAATTTCAGGATTTTAAACACAGTTCCCAATGATGGAAACCCTTGGTGAAACCGTGCACCTTTCATTAAGGACCTGGAGGTTGTGAGGGTGCTCGTCACAGGCAGAGTTCTCTGCTGGAGTTAACCCTTTCTGGGCTCCGTGGTGTTTGGGTAAGCCACGGAGGGGGCAGACAGTGACCTGCTCAGGTGAGCTGGGGCACAGCCAGGATGGAATCCCCCTTCCTGCTCCATCTTTCCAACCTCTGGGGCTAACGAGTCCACCAGAGTCTGTGAACTGGGTCAGTGCTGCCAAGTGGAGGATGGGCCGCCTCTCACCTCCAACACACGGGGACTTCCCGAGGCCACTGAGCCGGGTGGGCGCCCAGCCACCCTTCCTAGAGGACCCCTGGGTCTCCATCTCCTCCTGAGCAGCCTCGCGAATCTCGCAGCAGCGACCGGTCACCCGACCACGGCCGCGGGCCTCACTAGGGCTCTGGCCCTGAGGACGGCCTTGGTTTTATCTGAGGGCTGCAGGAGGACCCGGAAGAGACCAGTGAGTGTCTGTGCCTTGACTCCCTAATGGATAGCGTCCAGCATCCGCTTCCTTTCGGGTCCAGGAGCCTCCGCTGCGGGGGTCCACAGGCACCTTCCAGGCTCCAAGGACGCCCCCTCCCCACCTCTTTGTTTGCACAGAGCTCACATCCCAAAAGGGCCCCTCTGTGGTGTGGAAATCCAAGTGGATTCTCTGTTGTAACATTATCCACTTGACATGTCGTATTTGACCGTCTATTTTACGATTGTCTTTTTTAACCATAGACAATTTCAGATTCAGTAACAATGAGAGAGGAGCAGGAAACGGCAACGCACTTCAGTATTCCTGCTGGGGAAATCCCACGGACAGACAGAGCCTG
>NW_011494694.1:367345-379320 GCF_000754665.1 Bison bison bison | reverse complement strand
GTGCAGGAGCACCCCGAGAAAGTTACGATGAGGACAGCACACAGCCGCATCGTCTACAAGCAGACGTCGAAGCCGCGGCTCCAGGGAAAAGGCTTTGGGGACATCTAAACACTCTGATTTTAGCGTGACAGTCTCGATCATTTCTGCGCAGTAGAATCTGCTTCAAGTAGCATCTGACAGGTCAGTCACGTCTGCCCCCCCAGGTACCAGCAGCAAGAGCCCTGCTCCTCTGCACCGTCGCCCCGTCCCCAGGACTGGGAGCCAGCAACTCAGATGCCGCCGGTGGCCGGGGACACCGACCCCACCCGCGTCCCCTCACCCGCACTGCAGGGACTTTGCACCTCCTGGGCACCTATTCCGGCTGCTCCCAGATTCGGGCCTCAGACCCCTCTGTTCAAGCCCAGGGGCTGAGTCGGGCTTTGCGGTTGATATACACGTTTTTGCGCTCTTGAACAGGCGCTCGGAGCGCCTGTCAGAGAGCCGGCCGCTTCTGGGGTCTGACTCAGTCTCACGGTGACTGCCTTGGACAGGGTTCAAGGGCACACCCTCACGTACGTTGTTCCAAGCCTGACTTCTCCCCAGTTCCTTTCAAGGAGCAACACAAGGGCGTTCAAAGCCGGGCGGAACAACATGATGATGCTGAGGTGTGGGGGGAGGTAGGGAGAGGGAAGGGGGCGGCCCCAGGGCCCGGGATGCCCGTCTGAGGAGGGAGGTGGGCACTGGACCAGCACAGCCTGGTGATGCCAGGTGCAGGCCAGGGGTTCCATCCAGGCAGACTTGGGAATGGGATGCCTGGGTTCAGTCAGCTCGCCCTGGGAACAGGCAGCAGCTGGCGTCAATCGTGGAGAGCCGTGCACCCCGCGGCAGGGTATGGGAACCAGGAGGAGTGTCTGGCTGCAATCCGTCAGCTCGCGTTCTACCCAGCCTGCCTCACCGGCGGGGCCCCCCGCCCCCCCCCGGGGGCACAGGGCCCTTCCCGGGGCCCTGGGGTCACCAGGCCTGGATTCAGGGCCCCAGACAGGTGGGTCTGCAGACGGATGCAGCGGACTGCCTGGATCTGCTTCCAGTCTCTCAAGGACTCGAGAAAGCAGATTTATCACCAATTCTACAGACGAGAAAACTGAAGCTATGATAGGTTAGGTACAACCCCCTCCAGGGTCAAGGGTGACGAAGGCACAGGCGGGGGGTGGGCCTGGGTCTCCACACTCTTCCCGCCTCAGCGGAGACCCCGCTGGAGCATACCCTGCAAAAGGCGTTGTCCGCACAGACAGCTGACCGCTGACCGCTGGGCTCCCTCTTGGGTTCAGAGGGCCTTGGCCACGCGTGCACGCTTGGAGCTGGGGTGTGCACTCGGGAGCCCTCGGAGGAGAAGTGAGCTAATCCAGCCTCCCGTTACTTGGTCGTTCCCAGCCCTCAGTGAGGAGATTTCATTAGGAACTGAGTTACCCTTTCCAGAAATGGGAAGATGCTGCTTTCTGTGCTCACGCACTGGCGGGGTGTGTGTGTGTGTGTGTGTGTGTGTGTGTGCGTGTGTGTGTGCTGCCCTGATGCAGGCTCTGGTCAGGGGAAATCTAATATTCAGGGTGAGCTCTGCGCTCTGGTTAAAACATGCACCGTTACCAAGCCTGCCGGCCGCCCAGCCTGGCCGCCCCCGCCACCGGCCGTTCTCCCTGGGGTGTCTGCGCTGGGCCAGTCACCAAACATTTGTCCTCCTGCTGCTTCCCAGAGGACGGGGAGGAGGGCGGGGAGGGAGGGGCCTCCAGCAGAGCCCGGTCTCCCACTTCCACGACGGGGGGGGGGCATTTGTTTACACAAGAGATTTCCACAAAAGAGAACCACACGCGTGGTGGCCAGGGGTGGGAGGGGGTTCTGGTGGCTGAAACGGGTGAGGATCTCCAGTTCACAATGGATAAGTCCTGGGGAGGTTCTGTACCGCATACTGACTACGGATCAGAAGACTGGTGCATGTTTAAAGTTGCTTAAAGAGGAGATCCTGAGAGTTCTCATCCGAAGGAAAAAGCTCACAACTACGTGTGGCGATAGATTTCAACTAGATTCACTGTGGTGACCACGTCACGTCACAAAGAGCAAACTATGATGTTGTAACGCTGAAACTAATACACGTCAACTGTATCTCAGTAAACACACACACGCAGAACGGATCGTCATTTCATGCAAAGGAGAGCTCTTGCACCTGGGGGCTGAAGCCCAGTCATTTCGGCTCCTCCCCTCACTCAACACGCAGGCCAAGTCTTCACCTGCCTCCACTGGGAGCCAGGAGGTGGTCCTGGCCGGGAGGCTGACCCCTTGGGAGGAGACGCACAGCCCCACTGGCAAGTCCTCACGTATAAGGAGCAGAGCTCATCGCAATTAGACGTCCCCCAGCAGTGAGCTGTTGCAGCTTCGTCCGCGTGGAGAGCAGCGCGTATTTCACATGGAAACATTGGGTGATAACTCGGGGATCCAGAGAGGACACGGCCTCCGGGGGTCCCCGCTCCGGGACGGTGCTTGGCTCACACTTGCCCCTGCTCTGCCCTGGCGCAGAATCCCAACTCCAGCACCCACCGCACAGGTCCCAGAAATGGGTCTGCAGCCTGTGCACCCTTGGGCTTCACACGGCAGCGTGTGCAAGCGTGGCCGTGTTCCCATGAACTTTCTGAACGGCCTCTGTAAGCTTGTGCGTCAGCTGTGGAGAGCCTGACTGACCCGAGACACAGTGTGGGAGAAAGCTCCCTGAGGCTTGCTGGGGAGGCAGCAGGAAGTCCCCCCAAGACCCCTCTTCCCCCGACACTGGGACCTGCAGAGACGGAGCCTGTCAGTGAAATATGCCCCAGATCCCCCGTCTCGGGGGCTTGGTGCAGCCTCATCTTGGTTTTAAGAGGGCAGCAAAAAGCCTCAAAGCCACGGCGGGTATTTGGTCATCCTGCCCTTCTGAGGCCCCCTGGTGTTTGCTGCAGTCTTAAATGTCTTCCTGTCGCTGGATAAACATTTTGGAAAGTGCTTTGTTGTCGTTTAGTCGCTGAGTCATGTCTGACTCTTTGCAACCCCAAGGATTGTAGCCCGTCCAGCTCCTCTGTCCATGGAACGCTCCAGGCAAGAACGCCGGAGTGGGGAGTCACTGCCTACTCCAGGGCATCTTCCCGACCCAGGGACCAAGCCTGAGTCTCCTGCATTTGCAGGTGGATTCTTCACCACTGAGCCGCCAGGGAGGCCTGGAAAGCACTAGTGAGTGTCATTCTTATACATGTCTTCTCTTTCCCTGTGTCCAGACCTTGGAGTGGGTTTGAAGATTTAGAGAAAAGGGGAACTTGCTCCTCATTCTGTGAGATCCACTGCTGAGCGCAGGGCCAGGCGGAGAGTGGACGGGCACACAATTTTGTGGAGGCCTTTGAGTTCCTGGTGGTTCAGAGGTTAAAGCGTCTGCCTGCACTGCGGGAGACCAGAGTTCAATCCCTGGGTCAGGAAGATCTCCTGGAGAAGGAAATGGCTGCCCACTCCAGTATTCTTGCCTGGAAAATCCCATGGACGGAGGACCCTAGCGGGCTACAATCCACAGGGTCGCAAAGAGTCGGACACAACTGAGAGATTTCACTTTCACTTTCTCTTTGAGCTTCCTAATTCTGACCTGGACGCCCCTCTCTGAGCCTCTGGGACAATTCACCTCACACTGATGGGAAGACAGTGGGGTCTCAAGGCCAAGTTCACCAGGCGTCACTTTCAGTCTCAGAGCTTGTCCCGGGATCTTGAGATGACACGAGCTGTAGCAACGACGGAACGGATTTCACATCATATGTACAGACTGGGGTGCTCTGGGCAGGCGCATCTGAATTCTATTTATACCTAAAAGGTGACTAGGGAAGGACAGAGCGAGTGCAACAAAAATAGCAACTCGATAATGGAAGGGAAAACTGATTGCAGTTCGGGGTCACAGACAGAACATCTGTTTTCTGCAAGCACTTCTGGCTCCAGGCATTTCAACATTAACACGCTCCAATTAGGCAAAGGGCACCGTGAGAGATGCTTCCTGAAAGAGCAGAAATGACCCAGACAGGACGGGAGGGGGAACAGGAAGCAGCCCAATGGCTCCAGCGCAACGTGGGCGGGTCTGGGGTGTCTGGTCCACGCGGCGCACAGCTCTGCCTCCGTGGGAGACCCCACCGGGAGTGTTAGAACCCCGGTGTCTGGGTTTACAAAACCGCTGAGCCAGAGGGTGATCAGTCCTTGAACAGACACCTGTCGGCCCCTTGGAAGGGTGGGTCCTTCTGGGGTATTTAACATGGGGGCAGATCTAGAGAAATATCCCAGAGGGCCGTGGAGGGGACCCCGGTACGGTGAGATGCTGAGTGGCAGCTGCGAGCTCCCGGTACCCAGACCCCTGGGGCCTGCCCTTGTGCATAAGCCCCACCGCGCCCGGAGCCCCACTCTGCAGCTGCCGGTCCATGTGCTGCCGGGTCCCCCGGGTCAAAGGGTGCACCTCTCATGCCCCCCAGCCTCAGTCTCCCCCAGGAGTGCCTCCCACCTCACGCGTGACTCTGGCGATGTGCTTCGAAGGGTTTCAGAAAGAAGCCTGACTCCAGCCCTGTTGGGGCGCAGCTGCAATCACAAGGTGTCATGTTACAGGGAGGGTCCTGGGGTGGACGCTTCATCCCGCCCCAGAGGAGCCTGGTGGGGCTGGAGGGCTCCGGCCTGACTCGAGGGCCCGAGGCCGTTTGCTCTGACTAAGCTTATCTGGGGCTTCTGCTCATTTCTGTTCTCAGCGCGGCTCCAGCCAGCAGGCAAAGTAGACGCAGCTCCTGTGTCCGTGCTCCCATCCCTGTCCAGAGGCGTGTGATCCGTCATCAACGCGTAATTTTTCATTTCTTCTGACACGGGGAGTGAGCCTGCAGGGGCAGTGCCCCTGGGCAGGTGTTAGTTGCCAGGCTCTGGGGGTGAGTTGGCGGCAAGGCAGGACAAACAGGGCAGTGACCCCTAAGGGCAGAGATCACGGACTCACTCGGTCCTGCCAGGAAACCAAAGACCCCCGGGGAGAAGACGTGTGGATGACAAGCGTTTACTTAAAAAAAAACAAGAACTTCTGCTGGCAGTTTTGGGTCAGAGAAGGAAGCAGAGGTGAAATCATATCTTTCTATTTCCCAGGCTGGGTGCCGAGGTGGGCTCTGGGTAAAGTCACCGACCAGTCAAGGCGAGGCCTTGTCATTGTCATTCTGAGCGTCTGTCTGGCAGCGGGATGGCCTCTCGGTTTTAACAGTTTTCGCAGAGGGGCCGCCACTGCAGTTTCCAGTTACCGAGGCTGCTGGAAGCAGAGCACGGACCGCCGGACAGACCTGTCCTGCCGCCCGCTGGGACCTGTGCACGTCTTCCTGGAGGTGGGGCTGGTCCCTGGCCTGGGGGTGTGGCTGGGCCTGAGGCTGGCCAGCACACGGTGGCCCCTGCCTGGCTGACTCAGTGCCGCGGGGGCTGCAGAGGACCGCGGCTCCTTGTCCTGGGAGGACCTGGGAGGCTGGACTGAGGCTGCCAGCTCCTCGTCCTGGGGAGGATCTGGGAGGCTGGACTGAGGCCGTGGCCCCCGGAGGTGGGAGGTCTTCGCGGGGACTCCCTCCCTCTTCCTCCGCCCCCGCCACACTCGTCAGCCCCCCTCTGCAGCATCACTGCCCCCTCCCCGACGGGGCGCCCTGCCACAGCCGCCTCTGGCTGGACGATGGACGGCGGTCCCCCCGGGGCTCAGAGCGGCTGGAGGGCGGCGGTATCTTCCCATCACTGTATGCTGGGCACCTGCTCACCTGGACACGGGGGAGCACCCAGTGGTCATGAAACACGGCCGCCTGCACCAAGCGGGGTCTCATAGTGGGGGGCTCAGGGAGGCCTCTCGGCTGCTCTGGCTCCTGCTGGTCATGCCCCCACCCGCCCCCCAAGACATGAGATGATGGCAGGGAAGTTTGTCTGAGTGCATCGGAGGGCCTTTCTCAAAAACCAAAGCAAACCCAAGTGAAATGAAACACCAAAAGCAGCAAAAGAAGCTTGCCAACCTAACTGCAGCCCAATTTGCTTTGACGGAACACAGAAGTGCCACCTTCTTGGCACAGGAGTCTGGGGACTCTGCTCCGAGCGCAGGGCCACGGCCAGCCGGGCACCTTGGCCTTGCCCAGGGCTCACGCAGACTTGCAGTCTCGGGGACACATGGAGCCCAGCCTGCAACATCCCCGGCCATCGTGCTGCAAAAACGCCACATACCCCGAGACGCTGACTTGGCCCCCGTCCCTAGGCAAGCCCCTTCCTCGCCCTGGCAGGAGGTGAGCCTGTCTGCCCGCAGCCCCGGCCAGGCTCGCGTAGGGCGGCCGCTGGTCGCCTCCCAGCACAGTCCCCACCCCGGCAGGGAGGCCTGAGTTCCCCAGGCACCTCATCGCCAAGGAGTCAAGGCTCCTCTCTGCTCCCACCTCGGAAACCAGGCCTAACTGTACCACGTCTCAGCAGAGTCCCAGCTCCAGGTCTGGAACCCCCGGTCTCCCCGGCCAAGTGTTCCTGGGCTCTCGCAGGGCGGAGGGGAGCTGTAGGGGCCTCCTCTTGCTCTGTCCAGTTTACGCAGGAGTCCCGAGTCAGTCTGACCAATCTCCGCCCTCCACATCTCATCACCTTGGACACTGACCCGGCTCGATCATGACGCCCGCCCCAGCGTGAGTCCTGGCGGGTGGGTTTAGCCGGAACCCCCACCTGGTGATTCCCCTTAATCACCTTCTGCCTGCGGACCCCCAGTCCGTGCCCCTCCTCCCTCCCGAAGGCAGGACCCCCACCCCCGAAGTGGTCCCACACCATTGTGAAGGCCCCCCGAATAAGTCCTCCTTACGTCTTTAACAAGCATCACAGACTCCTGTCTCCCCCGGCCGGGGGAACGCTTTTCTGTAACAGCTTCCACAGCAGTGAGAGCTGACTGCAGGCGGGACCCCGACTCCAGCCAGGAAGCTGCCCCCTGTCTGGGCCAATAGGCCCCAGACCCAACACTCCGGGCAGCCGCAAGCAGCCCAGGGTGGCCTTGGCTCGGTCCTCAGGGAGGCTGGAGGGCTGCAGGGCCACGGGGGCCCAGGGTCTCCAACCGGCAAAGGGCTGGACGGATTCCAGGCCTAGAGCCGCAGGGGAGGGCTGCCGGGTCCCTGGCCTGTGCCTGGGAAATGCCCTGAGGGAGCACTCTCCTTCAGGGGACGGGTCTACACTGACCACTGGCCTGTACCCAGCACCTGCCGTGCCCGCTGCCCCAGCCCCATCTCCCTGCGGTTTCTGTGCAGAAGGGACCCAGGCCGGCAACTTACGTTCCAGTCGATGGTGACGAAGAAAGGGTGGCGCTTGATCTCCTCCACGCCGTCCAGCCCGGCACCTGGGAGGCCAGAGAGCAGAGAGCGTCAGAGCAAAGCCGTGACTGCACGCCCTCTGACGTCAGAGCAAAGCCGTGACTGCACGCCCTCTGATGCAGCAGTGAGGCAAGTGCTGGGGGCACGTGCAGGGTGGTCCCGACGACCTCCAGGGAGAAGCAGCCCCAGCTGCCCTCTCTCCTGCCAGCCCCTGCCTTGCCCACCTCACAGCCTGCAGAGGCCACCATGCCACCCTGCGGGGCTGTGACCAGCTGAGGGGGGTGGGGGAGGGGCAGACTGGACGCCCCAAGCGGTGGCTGTGAGCTGCCCTGGCAGCTGGGCGAGGACGTGGAGGCCTGGCCCAGCCTCCATCAGAACCAGCAGCGGGCTGGATCTTCCTGAAGGATGAGAGGACACGGTGTCCTGCAGGACGGCAGCCTGGAGACAGGCCAGCAGGGAGCCGCGTCCACCCCGCGAGCACTGCACTGAGTACGACAGAGCTGCCCGTTGCTTATTGCTGCTTCACCTCTGCCCGCTTTGCTGCTGACGTTGTATCCCGAGGCCCGAGGGAGGGGGTGCGCGGAGGACTTCAGGGCAGCGGACACACGTTGTCACGGATCCCACAGCTCCCAGAGTGAACCCTGCAGGGACCTCCATGTCTCAGGGAGTGAGTAGGTGCTGATCATCAAGACTAACGAAGGCGGGATTTGCCACGGACGCGGGAAGGGGTGGCGGGCCGCCTCCAGTGGGCAAGTCCAGCTCCTGCTGCACGTCGAGGGGAAAAAGGCTTTCCAGCTCAAAGGAACAGGCCGTGCAGGAGGCACCCCGAGCGCCAGGGGCCCAGCCCTGCCCCAGTGCAGAACCTCGTCCAGGTCCAGCCCCACTCAGCCGGCCCCCACCCCAACCTGAGGTCTCGTCCTCGGGAGGGAGGCAGGAAGACGTGGAGGACAGATGGCACGTGGCCACCTCAAGCCGCTGCGGTCCCTGTGGAGCTCCCAGCCCAGCCTCACCATCCAGCCTGAGGAGCCGAGGGACCCTCCCCCCGGGACGCTGGGGGGTCCCAGGAGACACAGCCTGCTGTGGGCCTCGTCGGGAAGCTGCATCAGGTCATCTCTAGGTGGGCGAGGGTCCAGCCGGCTCCCACCTTGGCTGGGAAGCCTGGCCAGGCCAGCACGGTGGGAAAGAGCCCCTGCCTCTGTCACCACACTAGCCTCCAGGACCTGCCGATCAGCCCTTTGATGTGCAGATGACCAGAGACAGGAGGAAGGGGTCAGACCTGGAATGCTCCCCTCCAGGGACCCGGGAGGTAGACACATCAGAGGGCTTTCCCACTAAGTGAGACACTGCACCCCAGGACCACCAGGGAAGTCCCTCATGTAATCTTTTAGAGCATCCTGTGCAATAAATCAGTAACAGTCACAGGAGCACCTTCCTGAGGTCTGCGATCTGTTCTCTGAATTACCAAAGCTGGTGGGGAGGGGGGTGGTCCCGGGAACCCTGGGTTTACACCTGGTCAGCAGGAAGCACAGCGACGACCTGGGACCCCTGGCTGGTGTCTGAGGTGGGGGGTCTGATGGGAGTGACCGTGACCCTCTGGGGTCCAGGATAACTCAGGCGGTCAGAACTGCGCTGAATCCTAGGACCCAGTGGGTGTCTGCGGAGACAGGGAGAGTCCGTTCATGTGGAAGCCCCGAGCGTCTAGTGCCAGGAGCGTTGTCAGTAGTGGAGAGAAACAGCATTGTCTGAGGACCCTCTGCAAGTCCGTGCCCATCTCCAGAGAAACCCCTGACCTGAGTCTGGAGAGCTCGCCCAGCCTGGACGTCCCCAGCACCTGCCAGTCCTCCCAGGGGCCCAGGCAGCTTCGGGAATGTGTCGACAATGAACGTTCTGGCTTTGTGCCCACCTGCACGCAGGCCTCCTTTGCTGAAGCCCAGGATTCAGGATTGAAAAAGACTTCTGGCCACCATGAGTAAAGCAAAATGAAAAATCACCTCTGATTTGTACTCTTTCAGCTTTTTGGGGGGCTTCCCTGGTGGCTCAGATGGTAAAGAATCCTCCTGCAATGCAAGAGACCCAGATTCGATCCCTGGGTCAGGAAGATCCCCTGAAGGAGGAAGTAGCAACCCACTCCAGGATTCTTGCCTGGAGAATCCCCATGGACAGGGGAGCCTGGCGGGCTACAATCTACAGCCTTTGCGGGGTCGCAAAGAGCTGGACAAGATCGAGTGATGAATGCTTTCACCCGTCTTTTTTGCACGTTTTACCCATTGCATTTCACGCTCATTCCTTGTCTGCAAGGACACGCCGCCGGAACCCAAACAAAACAAGACAGACAGGAAATACAGGTGTTGGTATAACTACAAGTCTCTGTTGCACCAGCTGGGTTTCCTTGGGCACATTTTTATCTGCACCTTCTTCTTCCGCTGAGTGAGATTCTGCACCATATCTGTGCTTCTAGGCCTCAGTAAACACTCGACGGTGAACTGACACTTTGGTTATGACTCAAAAATTGTAAGTATTCCAAAGCAGGGAAATGTAAATCAGAGAGTTTCTGCACGAAGCTCTCTGAAGCCTGTGTCAACCTTCCTCGGGGAAGTGGGGTGATGATTTTGGATTCCAGTTCTATTTATCTTCTCCTGAAACACGTTAACATAGTCTACTCTGCACTTGACAACTCCTTTTTGTTTAAACACGCAGTGAGCAGAGATCCATCCTGGGAGAGTCCAGGGGAGTCTGTGCTCGTCGCTGAATCTCAGCTGACTTGCATGGAGTCGTCACCAAACGCATTCAAGTCTCACTCTGTCCCCAGAGGCAAGAAGAAGACACAAAGGCAGGTGCCCATGGATGGAAACATTAAGAACAGAAGAGCAATCTCTAGGCAGTTTAGCGAGTCTTCACTAAGATCCCCGATGCCAGCCAAATACGCAGATTCAAGAATTCACGCTTATCCTCTGCAGCACGAGTAAGTACCACATTTAATTACTTCTGTTGTGATCACTCGAGGGCCGTCTTCCCGAACGTGGCTCTTTGGACCACGTCTGGACTTCTCCGTGCTGATCCAGTGGTGATGTTACATCCGTGGGAACCGCCTCCACTGGGCGCGGCTGTAGACGCAGCGCTGGGCCTGTGGCCGGGACCTGACCCCTTCTGACCCTGGTCACCTGGAGCCTTCCCCTGCACGTGTTTTAACAAGGCGACCCTGTTCATTTCCTCCTGGACTTAATCATCAACAAGCTCCCACATTCTCAGTAAATCATCCCTCAAAAGTTCTGAGGATCTGCCAAAAATGTTTTCCTTCGATCTTCCTGGCCATAGAAAGTTCGGGGAAATGTTTAACCCTGGGCCCTTCGTGACTGCTCAACTATCTATCTGGTGCTGGGTCTGTTGTCTGAGAGTCACAGAGTCGCTCTCTAGTTCTTTCGGGCGTGTCCACAATCCGCTCACGTCTGGCTATTTTCCTTGCATACTTTGCATTCCATCAAACCCGCACACTCCTGGAGGCCAGTCTACAACCGCCCAGGATTTGAACACTAGGTCTCCTTTTTACGTCTTCATCACCCACAGATCATCTACATGTCACCGTCATGGCTGTGAAGTATCTTCGGTCAGCTTGATACTTCATCTGATGCTTAGAATCTTTGCTCAGCCCCGGCTGTATCTCCCAGGGCCCTGTCGACTGAGGGCAGGGCCCCCGAAGATCCCCGGGGCTGGTGTGGAACTGTCAGCTCCCCTCGAGGGGCAGGGTGTTCATCATGACCAAGCCATCAAGGGCCAGCCCAGCACGCGAGGTCTCGGTGGTGCCAGCAGGGCTGGAGGAGATGACAGGAGAGCGGGGTGGCCAGTGTATGAAGCCAGATCAGAAGAGCACAGCCCCTGGAGATGGACTCTGGAAAGGAGACGGAAACCGGAAGAGCAGAACCCTCGCAAGCAGATAGCCCTGCCCCTGTGTTCCCCGGGCAGTCGGTGGTAGCTCACTGGCCATGCTGTTTTATGCTCAGCGGCACGTCTGACTCCAGATCCTGCTGCCTGGTCTTCCAGGAGCCCGGGATGTCCCAGGACTCTCCAGAGAAGCTGCAGATGTTCATAGGGATGAACTAGGGACCCCCGGAGGGTCCTTCTCTAATTCACGACCAGAATGATCGGCAGAAAAACCAGACCCGCCTTGCTGCGTCCTCAGAGGGTCCCACCCTGGGGACTGCTCAGCCTGCATGGTCTCCCTGGGCCTCCCCTCGGCCACCTGAGGTCACACGTGCTCTCACGTGCTACAGGATCCTCCATGGCTCTGTGTGCAGTGTTTCTCTGGCCCAGAACCCACGCCCCCCACTGCCCCCCCAGGCTAATACACACACAAGGCTTGGAGATGCACCCCAGGCCCTCAGGCAGCCCTGCCGGGGGCCCCTCCTGACTGCAGCAGCCGGTATATTTTGCGCTTGCTTCCATCACTGAACAAACCACAGTGCGTAATACACAAGGGTGAAGCCCAAATGGTCCAGTCTTCCAGCTGCTGGGTCCACTTGCACCGTGGTTGAAATAGACACACATTTGACTCCATTTTGGACAAATATAAAAGTAAAATCTCTCCACCTATGGCACAGAAAACAACCCTTTTCCTGCTGTCCCACCCACTGGCCACCG
>NW_011494694.1:363244-367115 GCF_000754665.1 Bison bison bison | reverse complement strand
GGGTGAAATCCGCCCGAGATTTCTGGCCTCTTCACCCACATGACCGGGCTTCCCGGGCAGCACCACTGACCTGTGTCCCCAGCACCTGCCACAGCTGTGCGGGGCACCTCACTGGACAGGGCACGCCCATGGCCAGCAGTGGCCAGGGGACCTACACTCGGACTCTTTGGGTGAGGATGTCGTGCCTTCAGGGGACGACAGGGTGGAAACACCATCTCCAGGCTCGGCAGCCACCTCCAGCAGGCGATCTGGGGCAAGGGCCTCAGTCTCGTCACCTGCCAGGTGCGTGACACCAACCAGCTGAACTCCCGCCAATTCTTCCACTGCAGATGCTATGGACTCACTCTCGGAGGTACTGAGCTGTGTTCCTCCAAATTCATGTGGTCAAGTCCTAACCCCAGAACTTCATGGGAAACCTTATTTGGAAATGTGATTAGTTGGGATGAGTTCACCCTGGGGCAAGCTGGCCCCTGACCCCATATGGCTAGGGCCCTGATCAGTTCAGTTCAGTCGCTCAGTCATGTCCAACTTTTTGTGACTCCATGGACTGCAGCACACCAGGCCTCCCTGTTCATTGCCAACTCCCGGAGCTTGCTCAAACTCATGTCCATCGAGTCGGTGATGCCATCCAGCCATCTCATCCTCTGTTGTCCCCTTCTCCTCCTGCCCTCAATCTTTCCCAGCATCAGGGTCTTTCCCAATGAGTCAGTTCTTTGCATCAGGTGGCCAAAATATTGGAGTTTCAGCTTTAGCATCAGTCTTTCCAATGACTATTCAGGACTGATTTCCTTTAGGATGGACTGGTTGGATCTCTTGCAGTTCAAGGGACTCTCAAGAGTCTTCTTCAACACCACAGTTCAAAAGCATCAATTCTTCAGCACTCAGCTTTCTTTATAGTCCAACTCTCACATCCATACATGACCATAGGAAAAACCATAGCTTTGACTAGACGGACCTTTGTTGGCAAAGTAATATCTCTGCTTTTTAATATGCTGTCTAGTCTCTGGGGTCGCACAGAGTCGGACACGACTGAAGCAATTTAGCAGCAGCAGCAGCAGGTTGGTCATAGATGAAGAGCAGAAGTTTGGGCAGAGGGGACCACTCTACAGTTCAAGGATCAATCGACAGAGATCTGGGCTGACTTGAAGGTGATGGGGTCAAACCACAGATTGACGAGAGGACCCAGGGCTTAGGTGAGATCTTCTGATGTTGACAAACTCACCAAACGGCCAGGGGACTTTGGGGGGTGGGTCAAGAATAAGGCTCACGGCAATCAAAAGGGGGAAGAAGTCCCAGCCTTCTAATTGAGCTGCCTGTGTAGAGCAAAATTAATCTACACAACATAATTTTCACTTTATAGGCCAAAGATTTAAGGCAATTAAATTTAGCAGCCGACCTGGGTCAAGTTGGGTGAGTAATAATTCCGACTATGATTTCCTCTTTATGTGAGTCTGCACATCCTATGACATTAATATGAAGTGGGCTCGCAGGATGGTCCATAACTCCTGGACCTTTACAATAATTCACTTTAGAGATCATCAGGAGAGCATTCTCTGGCCATGGATGGGCTGTTTTCCAAGCTGCTACAGGCTCCACTAGGCTAGTGTAATTTGATGATTATCCACCTAAATGAGATCAATCCATCTTTCTCTCTCATCAGGTATGCAAACTAAATAACAGAACAATATTCTGGGTTAGAGAACTATGATTTTTGTGATGTTAAAGTCTAAGACAAAAGTAAATTTAGAAAATTCTTTCCTTTTTCCGAAACAAAGGAAGAACAAATATATTTCCCCTCCTTTTAGTCTGGTCACAGTCGCCCACCAATGCCATGAATTCTCCCCACCAAATACCATGCTATTTGAAAGGAAAGAGGGACTCCCAAACAAAAGTCTTCAATCGCTACGAGAGACGAGACTGAGCTCCTTGTTCTGTGTGCTTGAGTGGATAAACGAGCTAATGTCTTCATTTCCAGTTCCTGACTCCAGTTTCTGCCTCTGGGGAGGTTAGGCAGGTGAGACCATACCTGGGCACTGCCCAAGGGCAGAGCAGTTGGGAGTGGAGTTGTGTGCCTGCTACCTAGGAGGCAAGTGCTTTGCACACATGCTCACATATGCATCCCTAACAGAACAGGTGTTCGGAGTTTGTTATGGCACTCACAAATGACAAGGCAGAGACTGGGCCCATTTTCATAACAAAACTTCAGTACTGAAATCAAAGTTTCGATCATCAGCAGATCTACTGGTGGGAGGTTGCGTGATGACTTCTCAGGGTGACAGACCAGAGTGGTCCCTCTTCTCCACCGCTGGTTCTCTCTTGTTCTGCTTCTGGCGTGGACTCAGGACCCAGCCGGGCGCTTCATTCTTCTTTGGTGCTGCCGGCCCTTCTAGAGACAGCCCAACAGTCCCTTGCCCACTCTGCCTTTTTGCAGTGATCTCAGGAAACAGTTTAATAAGACCTGTTAAAACGCACTGCACAGGACGATGGTTTCTTCTGCCAGTAACTGAGCCTTGGACAACTCTATCTGTCCAAGCGGCAGGGAAAGAAAGATGCCCTCCCCACCCCTCAGACCTGTGCACTCCGATTCTCTTTGCTTTCACACGTTCCTTTGTCCAACACACTGCGTGTTTCCTATGTGTCAGGTGCTGTGCTGGCTCTGGAGGTCTTCCTCACAACCCTGTGAAGAAGCTCTGCTACGACCCTCGCTTCACAGGTCGGGAACCCAGGCGCAGAGAGGGGCAGCCCTCTGCCGAAGGTTGCACAGCAAGGAAGTGCCGGGTGGGACGGGGTCCTGGTATTCCAGCCCCCCACCTGGCGCTGCCACGAGGGCTCCTCCTGAGCTCCGCTCCCCGCTGGTTCACACCTGTGTGTCTTCCACATTCCAATCACCCCCCGGGCAGCCCCGGGTGGCTCAGGGGTCAGGGGGGCTTACCCAGCCGGTTGCAGGGGTTCCGTTTGAAGAGCGCTCTCAGCAGACTCTGGGCCTCCACGCTGAGGAACTGCGGCATGCCTAGCTTGGCTCTGAAAAGCACAGTCATATTTTAGGGGAAGAAAGACGAGCCCAAGGGGGGCCAGAGTTTGCTCCAGTGCTCTGGGTTTCTGCAGTCAGCATCCACGGAGAAATCCAATCAAACCAACATGACCAGAGCAGCTATTCACAGCAGCTGTTTAATAATTCATTAAAAACAATAAAGCCCCTAAAAATAAACAGCAATGCTCCCATGAACATAAGTAACATTTTAAATGGAAATTAACTATGTTTTCTGAGACAACGCCATCAAAGGCTTTGGAGAGATGAGTGGTGTTGCTGACATTTTGGGAATCTCTCTTGGTTTGATGAGGCAGCTGGATTCTCCCATGAGCCTCCAGTTTAGTCTGTGGCCACATCTGGGAAAGGAGGGCCTCGCAGGCCCCTGGGGTCCTGGACACCCCCTACCTTCAGGAACCACATGACCACAGTCTGGTGCTGCCCCTTCAGAAATGCTGTCACTCCCAAGTGACAGGCTGTAAGTTCACACCTGGGATTTGCTGCGAGGAAATTATTCTAGCTCCAGAAAAAGGTCTTGTGCCCCCTTAGAATGAAAAGGAGCAGAGACCACCAATAGAAACAGCAGATTGCAGTTACGCCCGTCATCACAGTACAAGGTCCCCTGATACAGGAAACATTGTTCATGGGATGCCTCTTATTATGGGATGCCTCTTATTTATAAAATGACGTGATCTACAAAAATGCAAGGTTTGTAGGTGCCTCTCAGTTTTACAAAAGTTGTGTGTTCACCTGCAAGCAGAGTTTGAGAGAGCTGGTCATGAGGCCAAGCGGCTTCACAGCTTCTCCTGCAGGTGTGGTGAGCACCCCCTTCCCCCCCCCCCC
>NW_011494694.1:358901-363144 GCF_000754665.1 Bison bison bison | reverse complement strand
CCCCCCAACCCCCCGAGCAGGGAGAGCTGGAGTGACTTGGAGTCCACCTGTTCCAGGGGCCACTCGCCCGCTCGCGTCTGCCCTCCACCTGCTTCTCTCTCTCCCACAGATTGCTGTCTGACATCTGGCTCAGATGACGCCTGTTCACATTTAAGGAGTTACAGCAAGGGACTTCGCTGCTGGTCCAGCTGTTAGGACCTGGTGTTTCCACTGCAGGGAGCGTGGGTTCAATCCCTGGTTGGGGAACTCTGGTGAATCCCAGGAGCCATGCAGTGAAGCCAATAAAACAAAATGATGTTTTAAAAAAAGATACTACAGAAAGACAGGCTCTGTGTTTAGATCTCTTTCTAGGGTTCTAAATGCAAAACCTATTTTCATGGTAAAATATTCTGCGTGAACATTAAGGAGAAAGTTATGTTCACACTCAGTCACATGCTTCCCAGACAATGCTAGTGGTAAAGAACCCACCTGCCAATGCAGAAGACATGAGACAAGGGTTTGATCCCTGGGCTGGCAAGATCCCCTGGAGGAAGAAATGGCGACCCACTCCAGTATTCTTGCCTGGGAAATCCCATGGACAGAGGAGGCTGGTGGGCTATAGTCCATGGGGTCGCAAAGAGTCAGACACGACTGAAGCGACTTAGCATGCACACTCAGTCACACGGGACACACGAGTCCTGCCCATGTCAGGCAGGAGAGCTGAGGCCCCTGCACGAGCGGGCGACAGGCAGAGCAGGAGGCTCTCTCGGGAGCTCCTGCACCCTCTGCCCCTGAGTCTGCGTTTCTGAAGGTCATCCGCCATCACGTCTAAAGACCCTGCCACGGGACAACTTTGATGAGCTTCACAAATGGGAAACAGAATCTTCAATAGAAGATTTCATCAGAATCACACCCCACTCGCTTTATCCACTGACAGGGAAATGCCAAGGGTGCTCACTACCATCACTGCCCACTGGACACTCCTGGTTTCGAAGACGGAAGCTCTTACTATCAGAAGGGGTGAGCAAGTGCTGGGGTGGATCCCACGGTGGGAGTTTGACTCACTTGAGGATGAGGGCCATGGTCTCCTTCCTGTCCTTCCCCTGGAACGGCAGTGACCCCGTGAGCATCTCGAACTGCAGAGCAACACAGAACAGGAGCAAGTGTTCAGACCAACCCCACTGCCCAGTGGAGAGACCCAGACGGGCAGCGTGCGCCCGAGTTCACGCGGCCATTCGAAGTCCTGGTCCACTACGTGCGGGTGCTGGCCCACATGGTTGCTTGGAACAGAGCTGCATGGTGGGCCTCAGCGTTCAGTGCAGAGATGGATGGGCGGGCGATCGACAGTCACCAACTCAGCTCCACGACAGGGAGCAGGGGTCAGTGCTGGGACGGGGACCTGCAGGGATGGCAGGATATGGCCACACACCCTCCACGGGGGCGACTGAGGACCCGTCCTTCCCTGGAGGGTGCAGTGGAGCAGCTCAGCGAGAAGGAGGCGGGGGCTGGGGCGGGGGGAGATCTCTCGGTCCAGATCGAATGCGAGGATGCACCGTGGACTCTGAGAGCCGTGCAGACTCATCATCATCAGGACAACCCTTCTCCTTCACCCTACTGTGATCCCCACCCAGCGGTCATGAGACACTGAACGGTGGAGCAGACCAGCCCCTAAGCGGGTAATTCAGGACAGAGTGTCCTGTGCCCAAGAGCAGGGTGGCCAGACAGTCCCTGCAGTGAGGACCGCGGCAGACAGCAGGGGCGAGAGGCCAGCCTCTCTGGGCCACTGTCTCCAAAGTTCTGGGCCATTTCCTGGGGCGCAGAGGCGGGGGGGCCGGGGAGCCCAGGCCCGCTCTGCCTGTGGACCCTCGGGGCCCAGACCTTCCTGGGCTGGGGACCTGTGAAGGTCTGCCCTGTGCCCGGGAGACCCTCACAGAGACAGGTGTTCATGGCACAAGATCAGACGCTTGTGTTCATGAGCCAAGGTGAGGCAAAGCGCCAAGAGGACACAGAGCCCGAGCGCCGCCCCCGCCCTCCTCTCTTCTCGTCTGCCTTTCACGTCTCTTCTCCCGGCTGCTTTTCATTTCATCTTTCTTCTTGTGTCTTCACGGTTCCTTTTTTTCCCCTTTCAGTCTCTCCATTTATTAAACATGCAATGACTTTGACCAGAAAGCAGCATGTAAGGCATATTTTAGATTTTGTGTCTGTTGTCTTAATATATACAGACGTGGGCAAGGTGGACAGCATGGCCCCGCTCCCCCAGAAGCCTCACAGCGCCAACTCCGGGTGGCTCTGCCGCGCGTGGATTTGCGTGCAGTCTCCTGTGCTGTGCTGGCCGCTGAGACGGTCCTTCTCCCCAGGCTCAGGCCGGCCTCGGGCTCTGCCACTGATGAACGTCAGGTACACAGAGACACACGTGGCGTCCTGTGACCTCAGAGCTTCGGGCACGGGCTCCCTGCGGAAGCGCTGTGTGGTCTCCGGTGAGGACAGTGTGCACCCTAAGGGCTCGGAGAGTGTAGGGGCGGGGTCCAGGCACAGGGGCAAGCTGGGGGTCCTCAGGGAGCCACCCCGCCCCGTGCTTCTCAGGGGGATGGAGGGGGACCACCCCGTGCTTCTCAGGGGGATGGAGGGCACAGAGGGGGATGGAGGCTGAAGAACTGGAATTGCTTCTGAAGATGCAGAGCTGTGACCTGGGACCGGGAAGCCCATGTCAGGAAGGTGAGACCAAACTTCTGGTAAAATGTGTGGTGAGGGTGCTGACGCCCCACGCCCACCCCCACCGCACACCCTCCAGACAGGGCGACGGGGGAGCACCCACATGGACGGGAGCAGAGGCGAGGAGGCGGTTACCTTTCAGGGGAGAAGCTAACCTGATGGTCTCACTGATGTGTCTAAAGAGAGACGGCTGGTCGGAAGGGACAGCTGGACGTCCCATCTCAGGGGCCTCCGCCGTGAAGACGGACTGAGTCTCAGCTGAGGCCACTCGCGGTCTAAATAACCAAGAACTCAGCGAGCATCACCAGCCCCTGGCAGCCAGCACTCATGGGGCCGCGTGAGGTCAGCGGCTTGTGCCAATCACCTTGCCTGGATTAACCCGCTTCATTTGCTGTGACTGTTTGGGGAGCAGCCTTCTCATCACAGTTTGACTTCCTTGTGAGTAGCTGGAGGGGAGAAATCACACTGACTCTGGAGGTGGGGGTGCTGCCCAGCACGGCAGGCGGTCTCTTCTGGAAACCTGTGCGCTGGCATCTTGGCTGAGGCCGTGGGAACTGACCCCTGCCCCTGAGCTGGTTCAACGTGTCTGCCCTACAGACAGAGGTCGGGGTCTGCACTGACAAGTCCAATCAGCCTGCACTTCTGAGTCTGCGGGGCCAAGGACCAGAAGCTAGAGACCAAGTGAGCCTCCTGGGTGCCAGCCGGAAGGCACATGGGTGACACCCTGCAGGGCAGCGGCCAGAGGTCCTGTGGCCAGGGTGTGAGGCGTCTGCTGGAACGAGGCAGCCGAACAGCCTCCGTGGAATCTCCGAGAACTCCTGTCACTCGGTCTCCTCATCCGTTAGACGCACAAGGAGGAGGGGGCTGGACAACCCGGAGAGGCCACGATGCTTCTCCCATCCAGTGTCAGACCCAAGAACCTCAGAGGTCTGGTTCCTGCTGAGGACTCGCAAACGTGGAGGGGCCGCCAGCCCAGGGCCCGGTGCAGGGGGGCTGGACGGGGGCAGGGGACGAGGAAGGCTGAGGACGGGAGGACCGCGTGGGCCAGCACCCCTTTTGTCATGACTACAGGACATCCCGTCTAGAAGGTGTTTGCTGCATGCTCTGCGAACGAAAGATCCAAAGAAAATCCACATTTCTAGACGTAGATGTAAAAATGCTCCACTCGTGTATTTTGGTTCATGGTGACTTTTATGACTAAGTGGAGGGATTCTGTGATTGAAGTAAGAAAAGCATCTTTAATCTGGAAATGACCGCACCCTTTAAAATAACATTAAGAGCGTTAAGGATAAAGAAGGTCTGACTCTTCACACATCTCTATCCTTAGCTGAATCCCAGCTCTGTTTCCCGATGCTGGGAGCCTGGGGAGGATGGAGGGGAGGCTGCCAGGAAATGCCAGGCTCAGGAATGGATGAGTCACACAACGGGCATTGTTTTCCTGGGTTGTTCCCGGATCTCTGCGCTCTGGGGGTGGGTGGGCGCACAGGGCACAGCGTCCCGAGCGCCTGTAGACTGTGGGTGCCCCACCGCGCGCACGCCCTACCACGCGCAC
>NW_011494694.1:357598-358777 GCF_000754665.1 Bison bison bison | reverse complement strand
CCGAAGGACCACCAGTCCGCACTCTGCGTGTGGCCCCGCCGGTTCACCACCTCAGGCGCCATGTACTCGATCGTCCCGCAGAAGGAGTAGGCTCTCTTGTCGTGGTCGATGGCCTCTTTACTCAGCCCGAAATCTACAGGGATACACCGCACACAGCGCTCAGTCTCTGGGCGGTACTCAGACCCCTGGCTGCCCGGCCAGCCCTCCCCGCCTCCCTCCCGGGGCCACGCGGCCCGCAGAGGCTGAGCCAGGCCTCGCGCCTGCCTCCCCGTGGGATTCTGTCGGGATGAACACGTCCCGGAGTGCTCGCAAGGGTACTCAGAGCCTGTGTTCTGATGCCCGACGCCACTTCCCCGTCCAGGATTGCTTGCAAGGGTACCCAGAGCCTGTGTTCTGATGCCCGACGCCACTTCCCCAGAGGCCGTTTTTGGCAGGACACCCTGGATGTCGGCGGCCTGGGGAGAGGCTCTGGAGTTGCTCTGATGGACGGGCAGGGAGAGGACCCCTATTCCAAAGGAAGGGACCAGAAAAGGGTCACGGGCACAAGGGTACTCAGGAAGGTGGCCCCCAGTGGTGAGGCAAGAAGCATTAGACAGACAAGTCTGACGGGGCTTTGGAGCTCCTGCCGTGGGTCACCGTCCCCAGATCTCATCCTCAAAGCCAGCCAAGGGGGCCGTCCTGCCGCGCTCCTGTTACTGCACCCAGCGGGTGGGGGACACAGTGAGCCCGCCGGTCCTGAGACTACAGACCCCTCCAGTTCATCATCTGTGAACTTCAGGTTACCTAACCTCCCGGGCGGAGTGAGGACCAAGTGAGCCCGCGGCTAAGACAGCCTCCCCACCACCCCCGTGGGTCTGACACTCACGGCCGAAGCGACTTGCTCTGCACATGAGAGTCTCGGGGGCTTGTCTGTCATTTGTGCCAAAATGACAGATCATGACAAATGACTAACTCGGGGTCACTAATAAATAACAGAGATGGCAACGATTGCATCAGAGGAAGCCAAAATCCTCTGATGAGCCCCGCAGGGCGGCAGGTGTCCAGTGTGCTGCGGGGGAAGAGCAGAGAAACAGCCCCAGAAAGAGCGAAGAGGCTGGGCCGGAGCCGAAGCGATGCCAGTTGTGGATGTGTCTGGAGGTGAAAGTAAAGTCCGAGACTACAAAGAACAGCGCTGAATAG
>NW_011494694.1:348575-356339 GCF_000754665.1 Bison bison bison | reverse complement strand
GGAGCAGTCTCCATGCCAGATAGGGGGTGCCTGCTGGCCTCCCGGCCGCTGCGTCTCTGGTCAGCAGCTTCCGCTGGGTTGGGCGCGCACAGACCCTCGGTGTATGGGGCAGGGGGCACCCCTGTGTCCTTGTACCTGTTCACCAGGCTCGCGGGGGATGGCAGGTCTGAGACCTTCTCAAGCCCGGGGGGACGGTTTGCCCCCCCGCCCCCAGGACTGCCTGCCCTGTGAGAACAGGGCTGGGATGGGCCAGGAGCGCCTGAGCTGTGCAGACACAGAGCCCCTCAGGGATCTCCTGTCCCCAGGCGGGCGCTGGCTGGCCGGAGCCCACTCCTTCTCCCCGGATCTCCCCGGGAGCCCTGTCCTGGCTCTTGGGACCAGCCCCGAGCTCCAGGGAAACCCGTGAGATCTCAGGCTGGTCCCCTGGCCCCGGCCCTCGTCGCGGGTGCGGGCCACCTGGGAGCCCCACCAGGAGCCCTGTCCTGCTGCCCCCGGCTCTCTGCCGTGGGGCCGGGCTTGCTCCTGCGGGGGGCACGGCGGGGCTGGAGGCAGGCCAGCGCCCTGTGAGGCCCTGCTCCAGGTTGCAGCCCACGGCTCCTGGGGGGCTTCTGGTCACCCCGTCTCGCTCTTTGCTGTAACTAAACCCTGCTCCCCCAGCTCCTGGGAGGTGTCAGCCCAGCTCCAAAGAGACTGGGATGTACACTGTGAGGATTAACATGTGGATCCTTAAACACATTTGGGAAAGGGAGGGAGCTGGGACACAGGTCACCAGGAGGACACTAGGCGGAGGGCAGTGTCGGTCACAGCAGGACAGATGCCGTGTGACCCCACTCGCGTGGGGACCCAGAGCAGGACAGGATGGATGCCGTGTGACCCCACTTGCGTGGGGACCCAGAGCGGTCAGGTCCGTGGAGACGGGGAGTGGGGGGTGGGAGGCGGTGTTTCCACGGGGAAGAGTGTCGGTTTTGCAGGATGGAGAGTTGGGGACGGACGGAGGGTGGTGACGTACAACAGTGTCAGTGCTCTTGACACGACTAACCTGTGCCGTTGCAGATGGTCAAGATGGTCCATTTTATGTTATACTCCCCTTGCCACAATTAAAAAAAATCAGCCATGGGATTAAAATACCCACTATTTCATGGAAAAGGGCAGGAAAAAGCTACAGCATATAACTGAGGTGACATCTATAATGAAAGAAGCAAATGTTCTCGTCTTTGCTTCCAAGGCACACTTCACCTTTGCCCCAGAAGTGAGCAACTCTCAAGATTAACTCCTAATTCTCGTTCTTCCGCCTGCACTGACGTATTACCACGTCTAACTGTCCGGATCTCTCTGATCCTTAACCAGAGGGAGACTTGGGGTGCTGCCCTCCGCGTGGCCCAGGGCTCAGGGCAGGGGTGATGGTGGCCCCGCGCCCGCGGTGAAGGCGGCGTTTGCCGGGCACAGGGACACCCAGGAGAGGGCCTTTCACGGTTATTCACACATTCATCATTTACACGTGCAGCCAGAGATGCTCTGCCCAGCGGGCGCTCAGGCTGATGCCGGGCGTGGGTGTCAGGCAAACGCGCTTTGCGTCAGAGGCGTTGCCAACATTCCTGGCCTCCGGGCAAACCCGGGTGCTTCCGTCAGTGGCGGCTGCGTCTCAGAGCAGAGTGTGTGCTTTTCTCAGGTCACGGCAGGTAAAGGAGTAAGGGACGGAGAATAAGGCGGGGAGTTTCACCTCCTGGGCCCTCGGGACCTGGGTTGCCTTTCGCCCCAAGCCTTGGGGTCCCTCCAGGCCCCACCTATCCAGCGGCAGGCATGGACCTCAGTCTACGGGGGGAGGGGGGGTGGGTTGGGGGGTGTTGTCAACCACTTCAGAGGGCTGAGAAATCACCAACTCTGCAGCAGAGACCACTGAACTTAAAACAGCACCCTATAGACCCCTCCTTTCCAAGTGGGTCCCTCCTAGACTGTTAGCTCTGCATAGAAAATAGCAGGGAAATGCCTGAAATAAGAATATTACTATGTGGGGGGACTTTAAAAAAATTTAGACTGGATTAGCAAAATATCGTAGAAACAACATTACAGATGATCGTTGCCAAAGATACAGGAATCTATTTGGGATCTGGGCTGCGAATCTGGTCCACTGTCTTTTAGAAAACCTTGGAGCAGCTCAACTGACTCATCACCTAGAAACGGGCCCGCTGAGGCAGCTGAAGGGCTTCCAGAACCTGGAGGTGGGGGTGGGCCAGAGGCCAGCCTGGAGGAGGAGGTGTGTGGGGGCCGGGCCCCTGCAGGACGGGCCCCACCTAAGGGGGACAGCAGGTGTGGTTGGAGGGGCGGAGGGCCGCCTCCAGCCTGCCCAGCCTCCCCTGAACCGCAAGGGTGCAGCCTGGGCAGGAGGTGTTCAGAGGGTCAGGTGGGGAGCGGGGCCATCCCACACGTCTCAGCACAAGCCATGCCTGCGTCTGGCCCCTTCCGGGGGGCAGGCAGGTGGAATCCCCGTGTGCGGGGGTGGCACCGGGACGTCCCCGGCCTCCAGCCTGGTGTGTGCACCCAGGGGAACAGGGACAGAGTGAGGTCTCGGCGGGGCGGGGGGCTGCTCACTTCTCTGGCTTCAGGTCTCTGTAGATGATGCCCAGGCTGTGCAGGTGGTCCAAGGCCAAGGCCAGCTCCGCCAGGTAGAACTTGACGTCCTCCTCCGTGAACATCACCTGCAGGAGATAGAGGAGACTCAGCCTGCTCGGTCCGCTGGGTGTAGAGAGCAGGATGCTGCTCCTGAGGCCTGCCCTGAGCCCTGGGCCCCAAGCCCCGAGTCCTGAGCGTCGAGCCCCAAATCACAGTGCTCAGAGCCCCGAGCACTGAGTACTGAACCCTGATCACTGAGCCCTGAGCACTGAGCCCTGAGGAGTAGCCATGAGCCCTGAGCACTAAGCCCTGAGTCCTGAACACTGAGCCCCGAGGACTAGCCGTGAGCCCTGAGCACTGAGCCCTGAGCCCCGAGTCCCAAGCACTGAGCCCCGAGTCCCGAGCGCCGAGCCCCAAGTCCCGAGCGCTGAGCCCCGAGTCCTGACCCCTGAGCCCGGAGCACTGAGCACTGAGCCCCGAGTCCTGAGTGCCAAGCCCCGAGTCCCAAGCACTGAGCCCTGAGCCCCGAGCCCAGAGCACTGAGCCCCGAGCACTGAGCGCTGAGCCCTGAGTGCTGAGCACTGAGCCCTGGGCCCTGAGCCCCGAGCACTGAGCACTGAGCCCCGAGTCCTGAGTGCCAAGCCCCGAGTCCCAAGCACTGAGCCCTGAGCCCCAAGCCCAGAGCACTGAGCCCCGAGCACTGAGCGCTGAGCACTGAGCCCCAAGTCCTGAGCACTGAGCACTGAGCCCCGAGCACTGAGCACTGAGCCCTGAGCGCTGAGCCCTGAGCGCCGAGCACTGAGCCCTAAGCCCCGAGTCCCGAGCACTGAGCCCCGAGTCCCAAGCACTGAGCCCTGAGCCCTGAGTCCTAGGTGCTGAGCCCCGAGTCCCAAACACTGAGCCCTGAGCACTGAGCCCTGAGCACTGAGCCCCGAGTCCCAAGAACTGAGCCCCGAGCACTGAGCCCTGAGTCCCAAGCACTGAGCCCTGAGCACTGAGCGCTGAGCACTGAGCCCCGAGTCCTGAGCACTGAGCCCTGAGCACTGAGCGCTGAGCACTGAGCCCCGAGTCCTGAGCCCTGAGCCCTGAGCCCCAAGCACTGAGCCCTGAGCCCTGAGCCCCGAGCCCTGAGCCCCGAGCCCTGAGCCCGAGCACTGAGCCCTGTGCCCTGAGCACTGACCACTGAGCCCCAAGCACTGAGCACTGATCCCTGAGCCCTGTGCCCCAAGCACTGAGTACTGAGCACTGAGCCCCAAGCCCCAAGCCCTGAGCACTGAGCCCCGAGCACTGAGCACTGAGCCCTGAGCCCTGAGCACTGAGCACTGAGCCCCGAGCCCTGAGCACAGCTCCGCTCTGCAGACCATGGCCCTGACCAGGCTCTTCCGGCTCCTACAACAGAAGCATGAGTTCTCGTCGCAGTTTCAGGACCAGTGAATCTGGGGGCTCTTCTCACAAAGTGACTTGGCTTGTGGGTCGAACACCGGGCTGGGTTCTCTCCTCTGGGCAAGCTTCTCTTGCCCCTCAAACCATGTGGCTTGGGAGTGTGTTTCTGGGTTTATGTTTTAATACAAGTGCCTAGGATGTTCAGTTCAGTTCAGTTCAGTCGCTGAGTTGTGTCTGACTCTTTATGACCCCATGAACCACAGCACGCCAGGCCTCCCTGTCCATCACCAACTCCCAGAGTTTACTCAGACTCATGTCCATTGAGTCAGTGATGCCATCCAGCCATCTCATCCTCTGTCATCCCCTTCTCCTCCTGCCTTCAATCTTTCCCAGCATCAGAGTCTTTTCAAATGAGTCAGCTCTTCGCATCAGGTGGCCAAAGTATTGGAGTTTCATCTTCAGCATCAGTACTTCCAATGAATATTCGAAGGGCTGATTTCCTTTAGGATGGATTGGTGATTGGTTGGATTTCCTTGCAGTCCAAGGGACTCTCAAGATGTCTTCTCTGCCTGGGATGTACCATTTTATTATAACACAACCATCTAAACCACGCTGTGAAGGTCGATGTAAACAGGCCTGAAAGGTTTCCTGAGACCACGTCTTGAATCTCATTTCTCCTCCTTCAGACCTCACATCTTCCCCCCTCGGGTTACGGACGAGAAGCCGCTGTCTCTCCGAAGCGGACGAGTCCACTAACATGACCCACTCGTGTGGCGTCGGCAGGTGCCCCTCTCGGGGAGGCCAGTGGGAGAGGGATCCTGGCTCAGCTGAAACACACTCAAGGCCACGGCGCCCAGCAGACCTCCAGGTCATTGCCTCCCACGGTCTCCCTGTCCATGGCGGCTGTGAGAACCGGCATGCAATTCTGTAGTCACCTCACCAGCAAGCCAGATGCTACCAGAAAGCGTTCTCTACCTGCACCGTGAGAAGTCAGCATCACAGACAGCAGAAACCCGTGTCATGGCTGAACTCCCTCTGAAAATCAACACACCATCAGAAGGCTGCACGGGAAGCTGGGGCCAGGATAAGGGTCGTCTGGGGAAACGAACGTGATGACATCAGGCTGGTGCAGGTGGAGCTCGTCCCCTTCACAAAGGGGGTGCCTCCCAGTGGGGCCGGGACATGCGCCCCAAGTCCTGGAGGGAAGCATCAGGGTCCCGCCAACCCTTGCCGCCCCTCCAGCCTCTGGAATCACTTGTTCCGTCTCCACGCTTGACCAGCACCTCCTTCCCTGGCTGGGTCTTTCTTCCCTAAACTGGCCAACACGCTCAGGGGGCTTCTCTGCCATCAGATGCTGCTGGCTGTTGGGTTCCCCTTCGCCTGACCGTCCCCACCTCTGGACATAAGCACACGGGCGTGCCTGCAGTCCAGGCTTACAGTCACCGTTTCCTCTTCTTGGCTGTTCTTAGAACTCAGCTCAGGACGGTCTCCAAGTTCAAATGACAGAGTTTCTCTTCGGGAATGAAACATCCACGGATGTGAGTTCTCGAAGGAGTCAGTGCTGAGACCGACACTCACAAGGATGCCATCCAGTGGACTTGGGGAAAACAATGGAAAGAAAATACTTTTTCACGTAGAGTTAGGGTAACGTTCATTTCCCGTGTGTCCGTGAACTCTGAGACCCTGTTGAGCCCACACCGGACAATTTCACTTCAGCTCTGAAATACAGGGTCTTCCAGGAGCCTTACGTGTCCCACTGGGAGCCGCGGTAGGGCTTTTTCCAGGAGCCTTACGTGTCCCACTGGGAGCCGCGGAGCCTTACGTGCCCCACTGGGAGCCGCGGTAGGCTTTTTGCTAACCGTTGTTGCCTTTTTGGCCCAGAAGCCCAGCAACAGCGTGTGTCACAGTGGAGGCAGCCTGACTCTTGTAGACAAGGTCGGGGAGCAGACCAAGAGGCGCCAGGAGAGAAACGCCAGCCTCAACGATCCAGCCTCCCTGGAAACTGAGCTCAGCTGGGAGGCAGGTTGAAGGACCAGAGACCCGCTCCCAGAGAGCTTTTGGAGAACTGGGACCTGATTCTCCAAGCCATGCTTTCAGTCTATATGCAAAGAGCCCGATACATCTGTTGTGCTGTGACCTGGCGGTCCGGTGGGAGATGGAGAGACAGGGCAGCCTGAGGTCTCAGGGACCCCACCCTGCCCCACCATGACTGACTGCTCACTTCGGAGTGTCATGCAGGGTGGACAGCTCTCCTGCTGTGCCAGTGGGCGGTGAGGAAAGGGAGCGGGCAGCTGAACCCTTTGTTATGGCCAAGAGGAGCCCCACGGCGGGGGCGAGGCTGCATCAGAGGGTCGCAAACCTGCTGGTGCATCGTGACCAACACTGCCGCCCTCTCTTCTGAGTAAGGGAAACCACACGCAATCATCAGGACGAAGAGTCCAGAGTCACCCCTGCCTGGAGCAGGAGACTGGGTTTTCCATCCCATGAAGCAGGAGCCAGAGAGCTTCCACGTTGAGCCTCAAGACATTCTAGAAGGTTCCCGTCAGGTACTGGGGGCAAGGAGAAGCCCTGGGGCTGTGAAGTGGCTGGGGTCACGCAGGTCTCCCGCGCGCAGCCCTAACTGGACGCCCCAGACGCCCCTCCCAGGAAGTGTGGTCCCCGTGTTAACAGCATCTTCCTACAGTGGAAACCGATCCCGTGAAATAGCCTTTCCCACGTGACATGACCAAGTTTCCATCTGCTCTACACAAGGGTGGGTGGAGAACTCCACGGGGGTCATGGGAAGCCTCTTTTCTGAAGATCCTTCCCTGGTGGCTCGGTCAGTAAGTGATCTGCCTGCAAGACAGGAGACCTGGGTTCGATCCCTGGGTCAGGAAGATCTCCTGGAGAAGGGCATGGAAACCCACTCCAGTACCCTTGCCTGGGAAATCCATGGACAGAGGAGCCTGGCGGCCTACAGTCATGGGGTCGCCAAGAGTTGGACATCACTGAGTGACGAACACTTTCTTCGAGGACAACAGATTTCTTCTCCGTGTGACTTGCGAGACTTCTTTAAAACAAGTAATACACCTACACACACGTCATACACACCCCACCACCACACGTGCACACGTATACTGCACACGCACACACACACATGCCACCGGCACACATACGTGTGCATGTATGCACACACACACTCACACACAGCCCCCTCCTGCCACCCCTCTGTGTCCTGCAGACTCTAGGCAGCCACCCACAGCCCCCCAGCCCACACTGTGTACCTCTTTGGAGAGCCGGGTGAAGAGGTCCCCTCCGCGCAGGAAGTCCAGAATCAGGTAGAGTTTCCCCTCCGTCTGGAAGGCTGCAGACGGAGAGAGGTGAGAGCGTTTTTCACAGTGCCTGGGGTGGCCGTCATCCCTTGGGGCCAGCGCTGAGCGCTAGGAGCCCGTCTGTCTTTGGCTCAGACAGCACCGTGTGGTCTCTAATGCCGAGTCATTTCAGACGCAGGCCTGGGGCAGGGTGGACAGTGTGGGGGGCAGCACTCAGGGAGAGGGGGCCCACGGCAAAGAGCTCTGCCTGCACTTCTCACGAACAGTCTGGTGACTATTTCTTGTCCTCTCCTACCCACTCCCTCCCCTTCTTTCTTTCTCAATCACTAAGGGGATTGAACGACATGCAGGGAAAAGTGTCCGTGGGTCCCCGTGCTCTCACCACCCCTGTGAACACCAGGCCAACTGGGTCTCGTTGGAGAGTCGGCTTTGCTGTGAGCTGCCTGGGGAGGGGCAGGGC
>NW_011494694.1:345561-348405 GCF_000754665.1 Bison bison bison | reverse complement strand
GCGACTGGACCATCCGGGACCACCCTGCCCTTCTCTGGAGCTGCTTCGGTGCAGCTCAGGGTTCAAGGACGCCCGCCGCCCGTTCCTCCTTTGAGGACCGCACTGGGGATGGGACAGCCTGGCTACTGCACCTGGTGGCCGTGGGGCTCGTGTCCTCGGTTTGGGCCCCGAGGGCCACAGGTAGGGGCGTGCGGTCTACGGTTCCGTCCCCGCCCACCACGAGCAAGGGCACGCCTCGGTCAGAGGGGTCTGTGGGCACGTGAGGGTCAAGAGAAAGCAATGCCGCGGCCACCGGACGGTCAGTCCAATGCTACCACTGGCCCATCACGTGGCATCTGTGTCCTACACAGAGCGTCTGGCTGGAGGGGCGCTGACACCCCCACACACTTGGATACTTCATTTACTGAACGTCAAGGCCAGAGCTTATAATGTTGGGGTTTTAGAAACGCAGGGCTTCCCTGGTGGCTCAGCTGGTGAAGCATCTGCCTGCAGTGCGGGAGATCTGGGCTCCATCCCTGGGTTGGGAAGAGCCCCTGGAGTAGGAAATGGCAACCCACTCCAGTATTCTTTCCTGGAGAAACCCATGGACAGAGGAGCCGGGTGGGCTACAGTCCAGGGGGTCGCAAAGAGTCGGACATGACTGAGCACACACAGACCATAATGAAGCTTTACGATGAAAGGGTGATTCACTTCTGCCAGGATGTCTCTCTCCATCTTTGACCTGACTCGGTCCCGAACTGCAAGACAGAAAAAAATGAAGACTTTCAAAGGCAGGAGTCAGGTTCTGGAGAATGTGGAACACAAAACTTTAGATATAGATAATTTCCCACTTTTTTTTTTGTCACAAACTTCTCAAACAGATACAGAAGTTTAAAGAGCAGGCTGAATGGCCACTCCTGAAGCCTCCACCTGGATTCAACAACTGCTCACATTCGACACATTTTCTCTTGCCCTCTCTTCCCCACACATACACACGTTTTAGCCAAAAGTCTGATAATAAATCATCGACACCATGACCTTCCACCCCAAGTGCACTTATAACACACGCAGCATCTCCTAAGAAGAGGACAGTCTCTTACATAACCCGAACACGACTGCCACCCCTGAGGAAACTAACCCTCATTCCATAACATCATCCAGCTCCCCGTCCACATCCCAGTCCTGCCCTAGGTCAGTCACAGCTGCTATTTTCCAGCACAGGGTTCTGTCAAGGTTCACACAGCACCTCTAATGGTTGCATTTCCTTATTCCTTTTGCTTCTGGAATAAAATGGCCCCACATCTTTCTCTCCTTGCGCTTTCTGTGGGCTTTTAGGGTTAAGCCCAGTTTTCTTGTAGATTGTCTCCGGTTGTGACTGATTATTGCCTTACTGGTTGCTATAACTCCCATATTTCTTATGAACCAAGGTTAGGTCTGGAGGCTTTTTAAGGTTGAGGCCAAACAGTTTTGGCAAAAACACCTCCGGGGTGACGCTGCAGGCCCCAGGGGCAGTGGGTGGGGCAGGGTTGCTGTGCTACCTCTGCTCAGGGCGCTGAACTCCGCTGGGTCAAGGCGGCAGGTCACCCGCCTCCCACTGGAAAAACGCACAGGTCGCTCTGTAAGTAAGCAGTAGCCTGAGGGACGACATTTTAGTACCGAATGGCCTGTGGGTTCCCTTACAATTCTTCATCAGTTAGCTTGCATACGGTCCTTGCTTAGGTCATTTAGGGTCACAAATCAGCCATTTTCTCATTTCCGATGGGACTAGGAATCAAGAGGAACACCCCTTCTCTCACTCTTCCTGGGGATAACTGTGAGCTATGGATTTTAAAACATGAGTCTGTTCTAACAAATCACAGTATCGTTCTTCTCAGTGCTGACACTGTCCAAAGTGTAGCCGTCTGGGAACACAGACGGAATAAGTTTTGAGGCAAAAATAAATGAAAAACAAAGTCACTGCTTGAGACTAAGAACAACGCCAAAATTCCCACGAGCAAACTGGTACACCCAGGGCAGTGTCCAGGTGACCTCCTACGGCCCCGTGTGTGTGAAGGCAGAAACTTCCCTCAGGAATTCCTAAGTGTGGCAAGTATGATGAATGTCACCCTCAGAATCGGGTATTTAAGTCATTCATTCTTTGGCCTTTTGACATGTACTTAAACCTGGGTCTCCTGCACTACAGGCAGATTCTTTACCATCTGAGCCACCAGGGAAGCCCTTTATTTAAGAAGTCCTTCCCAAAGGATGGCTATAATAGGGGGAAAAAACCCACAAAAAATGGAAAATAACAAGCATGAGTGAGGATGTGGAGAAGCTGGTGGGAGGGCGAAACGGTGCAGCCCCTGTGGAGAACCTCCTGGCAGCTCCTCACAAAGTTAAACACAGAAATACCACAGGACCCAGCGCACCCACTCCCCAAGAACCGAAGCAGAGGTTCCAGCAGATTGCGCACACCCATATCCACAGCAGTGTTAGTCACAAGAGCAAAAGAGACAGAGGCCACCCATGTGCCTACTGATGGATGGCTGAATAAACAAAAGGGGGCGTGGCCACGTGGTGGAATATTACTCAGCCCTGCAAGATAAAATTCGGACACACACTACAGCAGGGATAAGCCCTAGAAACACTATGCTAAGCAAAGTCGGCCAGACAAAAAAGGAGAAGCACCATACGATTCTACTCATGCAGGACTGCGGCTGCAAGAGAGGACGCCCTGCGGCAGAATCCCAACGGCTCCATCAGGATGCACCCCCAGCCCAAGCTCATTCACCACCCGGTAGTTCTTTCTTATTTATTTAGTTTTATGAAAGTATGGTTGCCAAGAGGTGGGGGGTGGTGGGGAGGGATGGAGCTGCCCTTGGTGGG
>NW_011494694.1:341782-345461 GCF_000754665.1 Bison bison bison | reverse complement strand
GACTGGGAGCTTGGGGTTAGAAGAGGCAAACAAACTGCTTGCAGTTTGCAAACAAACGTCCAGGATGGATACACAAGGTCCTGCTGGAGAGCACAGGCAGCCATCGTCAAATCCCGAGATAAGCCATAGCAAAAAAGAACATAAAAAAGAATGTGTGTGTGTGTCTAGCTGAATCCCTAATAGTTCTGACCCCGGCTCTGCCGCTGCTCAGGAGAACCAGCGAGGGGACAAGCAAAACAATCCCCGGGGAGACGGTACAAGGAGTCGCTCCATTTCCTGCCTGTCCTGGGTTACAGGCTCCGGTGGCTCCGCCAGTGGCAACACCAAGGGTTTCGGGAAACAGACCCTGAATCCCTTCCTTCAGTAGAAGACGCAGAGGAGGACGGCTGCAGACCCTGAAGGGCACGTGAGCGGTGGGATCAGGACGATGCCCCTCCAAACACCTTCCCAGTCTGAGCAGGAGACCCTGGACGAGACATGTGGAAGGACAGGGGGCCGCACCAGTGCCGGGGGCCAGGGGCTGCCCGCTCCCCAACGAGGGCAGGCAGGACGCCTCTCTGGGCAGCTCCTCGGGGGGAGCCTTGTCTGATGCACTCAGGCTCCTGGGCCGTGTCCTTGACCTCAGGGAGCCAGGCAGACTGGGGAGGGGCCACGGGAGACTGCTGTCTGCCCCCCCCGGGAAGTCCTCCTCCGGGAGAAGCCCCCACCCCCACCAATGATGCAATCCAGAGGAGCAAGCGGCCAGGGAGAGGGGATGCTGTGTTCCTACACCCTCCCTGCCATCTCCTCACAAAGCTCACTCTATGACTCCGGATAGGAAAATCGAAACATTCCCTAAATAGGGTTGATGCTATTATCATTGAGCTCAGATCTCTCTGGAATGAGGAGCACTGCTTAGTCACACAGCTGATGATGGTGTTCGTAACGGAAACCAAAGGTCATAACAAGCCTGGGGACAGAATCAGAAAAAGACACCTTATATTCAGATTTCTAAGGTTTGTCCAGTGAAAGCGGAAAAATGAATCTATATTCCCTCTATATTCCCTCTCTACATTTTACACAATAAATCCCAGGTCTATTAGAGAGGTACGTGTTTTTAAAAGCCATGAAAATGACAAAAAAGATGAATCAAATACTTATCTGAGGTTTGGGTGGGGATTTCTTTATTTTTAAATAAAAGCAATGAAAGAAGTAACATAGGAAAGAGTGAGAGACTCAGTTACAAAACAAGTTTCCATCCAAACGGTCATAAAAAATTAAAGGCTAACAAAAAACTTCGAGATTATCTGAAACAAACGGCAAAAGGGCCAGGAGCCTAAATACATCATACTAAACGTAATACTCTTACTGTGCTTAAAGAAACAGAGGAGAAACCAAGACGCCAGCCCAACAGTGAACTTAACGCAGCGCTGATAAACACGCCCGTCTGGGGACCACGCTTTCACAAACAGGTTTGTGAGACTGGCCCCAGGGCATCAACGGGCGAAACACAACCCATGGGCTCCAAGGCGGCAGGACCAGGGAAAGGCTGGGCAGGCCCACGGCAGGACTGGGCCACTGCAGGCGGCTGACGAGGTGGGCAACTGGGTCGGGCTGACACCACGGGAAGGACAGCTGTGCCACGGACGGCCCTTCAGAGGTGAGACCGTGCGTGGGAGGCCAGCCCTCCGAAGGTGACGAGGGACCTGGGGCTGCACGTGCCGGCTTAGCCCTGCAGGGCCCACAGCCCGCCCGCTCGGGGTGGTGGCTGTCACTCGGGCCCTCGGTGATGGAGCGAAAGGCCTGGAATGCTGCCTTGGCCACCTGATGGGCAGCTGCAGAGCCGTCCCTGCACTAAGAAAGAAAATGACATGACAGCAAGGGGCTCGCTTCTGATGCTGCCTCTGGAGGCTTAGGATTCCAAGGTGTTTTCAGTCCTAAGACTGAGATGCAGAAGAAAAGAAAGGAGCCCGGAGAGGTGCTTCCTCCATCCTTCCACTGTTACCGGGTCCGCGGGTTACAGAAATGATGAAACACTCACACAGCCTGAGGCGAAATGTCACCCAACCATCTCCTGCTGGGTGGATCCAGACCAGCTCAGCGCCTGGAGCCAGGCCAGCGTCTCCCTGAGATGCCTACTCTCTGGTATCCCACATGTGAGTCCGGAATCGAGTGGGGCTTGACACTGTAGATGCAAAAAATCCTCATGTTCTAGGCTATTTTGAGATTCACTAATAAATTGTAGGGGCTTCCCAGGTGGCTCTAGTGGTTAAGAATCCGCCTGCCAATGCAGGAGACGTGGGTTCAGTCCCTGGGTCAGGAAGATCCCCTGGAGGAGGGAACGGCAACCCACTCCAGTATTCTTGCCTGGAGAACCCCATGGACAGAAGGGCTTGGCGGGCTACAGTCCACGGGGTCGCAAAGAGTCAGACATGTGACTGAGCGCGCACACACACGCCACAAACAGCAGACACTGGGGAGAGATGAGCATCTTTCATACTTCAGACCACCCCCGTGGGCGATTAGGACCTGGTTTCCATGGCTGCTTTTGTAACCAACCTCCGTTAATTACACTGTTTTTACGCTACATTATACATCCTGTCGTATCATATCATTATGTCACATTGTATTCTATTATACAGATACTGTATTTCAAAAGAAAAGGACGGCTGAGATAGAAACAAGTGTGGTCTCTTCAGTCACGGTGAAGATGACAAATGACCAGGTGGGAGGCGACCTCAGGAAGGCCCGGGTGGCGGGAGATGTGTGCGTGTACAGCAGCACCCCGGGGAGCACAGGGCACTCGAACCTGCGTCTCCCTCGGTCACGGGGAGGCCTGAGCCTTTTAAGTGGAGCCGGACACCCAGCTGGTGATGAACTCAGCCTCTGCCCGGCTGAGTGACCACACTAACCATCTCCCGGCTCTGTCCTCAAAATCCTGCCGGATCTGAAATTCTGCCCTGAGCAGATCCTGAATGCAGAATAAAAGTCCATCTTCACACAGGATCCTTTAGCCTTCAAAGGTCAAGTTCACAGCACAGAGGGGCTTCCCAGGGGAAGCTGTGCTGCTCATCACACCAGGAAAAAAAAGGGAGAAGACCCGAAATGATGAAAATTAAAGTGTCAACTACGGTGACGATCATATCAGGCGCCACATTTCTCTAAAGCGATCTAGACTGTGGAGCCCAGACTGCCATGGTTACTTGTTACTTAACTAACTTCTTTGCCAGAGACTCTGAGCGTTAAAGTCTTCAGTCTGTTATGCTTTCACGTTTACAGGCATTAAAGATGCAAGCAAATGAAAAAATGTGTTCCCTACTTTTTATCTACAGTGTGAGAAATACAGCTCTGGTAGGAAGGCGCACATCAGGACACCAAGGCGTGTCCCAAGCTGAAGCGCTTTGGTCTTAGGTCACCCGTTGGGAAAACAGGTCCCCTGGACAGGGAACACCCCAGGGACAGCGCGGTGAGGTTTCCTGATGGGGAAACGATACCCTGTGGGTGGGGGGCAAGGCTGGTCCCAGGTGCCCCTCACCTGGGAGGGGATGAATGTGGAACCCAGATGCCACCAGCTCCAAGTCACGCGGTTCCGAGTGTGTGGCTTCACTGCCTTGCGCCTCGACTTCCTCATCATAAAATGCAGCTAACACCATCAGCAAGGGCACTGAACTCGGGGGCTTGGAATCTGCCTACTACCCCC
>NW_011494694.1:333305-341682 GCF_000754665.1 Bison bison bison | reverse complement strand
GACTGAAGCTCAGTTTCTAAGGCAGTGCTTTTAAAACAAAGCATCTTAGTGTAAGAGAAAAGGAAATAGAATGGTGCCCGAAACACATTCTGAGGCTTGAAACCCAGTAGGCTAGGCTTCGCGATGTAGTCATTGTGAACAGGATCCACGCATTTCTGTCCTGTACCTGCCGACGCTCCAGGGATGGAGTCAGAGCTCTCCTTGACAAAGGATAGAGGAGGGCCAGCCCTGCGGTCCGAGAGACACCC
The DNA here is from genome assembly GCF_000754665.1 of Bison bison bison. NCBI lineage: Eukaryota > Metazoa > Chordata > Mammalia > Artiodactyla > Bovidae > Bison > Bison bison. The sequence continues at coordinate 341,434 of NW_011494694.1, read as the reverse complement.
CGAGAGGCTAAGAAGACGCCGCTGGGACCCGCCCTCTTCTCTCCTGGCCAGGCTTTTGCTGGAACCTACCTGCAGCTGCCAGGAAACCTACGAGGTGCCCAGGACAGTCCATCAGTTACTTGCTAAACATCGAGATTTTGCCACGATACTTTTTCCTTTAGAATCAACAGGTCACAAGCCATTTCCTTCAAAGTAGGAAATGTGTATCTCCTCTGGGCTTAGAAAGTTGACTTATAGAGAAAAGAGCTGAAAAGTTAGGTGTGAGAACACAGTGAAGTCCTGTCGGAAGACTACCACGTAAAGACATACCGCATAATAAAAGCTGTCTCCAGGTTATGGAGAGATGTTTCAGTTCAGTTCAGTTCAGTCGCTCAGTGACCCCATGGACTGCAGCACGCCAGGCCTCCCTGTCCATCACCAACTCCTGGAGTTTACTCAAACTCATCAGTTCTCACTAAAATGAGAATTCAACAGGAGGAGCCGTCCTGGGGTGGGTGCTTGTGGTCCCCAGCATGTACCGGGCATCCTTGGTAACTAACGTGACTTGTGGCGCCCAGCGCCATCACAGGCTCCACACGGAGCTGGAGGAACCAGGACTGAACCCAGACGTTCGTCTTTCTAACCAGATGGCGATGAAGGCTCAACCCGCCTCTTCCTTCCTGCACTCCATCAGACCTAAAGCAAGCCTGGACAAGAAGAGACACACCTCCAAAGCCAGTCTCCAAGGAGTAGAGGCCCAGAAATGAAGGGAGGGACTCTGAACCTTGTGACGGCTGCACTTCGCGCGCGTGGACGAGTTTAACCCTCACATCAGCAGCATTGTAAGGGAGGTGCTGTCGCTGCCATCATCTCAGTTAGGTAGGAGTGGTGGCCAGGAGGGGTTACCCGAGGTGGCACAGCCAGAAGGAACCCCAGGGTCCAGTGTTTGCGCTCCCAGCCACCACATAAGTGTCCCCTCACTGGCGGGGCACAGGGGACACGCGTATTCTCATGCCCAGACCACGTCCGGACATGACCAGCGCTCTGTAAGTGTCCCGCAGGGCACTCCAGCCTGTTAGTCTGTTAACCACCTTGTGAACGTGGGTGACATCCCCGCTGGCTGGTCACTACACGGGGGACGGAGACCCATCCTGCTTCATTCTGGGCTCAGGCTTGGGAGCACGTGGTCTTTTAAATCAAATTCCCCTGCAACACCAGGCAGGGTGTCGGCCTCAGGGATTCGTTATTTAGAGCTGTCACCTGTGGTAAGTCAATGTTGAGTCAGGAACACAGACACGCTGTCAATTAGAGACGCCGAACACTCTGAAAGGCTCCTTTAGCAGCCGGGGTGCGAGCAGCACCACCCGCTGGCGGGGCCTGCGGGGGCTGGGGGTGCGGACGGGACGGGGCGGCTCTCCCGCAGGCTTGTCACCCGTCAGCTGCTTCGGCAGTTGACATTTTCCTCAGAAATGGCGTGCTGCCTCGTTACAGAAAGGGGGGCAGGCGCCCGACACCTCCAAACTCATTTAAAGATGAAACAGAACTGTCAGAGACTATTCTCCGCTTGTCAGGTTACTTGGAACCCAAATGACAGCCACGCTCCGTCACGCACACGGAGCAGTCACCTGCGTGCCTGAGACACGATCGGGAGGTTTGCAGTCATTTCCACGAGTTTCCTGGCCTCCTTCCGTTTCCCCCTCTCAAAACAGTTTCGCTCTTTGGGTGCACTTTCCTGGGGTGCTGTCTGCACCCTGGAGGGGGCCCCTGTTACACATGTTGCTTTTCCAACACGTTCTTCTGACTCACTAACGAGCCTGCAAACCGGGGATGCTTTGAGGATATATCGAGAACGGCTTGTGAATATCTGAATCTCTCAGGCTGATGGATGCAGAGGTGTTGGAGCCAAAACAAACCTCAACAGCCCTCTTCCTCCACACGTGAGGGGAAAGGAAGTTCTGGGAAGGTCAGAAGCCCCCTCGGTGGCTCAGAGGACTTGGCCACGTGTACCTGGTCTCCCTTTGACGTGTCCAATCACCACCTCACACAAAGGACTGTTTTGTAAAACTTCTATATTTTCTCTTAGGAAAACAAGTTCTGATTGCATGTCTGGGGGAAAAAAAAATCTGTTCTTTGGTGATGGGTCATTATGAAAAGTCGAAATAGACGACATAAAATGTTTGGTTTGAAAGCTGGCTTTGAAAGGAGCACAAGAAAGTGGGAAGTTTTTCTGACTTTACGCTTACGTGACCCATTCTCACAATGTAGAAAGAATTTCACAGAGTCAAGCATATTGTTCTGGAATATTACGCAAAAAAAACTTCATGTTATACAAAGTCAAACATGTTGTTTGTTGAAAAGTTAGAATACGGAATATAGAGATGAAAATAGAAGCTCTCAATGCTGCTACGGCTGCTTTTGTTTTGGCTCATTTCCTACCCGTATGACATATACTCGCTATTTGTAACACACAGGCATCTACCTGTACTCATGGAGACACTCACGCTTTTATTAACAACAACGTCTCGATTGTTCTGTAACACCATCTCATATCCTGCCTAACCTGTGTAACCTTGGATCAGGAGCACTTTCTCAAGGACACTGAATCGGATTATAAACAAATGTGAATGCACGCGTACCCACGAGGCTAAAATCACTGAGATGAGTGTTTGCACAGGAGTGAAGAGGTCAAGGCTGAGATCAACGGACGGGCGGAACAAGGAAAGCAGGGTGGATACACAGGTTCCCGTGGCTCTGGTTCCCCGCTGCCTGCCCTTCTTCCTTGGGGGCAGGAGGAAGGACGCGATGGGAAGAAGGAGCAGTCACCACCTGGGAGGGCGGGGAGCAAGGTCAGGTGCTGAGCGCCTGCTGCTGAGGTTAACGGGATGTGCGGATGGGGGGAGATGGCAGGGGACCGCTGGGATACTCGGCCAGAGGGTGGCCTAGCAAGGCGCCTGCTTTGACCTGCCGTGTCTTCAGCCACAGGGAGCTGCCCGCCCTGTGTCTGAGAGAGTGCACCTCTCTGCTTTGAGGACGAAAGTGTGTGTTTTAGCAAATGGCCATGTCATGCAGCAGCTGACATTTCTAAAAATAGCAGCTTTACTGGGAAACATACACCACTCAATCCCTCCAGCTACAGCGTGCAGCTCAGTGGTTTCCAGAATGTTCGGAGCTGTGCAGCCATCACCACAGTCAGTCATAACACGTTTTCATCACCCCTAAAAGAAACCCACGGCCAGTCAGTCATCCTTGTCTCCCTAACCTCCCAGCCCCCAGCAACAATTCAGCTACTTTCCATCCCTGTGGATTCGCCTCTGTGGGATTTTCATCTGAATAGAATCCTGCAACACGAGCAATGCTGTGACTGACTTCTTTTCACCCAGAACCTTGTTTTCAAGGTTCATCCGGGCCAACGATGCATCGGTATTTCATTTCTTTGGATTGCTAAATAATACTCCACTGTATGGACATACCGTACTTTATTTATCCACCAGTGGATGGATATTGGGCATTTGTCCACTTTTTGTCTACTGTGAATTGACTGATGCGGCTATGAACATTCATGTACAAGTTTTTGTGTAGACATATGTTTTCATTTCTGTTGGTTATATACAAAGGATTGGAATAGTTGAGTCATATGCTAACTCTGTTAACTTTTGTGGAAGTGCCAGAGAAGCTGTTCATTTTCTAGACATTCTGATGATCTGGAGTTAAAAAAAGTCTAATCTGACTTTCTACTTCTATGAAACTGCTGTTTGGTGATGAGATTATTTTAAGTGAGGGATAGAAAGTCAAAAGATGCTTTATTTTCTATACATCTTTTATTAACAATGAATGATTCTTTAAAATTATATTATTATGGAGATCTTGGCCAAGTTCAACTGACAAACAATTTTAGAAATGTTATTACTGCTACAATAAAAAATGTTCACTATAAGTAGCATGGCTTAAATTATGTGGCTGAATTAAAACTCCAGGGTCTAAAATAAACTTGAATGCCTACATCAGAGACCCCAAAACTTCTGTGCACAAAAGAGCTACTGGGGCAGTTTGTTAGAAAAGTCAAACTCGAGGCTCTGCCCCTAAGAGATTATGATTTAGTGGGTCAGGAGTGGGGACTAGGGATTACTTTTAACAACATTCCTCAAATACGCACAGACGATTCTGATGCAGGCTCTAGTCTGGCCAAAGTGTGCAGTTTCCATATTTTCTTCATGGGCTGTGCTGACAATGTCACCCTGATTCCTGTTTCCTATAAAATACTTTTTAATATATTAAGTCTCACCTACCTTCTAAATCCTTCTTGAATGAAGACTTTCGAAAAACTCTTTTCTTCCTTTCTGCCTAAGACATTATATGTATATATATATATAATTTGATCTATGCATTTCCTATCTTATCTTATTGGTTATATGTTGTTCAAAAATATATCTTATTTACCAGCTAGACAGGAAGTGCCCTGAAGGTGAACCAGTGAACCACTGAAGTCGCTCAGCCGTGTCCAACTCTTTGTGACCCCAAAGACTGTAGCTCACCAGGCTCCTCCATCCATGGGATTTCCCAGGCAAGAATACTGGAGTGGGTTGCATTTCCTTCTCCAGGGGATCTCCCCGACCCAGAGATCAAACCCAGTTCTCCCGCATTACAGGCAGACACTTTACCGCCTGAGCGACCAGGGAAGCCCCGCCCTGAAGGTAGAGAATGATATTATTTTGTACTGCCTCCTGCACGCAGGCACTGAGGACACTGTGATATAAGACCTAAAAATTCAAGAAAGACCTGCTTTGACATCTGTGGGTTTCGTAGGCCCCAAAGTCCTAAGCACAACTTCTCCTGCCTTTGTCTGATGTGCGCCCCCCCCTACTGGAAAGCTTCCCAGGTGGCACTAGTGATAAAGAACCCGCCTGCCAGTGAAGGAAACGTAAGCAACACGGGTTCGGTCCCCGGGTCGGGAAGATCCCTGGAGGAGGGCATGGCAACCCCCTCCAGCGTTCTTGCCTGGAGAGTCCCATGGACAGAGGAGCCTGGCGGGCTGCGGTCCACGGGGTCACACAGAGCTGGGAACGGACCACAGGAAAAGGCTCCCGGCCCTGGGATTCCCCATGAGCCGGACTGATGTGCCCCATCTGGTCTTCAGCCTAACGGGTTCACTGCCCTGCCAGCCCACAGAACTGTTCTAACAACCCCCCACATTCTCCCTGGAACCAGGGGTCACCCTGTTCTCTTGTTATTTGTTACACAGCCTGCCTCTCACAGCCCCTGCGACCTGCTCCACACCTGCCGGGAGCCCCGTGAGGTCGCACGTGGCGGGCGCCCTCCTGCCCCGTGAAGAGCACGGTGAGTGAGGTCGCACGTGGTGGGCGCCCTCCTGCCCCGTGAAGAGCACGGTGAGTGAGGTCCCACGTGGTGGGCGCCCTCCTGCCCCTGTGAAGAGCATGAGTGAGTATAGACCCTGTCACCTCACCTGTCCAGACCAGGTGCTGTGTGCTCAGCCTTCTCTCATCGTTCAGGACCCGGGATCCCTCCCTCACCCCAGGAGGAGATCAGAGCAGATGGAGTTGGTGCTCCGTTCTGCATGTTGTTGCCTACATGACCATGCCCTTGGAACAGAGGTTTCAAATAACAGCTTATTTTGACCTGTGTTATGTGCACACTCTTGGCTGGGAGGTGGGGTGGGAGGAGTTCAGAGGGAGGGAATCAGGTGGACTGAATTTCTAAAACCCAGTCCGGGGGATGAAAGAGAAATAAAACAGTCGTGAGTCACATTTTGTTTAAAACTGAGCAATCCAGCCTGAGGGACAGATTCAGGCTGCTTTGTCACCCAATACAGCCGAAGCAACCTGCTTCTGCTCTCCTCCTCAGGGCTCCTTCCCACAAACGGCACGTCACAGCCAAGCATATGTGGAGGGTGGTATTTACACAGTGTGGCTTTCCCTCCGAAGACTGTGCACGTTTTTTAGGGAGACGTTAAATACTCAGGGACATGTTTGTATTGTGTATTATCAATCAGAGAGTAATGTGTCAACATACAGAAGTCAAGCAACACTAAAAGGGGGGCTATACTCCCTCATAACAAGCAGAGGGTCAACCACAGTGAGGCGCGTCTTGCCCTCTGCAACCCCTCACCTTTCAAGGTGGCCTTCTTAAGAACCTTCATTGCGTAGAGCTGTCCAGCATCTGACCCCTTGACCTTCCTCACCAAGAACACCTAAGGAAGAGAACACAGGACATCTGCAGCTGTTAAAGACGGCAGACTCATTTTCCTTATTTGATCTGACAAGGGGACACACTAGGGAGTGTGGGAAATCCCAATAAAATAAATATGCTATAGGAAAAACTTAAATGTAACATCTCCTCCAACATCTAAAAAAGTTTCATCTAATTTAGTACAACCCTATGAGGACTCAAGCTATGTGTTCATCTTAACAATTATATTTGTTTTGGGCACCATTCTCTTTCTGTGAAACACTACATCAGAGGTAATTGCTGCTGTTGTTCAGTTGTTAAGTTGTGTCCGACTTTTTGCAGTCCCATGGACTGCAGCACGCCAGGCCTCCCTGTCCATCACCAGCTCCTGCAGCCTGCTCAAACTCATGTCCATTGAGTCGGTGATGCCATCCAACCATCTCATCCTCTGTCATCCCCTTCTCCTCCTGCCCTCGATCTTTCCCAGCATCAGGGTCTTTTCCAATGAGTCAGCTCTTTGCATCAGGTGGCAAAGTACTGGAGCTTCAGCTTCAGCATCAGTCCTTCCAGTGAATATTCAGGGTTGATCTTTAGGATTGACTGGTTTCATCACCGTGCTATCCAAGGGACTCTCAAGAGTCTTCTCCAGCACAGTTTGACAGCAATCAGTTCTTTGGCACTCAGTCTTCTTCATGGTCCAACTCTCACATCTGTACACAACTACTGGAAAAACCACAGCTTTGACTACATGAAACTTTGTCAGCAAAGTGAGGTCTCTGCTTTTTAATGCACTGTATGGCTTTGTCAGAGCTTCCCTTCCAAGGAGCGAGCGTTTTTAAATTTCATGGCTGCAGTCATCTGCAGTGATTTTGGAGCCCAAGCAAACAAAATATGTCACTGTTTTCATTGTTTCCCCATCTATTTGCCATGAAATGATGGGACCGGATGCCACGATCTTGATTTCCTGAATGTTGAGTTTTAAGCTAGCTTTTTCACTCTCTTCTTTCACCCTCATCAAGAGGCTCTTTAGTTCCTCTTCACTTTCTGCCATTACAGTTGGTTTCATCTGCATATCTGAGGTTGTTGATATTTCTCCCAGCAATCTTGATTCCAGCTTGTGATTCATCCAGTCTGGCATTTCCTATGATGTACTCTGTATGGAGGTTACATAAGCAGGGTGACAGTATACAGCCTTGATGTACTCCTTTGCCAGTTTTGAACTAGAATAGCACCTTCCTTTGTAAAAACAGAACACTTGTTCAGAAAAGCAAACTCTCTTCAGAAGTTTTCAGGGAGATAGATCACTTGGTTTATTGTAAATATGCCCTGTAAATATCCATAGTGAAGCTACCCTGAGAGTCCCTGCCAGACAACACAGGCCAGACTCTGACCCTCCAGAAGCTAGGTTCTCTAGCTTTCCTCATCCATGTTTTAGCTTTGAGTAGCTGAAGTTTACAGACAGAGCTGGTTCTAAATGGCTTTTATATATATTCTCATGTGGACACTTAACAACATTTTCTGGAACACATTTTGACATGTTTTGTGAGGGAAAACCAAGAAGAAAAGACAACTGTTTGAGAGGCTAAGCTTAAGAGTCACATTCATAATTGTTGAATGAGGTTAGTGAAAAACCAACCAACCAACCTAGGGTATCCAGTAGGAAAGAAAAGTACATTCTGTGCAGATAGAAACAACAGTGTCCAATTTTTCTAACAGTACTTCCCAACAGATGAAAAAGCTGCGGGAATGACTGACACCCACACAGAGGGCATGTGTCCAGGAGGCAGGGGTGCTGCCCACGTGTCCCTGACGGGGGCCCTCACCAGCCTTCTGAGACGCATGGGGTTCTGGCTCCAGGAGTCACGCCCAAGTGTGGGGCTGTAGGAGGGGCTGCATCCTCACCCCCAACCCGAGACGGACTCAGGACACGGGGACGAAGGTGGGGGAACAGGGGCCTGACGGCAGCG
>NW_011494694.1:332702-333175 GCF_000754665.1 Bison bison bison | reverse complement strand
GCACCCCCCACCCTGCCCCTTTGTGACCACTGTCACCCAGAGCCCAGGGGGCACTCAGGCCAACAGGAACACCCCTTGCCCTCTGCCCAGCAGAAAGGAGGGCAGAGGCGGGCAGGACAGTGTCGCTCCCCGGGACAGACGCTGCCCCTGGGGCTGGGATTCTAGCAAATCTCGGGCAACGAGAAGCAGGCACGCTACTCTCCCGGGTTCTGGACAACAGCGTCCCTGGGAATCTTTACCATGGGAGGCCTGGGCCGTGCCTCTGTGCACGTGTGCATCACACCAGTGTTTGCTTGGCTGCGGGGACCTGGGCCTCTCTGGGCGCCGGGCCTCCTGTCCCAGCCCAGAGAGCTCTGTCTGGGAGCTGGTGAGGAGCCTCCCGACAGGCGGTCAGAGCTGTGGCAGGAGTGCCCAGGGGGCCGAGCGGAGAAACCAGAGCATTCCCGTGGGCCGTGTGGAGAAACCAGAGCATT
>NW_011494694.1:331023-332085 GCF_000754665.1 Bison bison bison | reverse complement strand
GGCTATGGTTTTTCCTGTGGTCATGTATGGATGTGAGAGTTGGACTGTGAAGAAGGCTGAGCCCCGAAGGATTGATGCTTTTGAACTGTGGTGTTGGAGAAGACTCTTGAGAGTCCCTTGGACTGCAAGGAGATCCAACCAGTCAATTCTGAAGGAGATCAGCCCTGGGATTTCTTTGGAGGGAATAATGCTGAAGCTGAAACTCCAAATACTTTGGCCACCTCATGCGAAGAGTTGACTCATTGGAAAAGACTGATGCTGGGAGGGATTGGGGGCAGGAGGAGAAGGGGAAAACAGAGGATGAGATGGCTGGATAGCATCACTGACTCGATGGAAGTGAGTCTGAGTGAACTCCGGGAGTTGGTGATGGACAGGGAGGCCTGGTGTGCTGCGATTCATGGGGTCACAAAGAGTCAGACACCACTGAAAGACTAAACTGAATGGCTATTTATAGGGCTTCCCTAGTGGCTCATATGGTAAAGAATCTGCCTGCAAAGCAAGAGATCTGGGTTGGATCCCTGGGTTGGGAAGATCCTCTGGAGAAGGAAATGGCAACCCACTCCAGTATTCTTGCTTGGGGAATCCCATGGACAGAGGAACCCGGAGGGCTGCAATCCAGGAGGCTGCAAAGAGTTGGACACAATTTAGTGACTAAATCACAAACACAAAAATGGCTGTTCATAATTATCTATTTTTAAGAAGACTTCAAAAGACAAGGGAAAAACCTTATTCTCCCAATATTTGTCAGGCTCCTGCCACACACCAGGTCCTAGAAGAAATGTAGCAGGAACGGTCCTATGGCCAGCAGAGTAGCTACCAGGAGACAAACCTCGAGAGAAACAGCAAAAGACAGAAACAATCGACTTAAAAGGTGGAAGTAACAGTGAAGACGTGGGCTCTGTCCGCTCAGGGAGAGCTCTTTTGTCCGCGGCATCCCGGACCTCTCGCCTCTTCCCTCCTTCCTGATTCAGGAACACATTCTGACGCAGGAAAACAAGTTCCCAAACAACCCGTCAATCTCAGCAAAGATGGAAGCGGCATCTCTAGCACTTTATCCAGGTG
>NW_011494694.1:322412-330923 GCF_000754665.1 Bison bison bison | reverse complement strand
CCCTCCTTTTATTTTTAGACCCCCTCCCCAGCAGCTCAGCCTCGACTCTGCAAAGCCCTTCCTCGAGCCACATGGAGACACAGCCACCTCCCACTGAGGCAGACGCACAGCCACTGGCTGAGCTGGGGAATCTGTAGCGGATGAAGGTTAAGCATCTGTAGGAGATGCCACTCAGAGAAGGCAATGGCACCCCACTCCAGTACTCTTGCCTGGAAAATCCCATGGACGGAGGAGCTTGGTAGGCTACAGTCCATGGGGTCGCTAAGAGTCAGACACGACTGAGCGACTTCACTTTCACTTTTCACTTTCATGCATTGGAGAAGGAAATGGCAACCCACTCCAGTGTTCTTGCCTGGAGAATCCCAGGGACGGTAGGGCCTGATGGGCTGCCGTCTATGGGGTCGCACAGAGTCGGACACGACTGAAGCGACTTAGCAGCAGCAGCAGCAGCAGGAGATGCCACTGCCTCTTCCTTTTATTTCTCTCCATTTACTTGCTTTACTTTTAATCCATTTATCTCTTTATTTATTAATATCAGAAGATATTAATCTTCTACGCTTTACTTGTTTATGTTTCGTATAATCATGGCTTTTTTTCATACTGTTCATGGGGTTCTCACGGCAAGAACACTAGAGTGGTTTGCCATTCCCTCCTCCAGGGGACCACGCTTTGTCGGAACTCTGCACTATGAGTCCTCTGTCTCCAGTGGTCCTCCATAGCATAGCTAATAGCTTCACTGAGTTACGCAAGCCCCTCTGCCATGACAAGGCTGTGAAGGAGAACAACAAGGCTGCATATTGCCACCCTGCTGATTTAACTTATGCACAGAGTACATCATGCGAAATACTGGGCTGGATGAAGCACAAGCTGGAATCAAGACTGCTGGGAGAAATACCAATGATATACAGATGATATACAGACCTCAGATATACAGATGATGTCAACTCTAATGGCAGAAAGCCAAGAGGAACTAAAGAGCCTCTCAAGGGTGAAAGAGGAGAGTGAAAAAGCTGGCTTGAAACTCAGCATTCAAAAAAGTAAGATCATGGCATCTGGTCCCATCACGTCATGGCAAATAGATGGGGAAACAATGGAAACAGCGACAGACTTTATTTACTTGGGCTCCAAAATCACTGTGGACAGTGACTGCAGCCATGAAATTCAAAGACGCTTACTCCTTGGTAGGAAAGCTCTGACAAATCCAGACAGATTTGCGTGTTAAAAAGCAGAGACATCACTTTGCTGACAAAGGTCCGTATAGTCAAGGCTGTGGTTTCTCCAGTGGTCATGTATGGATGTGAGACCTGAACCATAGAGAAGACTAAGCACCAAAGAACTGATTGCTTTCAAACCGTGGTGCTGGAGAAGACTCTTGAGAATCCCTTTCACTGCAAAGAGATCAAACCAATCAATACTAAAGGAAATAACCCTGAATATTCACTGGAAGGACTGATGCTAAAGATGGAGCTCTCATACTTTGGCCACCTGATACAAAGAACTGACTCACTGAAAAAGACCCTGTTGCTGGGGAAGATTGAAGGCAGGAGAAGGGAATGACAGAGGATGAGATGGTTGGATGGCATCACCGACTCAATGGACACGAGTCTGAACAAACTCTGGGAGACAGTGAAGGACAAGGAAGCCTGGAGGGCTGCAGTCCATGGGGTTGCCGAGTTGAACACAACTTAGTGGCTGAACAATAGCAACAACATAATCATAGCTGGGAAGGAAAAGAGTTCAGTGTGACGCAGATTATCATTCCAAGGGGATTCTGCCTAATACCAGGATTTTACTTGTTTCCCAAAGAATGTTTTTAAAATAAAAATTTGCAGGAAATTGGAAAAGGTGTTTTTTCTGAGGAAGGCATTGTCAACGTAGCTTTTGTTTAGTCGAGTATTGAAAGGACGGGCTCAGATCCATTTTCCTTGACCTCAGAAAGCATCTTCCATCTCTTCTGCTTCTAGACACCTTGAGAATTGGCAGAGGGGTGCTCAGTGAAGTCAGGGTCACACAACAGCCCAGACAGTCAACCACCACCTGCCCAGCAGCCCTGGGCTTGCCTGCGAGGGCGTCCAGGTCTCCATCACCGAGGAGAGAGGATGGAGCTGATGCAGCTGACACTGCGCATCCTTGGGAAGCAAGTGGTGGGCGGCGTGTGTGGTGGGAGCGGCGGGCTCGGTGCCTGTCCATTTCCCTGTCATTGTTCTTTACTCCCCTGCCCCCTGGTGGCTCAGACCGTAAAGTCTGCCTGCAATTCAGGAGACCTGGGTTCGATCCCTGGGTCGGGAAGATCCCCTGGAGAAGGGAATGGCAACCCTCTCCAGTATCCTTGCCTGGAGAATCCCATGGACAGAGGAGCCTGGCGGGCCACACACCATGGTGTTGCAAAGAGCTGGACGTGACTGAAGCAACTGACTCACACACACACTCTCACACACTCTCACACACACTCACACTCTCACACACACACACCCCTTTCCCAACCTTTCTAATTAATGGGAAGACAAACCACAACCACACAAGCAGGTCTGCCTCCATATGTTGGTAACTTTTGACCCCGAGAGACTGAAATCTTCACATTCTTACTTCACTAAATGCCTAAAAACCATTTGAAATTGCCATTTTTGAAGGTTACCGCATTTTGAATACTGGTAATTTCATATGGTTCAAGCGAACATGTTTGTAGATATACTAGTATTAATACAAATACATGTTGCTACCACATTGCCATGTGGAAAAGAAAAATAAAAATATTCTACCTTTTAAGAATGCCAAAAGGGAGATTTCACAAACAAGCAAATTTCCGTGGTCTGCAAGAGATTATCTAGAACAACATCAACATACTATTAATCCTACATGAAATCAACATGGGCCAGATTTCATCTTGGCACCAAGTCCTAGGAAAAAAGGGGAAATCTGATGAATATCCACATACCATACAGGAAGAAACAGTGACTTCAAAAAGCCAGGACCCTGTCCTGCTTAAACTCTGGGAAAGGCTGGCCTCCTGGTTTATCTCAGGGCCTCACGTTCTAGAAACCGTAAGTCTGTGTAATTTCTAACAGATACACCAAGGATGCAGAGAAATTAGCCCGGCCCTGGAACAACTTGCCCAGTCTCGTGAGAGATCTGCTGATATCCTGCTGCATATGGCTGTAGTCCTATGTGAACAGACAACTATTTCTTATTTCCTGAGAGGAATCAGTATTTGTTTTAATTTGAAGGTGAAAAAGAAAAGAAATGAACAATTCTTCTTCTTGGCTGCACTGGGCCTTTGGCACTTGGATTTGCTCTAGTTGTGGGGCAGGGGCCTCTCCCGCTGCAGAGCACAGGCTTTAGAGTGAGGGCTCAGTCATTGAGACAGGCAGGCTTAGTTGCTCTGAGGCCTGTGGGACCTTAGTCCCCTGCGCAGAGATCGAGCCTGTGTCCCCTGCGTTGGAAGGTGGATTCTTAACCATTGGATCCCCAGGGATGTCCTGAAATGAACAATTCTAGTGCACAGATTCATCACAGCCAATTGCTAGATGGGAGTCATGTGCTATTTAATCCACAGAAGAATTATAGAAAGTAGTTCCTATTATGTCCATTTTACAGGTGGGGAAATCGAGGCTTGGAGAAGCAGAATAACCACACCGTTTACAAGGAGGGTGGGAGGGGACCCAGGCTGCAGGCCCCGTCTTCCTGCCGCCCTGGGTGACAGTTACGGGAGTGGGTCCCAAAGGGCACCACCTTCTCCACTGCTTTCTTCCCTGTTCTCTTATTTTTCTTTCTTTTTGAAAAATACCCGTGGAGTGCGTACTTCCCAAAGATGTATGGCTCAAGTTCAAGGACCCTCCGCAGCACGGAGATATACTAAAGGCTCATGGAAGCTACAAGTGGGGAGGTGTGTGCAGCGTTCCCAAGCCCGGCTCCACTGTCTCAGGCTTCCGGCCACGCAGTAAGGCCATGGCCCCTGTTGCCATGGGGCCTGCCAAGTGGGCACTACCTCACTCCATTAGTTTGGGCCCACACTTCCCCTGGGCTCAGGGGGCACCTCTGCCATCTCTCCTTCGCCCTGACGTGGGGGACCAGCTGCAGCGGAATGAGGCCCACTTGGAGGGAAGCATGGACTCAACTTACCTTTCCATAGGAGCCTTGTCCCAAAACCTTCAACAGTTCAAACTGGGAAGGGTCGGCCTTCTCAAAGCCCGCTTTGACATGGTGACTGATGTCAATCTCCTTCACAATGCCCTCTTCCTGCAAGAGAAGAACGACAGAAATGCATATCAAGGGGCTCCTCTGGATTCGTCCTCCTCTCAAGTTACCACGAATTGGGTAGGTTATGGATTTTCAGGATTGGAGTTACGAGCTGTGACATCACGGCGCTCTGCATAATTTGCTTGCTTATTTGTACCAATGATTCTGTTTGTGAGCCTTAAATTGTGTCTTTTCTCCATGGACTTGTGTTGTGTGGTCTTACCAATATCTCCATGAAATCCATCCTCCTTCTTAACAATTTGGGCAAAATTCTGGACAGGGAGGAAGGTGGGGACCACAGAACCAAACGACCCTCTGAATGTGTGAGTGTCTACACTTCTGTGGCCTGAAGGGCTGTCCACAGGCAGAAGTAGTCTGTGAAATGGGGATTTCTTTTCTCCTTCTCCTTCTTATTACTCTGCTCCCCCTTATATTCTTGCCAGAGCTGATGGTTCATCTCCATCCCAGAGATTATATTTCAGAAGAAGCAGCCAGATAAGACTTTCTTCCAGTTCAGAAGCTTTCCCAGTAGGGAAAAAAGTCCTTGATCTTGAAGTTAAAGCCCTGACAGGAATCACTCCCAATGCTCATCAGAGAGCTTCCTGTCCTGGAGATGCACTGCCCACCTGTCAGGGGCGAGGCTGCCCTGCCAGCACCAGCCATGGGAGACGCGGAAGCTGGAAAGGAGGGGCTTTCCTGGACTGATTTCTGTGCTTCTCCGAGACACCCTTTCCAATCCATCCACCTTCTGATGCTTCATCCACTACTACGGTTTGGGCCTTGGCTACATTCTGAGAACTAGCAGGCCGGGCTGACTGCAAAGCGCATCTGAAACCGCCACAGTAATCGCACGCGCAGAGGGCTCAGGCACTCAGTCTCCGTACATTATTTCTTCCATTTCTTAAAAAACTATCAAGTGAGATGTTATCCTAAGGTTGCCCAGCTGGAAGTATGAGAGCCGGGTTTCTAGTCAAGGGTGACGTTAAAGCCTCGGGCAAATCAAATCGCAACAGTAGTAATCCACAGGACAGTGGTGCCTCTCAGAGATGGATGGAAAACTCAGTTTCTCAGAGTTGTAAACTTTGTGACGAGTATCTCCATGTACCCAACGCAGGACACCTAGAGAAAGCAGAGGAAGGTCGTCTGGGCTGCAAGACAATTGTTTCTCATTTTTTTTTATTCCAGTGGTTAAAGAAACCCTTCAGTCTTCACATCTTCAAGGATTCTTTTCCATTTTTGTAAAAATAATCATGTTTCTGTTTGTGAAAACAAGCAATGGATATACCCCAAATGGATTCTTTTGGGGTCAGTTCACAAAGCTTGTATGTGTGCAGTCAGAACACAAAGAATTTTAAGGTAACTACTCCTTGAATATGGAGAAGGAAATGGCTACCCACTCCAGTATTCTTGTCTGGAGAATCCCATGGACAGAGGAGCCTGGCGGGCTACAGTCCATGGGGTCACAAGAGTCAGACAGACTTAGCAACTAAACCACCAGCATTCCTTGAATATGTCAGAGAGAGAGGACCCTGAGGGCATGGTCCTCCCCCCATGAGTGGAGATGACCTCTGAGTCCCGCTGGAATCCCAGGACCCCTTTAGCTACAGAAAGGGGCACAGCTTCTTCTGTAGGGAAATTGCTTCATTTATGACAGGGAAAAAGTGGAAAGTGTTAGTCACTCAGTCATGTCCAACTCTTTGCGACCCCATGGACCGGGTAGCCCCCAGGCGCCTCTGTCCATGGGATTCTCCAGGAAAGAGTACTAGAGTGGGTTGCCAATTCCTTCTCCAGGGGATCTTCCTGACCCAGGGACTGAACCCAGGTCTCCTGCATTGTAGGCAGACTCTTTACCAGCTGAGCCACCAGGGAGGAAAGAGGGAAAGGGGTGTCTCGGGTTGCAGGGCAGCACCTGTGTCTTCCCCAAGAAGACCGCGCTCATCTGGGTGGTGCCTGCAGACCGATGCCCACTGGGAAGACGAAGCTGAAGTTCAAGGCGCTCGCCAAGTCCTGAGGACTGATGCTGCACAGATGCTCTCTCCACCTCTACTGACTTATCGACCAAGAAAGAACCTGACGGTCACTGGTCACTGAAGGAAGAATAAAACACCCCCATTCTGTTAACAGGCTTCCCTGGTGGCTCAGCTGGTAAAGAATCCGCCTGCAATGAGGGAGACCTGGGTTCGATCCCTGGGTTGGGAAGATCCCCTAAAGAAGGGAAAGGCTACCCACTCCAGTCTTCTGGCCTGGAGAATTCTGTGGACTGTATAGTCCGTTGGGTCCCAAAGAGTCGGACACGACTGAGCGACTTTCACTGCACTTGACTTTTCCATTAACACACAGCACCTCCCGTCCGGCAGGCAGGACGGCACCGAGCCATCCAGTGTCCCCGGCCCCCCGAATGTGGCTCAGTCCTGCAGCCAAGCTAATGCCACTCCCACGGGTCAGCAGGACTCACCGAGCGCCATCCTCTGTGACTTTGTTTTGGTGCCTGAGCACACCAGCGTTCACGCAGCTAAAGAGAAGGTCACCCTCAACACCTGGGGTGGGAGTGCCGGCTGGGGGCGAGGCCAGGGCCTCGGGGAGATGCCCAGGAGGTAGGTGACCGCTGACCCCGTGGCCCTGCTCCCAGGCCCTTCCGAGTGCACATCACAAACGATTGTGCTGTGCTCCTCCAGGGTCTCCAGGTCATCCCTCTGAGTCCCGGCCTCCGCTCAGAGGAGCATGACGTCAGTCAGCCCCCCGGAGCCCCCTCAGCATACCTGGAGGATCCCCCCCAGGGCCCTGCTTCCCCCACCCCCCAGGAACCAGCAGCCCCAAGCACGCAGCTCTCCCCTGCCCAGCAAAGGCACCAGCCGGCCAGAATTCACCTTCCTGCGTCGTCACCGCCCTGACACTGCAGCTGAAGGCTTAGAAGCAAATCTCTCTGTAACATTTCATTTTGTGGGGATTTTCGCTGTCAAAGTCCTTAGAGCAAATGCACTCAAAGCACACAGCTAACTTCCTCCTCGGGAATGGCCTTAAAACCTCAGGCCTCTCCCTGATAGTACCGTGATGTTTCAATTAACACCAGGGAGGTCTTGAACAGCAAAAATCTCAACCATCCATTGAAAAAGGAACCAAGAGTCCCACATTTTAGATTTTAGCCACTCATAGTAACACTTTGACCTGAACTTGCTTGAGATATTTTGTTTTCCTCTTTCCCAAGAACTTAAAGGACAAAAAAAAAAAAAGAGTCAAGGTCTGGAGACCTGTGCTGAGTGCTGTGTGTACAGGAAACACCCAGGCGGGAGCTGGGAAACATGTCTGGGCTTGTCTGCTTCTAACCATGTCCAGACCGGACAGGCGTATTTTCTAAACCATTTTGTGATTACTGCCTTAAAGGGCACCCAGATGTAACATATTATTTATGCCTCATTTAGAAATAAACATCTTTTCCCTCTTATCAGGAAGGTCACTTTTTCTAGAATTCTATGTGGATTTTAACGCCGTTCCCTTAAGGACATAAAGTCTGGTCCTGAATGCTCTACAGATAGCACTAACATTTGATTTCTAGCATAACTCCTATGAAGCGTATTTTTTTTACAAATAACCTGAGAAATTTGGGGGAGAGCCTGGTATCATGGGCAGGTGTGTGCTCTGCCAGAAAGGACTTCAAAACTGATCCAATGGGAGAGAGAAAAACCAGAGTATGAGTTGTTGAAACAACATCAGTATGTGACCAAGTAACTTTGACCGTGGATTCTAGAATCCCCGTCAAGCTGGGCTTGAATTCTGACCGACGGAAGACATTCCCCCACGGGTGTCAGACAGACAGACAGCGAAGGGGCCTGGCCTCAGGCCAGAGGGGATCGGTGAGGTGTCCTCTGAGCCCCGCCCCGCACCAAAGTCACCTTGGCAGGTAATTTCCTCCCTTCTGAATCATCCGCTTTCCACGTCATTAAAGAGAGGCGATTTATGGGAAGTAAATGCAGATGAAAAGTGGTGGAATAGTCATGACGAAAACATAGAAAAGAAAAACTGGGCAAGTGTGAGCTGGGTCTCCACCAAAGCGGGCGGGGCCATTCTAGAAATCACTGATTCCTGCGCAGGATATTAATTCCCAGAAAGGGCCAAGAGTAAATTATTAAACAGGTGGCTTATGAAAATGCAGAAAAGAAGAAGGAAATTAGCTAACTCTGACTTGCTCCCAGCAAGTCCTGCCAGGCCAGCCCACCCCACCCCTGTGGCTGATAACAGAGCAGGCGTGTGGGGAGGGGGCCGGGGAACCACGGCCTG
>NW_011494694.1:320841-322312 GCF_000754665.1 Bison bison bison | reverse complement strand
GCCTGGCTCTCAGGGGCCCACTGAGAGCTTGGGTCCGCAGAGGCTGACACCCCTGGGGATCCCCATGGGGCACCGTGGTCCTTCCCCCAGACCCCAAACCAGGCGTGCTCACCCAGGCGTGACACCCTGCTGCAGACGCTGTCAGTGTAGCCACGGTGCCCCAGTATCAGACCTGCCAGGGAAGCTGTTACAAATGCAGATTCCAGGTGCCAGGCCGGGGCTTCAGGACCTGTAATCTCTGAGAAGGTTGAAGGTCAGGGCTCCCCGGGGGAAATCCTGCTCAAGTCTGCCCTCCCCTACCTACCTACCGCTGGCTCCCAGCCGCACGCAAACAGGCTGTCCTGTCTGCATCCTTCTCAGCAAAACACAGACTTTGTTTCGCCCTTCCCCGGACACCTGCCCCACCCAACATGGCTCACCGATTGCTCATCAACGCTCTCCGTGGGGCTGAACCCAGTGGTCAGGCTTCAGTGTCTGCAGGGCCGGACACCAGCCATCACCCCAGCTTCCTCACTTGGATTCAGGGACATCAGGCCCCCTGGGTCCCCCGACACCTCTCCCACCCTCCTGAGGGCTCTTCCTTTATCTGTCTCCGAACATCCCCCCCAACTTGGTCCCAGCCTTTTCTCCCATGTCGTCACCTCCTTGGGACTTCATCCCATCTGGGGGTTCCGTGTCACCATCTAAATGCTGACGCTCAGGACTGGATCTCCCCCCGGGACCGGCACAGGCGGCTTCCTGGGCGTGCCTGAGGAGACCTTAGGGGTTGCGCGCGCTTCTCCCTGGGGTCTTAGCCTGATGTGGGGGGTGAGAGGAGGCCCCCTGAACTGTGAGCTGCTCTGACACATGGAACGGGCCCTGAGCATCTGCTCTGCCTCCCAGATCATCAGTGCATTTAACTGTTTTTAAAAAGATCTTTCATCCAGACTTTCATTTTCAGGAAGAGGACTCCCCACACCCAGCCCAACATACTGCTAGGAAGGAAGTTCAGAAACGCTTTGAAAGCAGACAGGAGTCAGTGTGTCGCTTGTCTGCTTCCTCCAGGGAGGGCGGACGGAGGACCCTTGAAGAGTCCCTCTAGGGGGCACGTGAGTGTGTGCTCAGTCGATTGGTTTTGTCCGACTCTTTGTGAACCCATAGGCTGTAGCCTGCCAGGCTCCTCTGTCATGGGGTTCTCCAGGCAAGAGTACTGGAGTGGGTTGCCATGCCCTCCTCCACGGGATCTTCCCAACCCAGGGATCGAACCCACACCTCCTGCATCTCCTGCATTGGCAGTCGGATTCTTTACTGCTAGGGCCACCTGGGAAGCTCTCTGGGGAGCATAACCCTTCCCCAAAAACAGCCAGAACTAACGACACAGACTGCTCACGACAAAGCCCGCAGGAGGCGGTGGCTGTGCACACATCATAACACAAGGAGGGAAGGACTGGGCATGAGCTCCAGACTCCCAGCCAGAAGGAACCCGCTCCTT
>NW_011494694.1:320535-320687 GCF_000754665.1 Bison bison bison | reverse complement strand
CCTTTCAGCTTCCCAGGTAACCAGGGCCAAGCCTCGAGCCTCGAGTGCATCTGACCTCCCAGGGCGCCCGGGTGGGAGGTGGACTCCAGGCAGCCTGCCTCCTGCCCGACCCGCCCAAGGAGGCTCCTGAGACGAACGGCTGATGCATCGCA
>NW_011494694.1:308814-318743 GCF_000754665.1 Bison bison bison | reverse complement strand
ATATGTAGGTGAAAACTACCGAAACACATACGGTGTGTGTGTGCTGAAAACTACAGATGTGCCCGAACGCAACCAAGGAAGAGCTAAACTCCCAGAATAATGAAATATGTAGGTGAAAACTACCGAAACACATACGGTGTGTGTGTGCTGAAAACTACAGATGTGCCCGAACGCAACCAAAGAAGAGCTAAACGCATGGGAGACACTCATGTTCACAGACCGGAAAACACAGCAGATGGAGCGTAATTCTCCCAATATTGGTCTGCAGGACAATGCAGTTCCCATCAAAAGCTGAGCAGGGCTCCCTATACACAGACAACATCATTCTAAAATTTACATGGAAATGCAAATGACCCCAAGTCACGAAAACCCATTTTCAAAATAAATAATAAAGTGGGAGGAGTCACTCTACTGTTAAGGCTTACAACGCAGCTACAGTTAGGGACTGAGGGAATGACAGACACCCAGACTAACGGAACAGAACTGAAAGCCCTGGAGTGAACCTGTTCAGACACACCCAGTGGATTCTTGAGAGGTGTCAAGGAGAGACTCAGCAGAAGGAGAACATTTTCAACAAACGGTGTTGGAGCACTGGACCTCTGAGGCAAAAAAAAGGCCTCAAATCCCCTGTTTTATACAATGAACTGAAAATGGATCACAGACTTAAATGCAAAACATAAAACTATAAAATTTTTAGGAAAGAAGCTTCAGGACCCAGGTCTAGGGTAAAAATTCTTAGACGTGATCTCCAAAGCTTGATTCAAAGGAGGAAAAATTCTTACACTGAACTTAAAACTTCTGCTCTGCAAAGACGCTGCCAAGATGAAAAGACAAGCTGCACGTCAGGAGAAAACGTCTACAAACCGCTGAGGCAACCCTGTGTCGCATCTGTAACAGATAAAGGGTTCTCAAAACGCAACAGCAAAATGAAACAAAGAATCCAATCAGAAAGTGGGCAAAAGAGAGAAACGGTCATTTCACCTAAGAAGATCTACAGACGGCAAACCAGCATGTGAAAACACATTCAACGTCGGTAGCCGCGAGAGAAAGGCCAAACCACGGCAAGGCATCACTGCACACCTGTCAGTGGTTAAGACAGAAAAAATACAGTGATAACATCAAATGCTGGCGAGCACGCAGAGGAAATGGGTCTCCCCTGCATTGCTGGCGGGGATGGAAAATGGCCCAGCCACTGGAAAACAGCCAGGTGGCATCCTACGAAATGAGACGTGAACTTACCCTACAGCCCAGCAGCCGCATCCTCGCAGCTTCATCCCAGAGAAACGAAGACGAGGTCCGCACAGAAACCTGAGCATATTTCACAGCAGCTTTCCTCCCAAACAGGAAACAACCCAGACGTCCTCCAACGTAAATGCTTCAGCAAACTGGGATTCATCATCCGGTGGCAATAAAAAGACAAACCACTGATACACCACACGACAGGAGTGAGCCCCACAGAAGGACACTCAGTACAAAAGCCAGTCCCGAAAGACCACACTGATGCTGAAAATAAAAACTCCGATGTTAAGGCAAGCCAAGAAAAATGTAAACATAAAGCATTTTCTCTGCCCATTTGGGCCTCCTCCCTCCCCTCGAGTCTGCACTGTGCGTCTGCCTTTTGCATTAACCAGACCTCCCCAACGGCCGAAATGCTGGCTCAGCCACAGAGACCAAGGGGTCTCCTGCGCCAGACAGAGCAGGCCTTGCTCAGTCCTGAAGGGGTCACCCCCACTAGCCTGCTATGTGCAGATGTTTTTGATGGACTTTATGTCCAATGCCAACACATCACTTCCGTTAGATGGTGATTGGTGCAGAGCCAAAGGGTCAGACGACCTGCGAGACGCTGGACCCCACCTAACGGAAGTCCTTAGTGTAGCCACTCACTTGTATGCTGTGTGTGCTAAGCTGCTTCAGTGGTGTCTGCGACTCCACGGACTGTAGACATGGCTCCTCTGATGGGATTCTCCAGGCAAGAAGGCTGGAGAGAGTCGCCATGCCCTCCTCCAGGGGAGCGCTCCAGCTCAGGGACTGAACTCCTGTCTCTTATGTCTCCGGCACGTGTAGGTGAATTCTGTACCACCAGCGCCACCTACTAATTAGCTTTCCCAGCAATATTACTTGCCATCTGCCTCTTTTACAAAAGTATTGGTTCTTGCATTACCAAATCGGTGACTGAGGCTCTGACAAGATGAATGATGATCAGGTGACTTGAAATGACGGATCACACATATAGTCCTTTAAGGTCAACGGTTGTCACAGTGTGACTGTGGATGTGGGAAGAAGCAGCAGGAGGGAGCCTCCAGGGAACCTTCCTGGGTCAGGAGGGCACAGCGACCCAGTCCTTGCCTGGGGAATCCCACGGACAGAGGAGCCTGGTGGGCTACCGTCCATGGGGTCGCAGAGTCGGACACGACAGAGTGGCTAAGCACACAGCGTGGTTCCAAGAGTTATTCCTAGGGGAGGAACGGGGGAAGGGCAGACAGACCTCTGCACTAGTTTCTGTAACTTTCTGTTGCTCCATAACTATTTCAGAGTAAAACACTTTTAAAAAGCGACTTTGAAGTCTACTTGCAATGTTGAAAGAGACTTAAGATTTTAAACTAAAGAAGGCAGTAAATAAGTTTTCTGTCCATGATGGTTATATTGACATTTAAAAGATTTGTAGGAAAAACATTTACGGGAAATACATCAAGATGTAAGCAGTGATAGTGTCAGAGAAATATAAATGACTAATTTTCTTTCCTTTACTTTCTGAATTTTTTTATACACAAATGTAAAAATGAGCAAGAAGATGCTGGCATCTATAACAGGAAATTTAAATCAATAAAATCATCTTGCTAACTGTCCACGTGGGATTCCTATATTCATCCACTGCTATGTATCCAATTCTGAAATACAATGGAGAATTTATGCAAAATGAACTGTGAGTTTTGAAAAGCAGATAAGATCAAATAACTTGTCGCAAGAAAACAAAAAGATGGAAGCCAATATGAAACAATTTGGATGCTATTTCTGGATGCGAAGAATAAACCTACCATTTGGTGGAAAAGAAAGGCTCAATATTTTTAAAGCTATTAGAATTTTGAAACTCAACATGCGAGATTCATCTTGTGGACGAGCATGGCATTTCCAATCAGGGCACAGATGGTAAACGTAAGAACGTGCAGTGCAGAGACCAGTACAAATTTCCCAGCCCGGTGGGTGGCCAGGAGTGAATAGAAGTTTTCCAGAGAGGTGGGCTGTTTGGGGGTGGCTGGTATGAACTTACTGGAAACTGAAAAATTAGAAAAAAATTTAAAAGTGAAATTAGAGATGACTGTCTGCTATGAAATATTAGACAAAATGACTTGTGTAAATTCATTCCTGTTAATAGGTTTGTAGAC
This sequence comes from Bison bison bison, assembly GCF_000754665.1. Lineage (NCBI taxonomy): Eukaryota > Metazoa > Chordata > Mammalia > Artiodactyla > Bovidae > Bison > Bison bison. The sequence goes on along the minus strand of NW_011494694.1, from coordinate 315,360 downwards.
ATAAATATAAAGGGTTTACATTTTTTCTTCAATGGTCATGAGCAGTGATCCAAACACAATCACCTGTGGTCACTTCTGTATTTTGTGTGTGTGTTAGATTGTTGCTGTTCAGTCACTCAGTCGTGTCTGACTCTTTGCGGCCCCATGGACTGCAGCGCATCAGGCCTCCCTGTCCATCACCAACTCCCAGAGCTTGCTCACACTCATGCCCATGGAGTCTGTGATGTCATCCAACCGTCTCATCCTCTGTCATTCCCTTCTCCTCCTGCCCCCAATCCTTCCCAGCATCAGGGTGTTTTCCGAGTCAGTTCTTCGAAGCAGGTGGTCAAAGTAATGGAGCTTCAGCTCAGCTTTAGCATCAGTCCTTCTAATGACTATTCAGGATTAATTTATTTTTAGGATTGACTGGTTTGATCTCCTTGCTGTCCAAGGGACTCTCAAGGGTCTTCTCCAACACCAAATTCAAAAGCATCAGTTCTTAGGTGCTCAGCCTTCGTTATGGTCTAATTCTCACATCCATGCACAAGTACTGGAAAAACCATAGCTTTGACTACATGGCCCTTGTTGGCAGTGATTGAATTATCAATCCCTAAATCTAGGGAAGATTCTGCATGAGCGGTGTCCCCCATACAAGGCCAATGCACGAAGGTGACACTCAGGGCAATACATGAGAACCACTGCCAACACCCTGGCCCCAGTCATTTCCCCCTAAAGGATCGTCCCAGTATCCTTAGAGAAGACTGCCATCCATCATCACAGCCTCAGAGTGCAGGCGACCGTCGCCAGGCCCGGCTCTGGTCCCTTATCCTGGAGATTCTTACAAACCAAATCCAAACAGAAAACATTCATGAACTTCAGAATTAAGCTTAAACAATTTCAGTGACAATGTGCTTTCATCAGGTTTCAAAATTTTTGAAAAGGTGAAACTTTTGGCCAAAACCTCAAAGAAATCAGCTAAATAACCATCCCTCTTCCTTTGTAACCAACTTAGTTGACATTAAAAATAAGTACAAAACATTCTGCTAAATGTTTTCAAATGCCCCCACCAGCCCACCCACATCACACTACCTACCCTCCACCCTCGAGGGTAGAGTTGTCCAAACTCCGCCCCAAATGACCCCCTCAAAAAGCTAACCGGTGAGCTCCACACATATGTCAGCTTTTGCCAACATGAGCCAAAAGTCACAGATTTCCAGACAGTCATGAGCACAGATGAAGCATTTCTAGCGAGCCGATGCACTGAACTGATTCACCCAGGAGAGCGGCCTTGTCGCCTGAACCCTGCAATCAGCATGGCTGAGGTTTACAAAACACCAAAGACTGACGACCTCAGGTCTGCTGTAGGACCACAGAGGCATCCGGGCGATTACACGTTTCCTCCACTTAGATGGGTTTCCTCGGCCTCAAGGGCTTGCTATCTAATGACCTGCAAGCCTGATCCTGAGAAGCGGCTGTCGCGGAAATACTTCTTGGAGAAATGAGAGATTCTGCACAGGGTGAAGGCAACATCTTTTTCATTCCCAGTTTAACCCACTCTGCGAATACCGTCCTGTTCCCGGTGGTACCCTCCGCCCTCAAAGCGACCTGAACATGGCATTTACTCAATAAGCATTTGCACAGAAGTAAATGAACACCTTGCAGATGGTTTAAGAAAGGTGTATGGAACGCCCAGAGCATGTCTGTAGAACCAGGCTTGTAGCATGACTGAGCCAACCTGCTGAGATCCAATTTCATTCGTGGCGTAAGACAGGCTGGGGGACTTTCCACATTTTCCACGTTCAAGGAGTATGATTTACATTATATACAATTTTTAAATTCAAAGAAAGCATATTATAAACACTTGCAGAAGTCTAACCTAGCTTGGGGTTTTGCCAGAATGCTTCAGCCCCATCCAGCAAATCCAGATATCTCGTACTTCAGGATCACACACTTTGTCTACAACAGGCTGAAGTGACGCTGGAGAAAAGCCCCAGACATTTCTGAGGCTCTGGCAGAATATGTCAGAAGTTCACTCTTTACACCAGGAAGGGTGATCTGAAGACTTGTTTAGAAAACCCCTTCAGCTGAGGCTATTATTCTGAGCCGCTGAGTAGAAGTTCTCTCATCTCCTACAAACGAGGATGAGTAAGTGTCTATCTGGGGATTCAGCAGTGATGGACCAGCCACTGCACCTAAGCCCTGAACTAGGGGTCAGGCTGGAGGCCTGGCAGCGGGGGCGGGCGTTCTGTGAGTTCTGTGGTCCTGCTGTGGCACGCCGCCTGCCAGCGAGGTCAGCAGCTTCCGATGATGATGTTCTATCGTCATTAACACACGGACTCACTCACACAAAACTGCTGAATTTAAAACCCTCTCGGCAGGCGGAACTCAAGGCCGCAGGCACTCACGTTTACTCACACGTTTGTCTTTGCTTGAACTGCTTGATACAGACCATGTTTGGAAGGACCAAGAATCATTTAAACAGAATGACACCCATGGGTGATGGGTATTGTCCTGGGCTCCGGAGCAAGGCCCCTCCCCCGGGTACAGCCCTCCCCTCTGCGTTCCCCTCTGGGCCCCGCCCTGATTCAACCTCCACACGTGTGGCTTGTCTCCCTGTCGATGGACGACATTATTCCTGAGCCAAACACCGGGCACAGCTTTACATGGACTTGGCTAATTTCTGCCAGCACTTATACACCGAGCTATTTAAGAAAGACACCCACCGATTATCATCTATTTTCGAATGTTTCCAAACTACTCTCCTTTCCCAGGATGATGGCTCTGCAACAGCCACGCAAACCCACTGAGATGTACATCGTCCTCTTGGAATGACCCAGAGCTGAGCCCCACTGGACAGTCACAGGCTGAGGTCAGAGCCTGCTGCTGGAAAAGGGCATCTGTGTCCAGGAAGGGGCTCTCACCAGCAGGCTGCCCCAAACTGCACCCCGTCCTCTGTATGTGCATGTATGTGTGTGTGCACGTGTGTGTGTGCACAGGCACACAGAGCGGCTCCAGGGAATGACCTCGGGCAGCTCCTGGAGTGAGAAGCTCTTCGAATGATCATGGAAGTGGCTGACACAGCGCCCAAGTTCAGCTGTCACGTTCTTCTTCCCACCAGGTGACATGTTGTTCTCATTATCCCTCAAACTTTTCAAATAATGATTCCCCGGGAAATGATTCAAATAATGATTCCCCGGGAAACAACGACTGCCCTTCCTTAAGCAAGAGCTCTGCGAATTTTCACTGGTTTCTGCACATCTGAACTTCTGTCTCAAGCCTCAAGACTGCAATATTCCCCGGTTGCCAGGCCTGCTTTATTAGGCTGCATGTGAGAGGAAGCTTAACCTGTCTCTTCTGTTGTGAAAACCGGATACAAAGAACTCATGACTGGACTGGGAGCTGCTGACTGAACACAAATCCCAGAGGGGTTTCTGGGCCCTTCTCCTCCCGACGTGTGCTGGCTGGACGAGGCGGACAAAGGCTGCAGCGCGTGAGGAGGGACGGGCGTGAGAGGTCAAGAGGACAGGCCTCCCCCGGCCGCGGTCACATACGCACGGTGGCCCATAGGACATAAAATCAAGCACCCAAACCACGGCATGGTCGGGAAGAAATGCAGGCTCACGGGTTTTGGCTGCTCTTTTAAGATAACAGCCTGACCTTCCCCACTGGATGAAGCTGAGGGGACGCTCGGACCGCACCGCCAGCACCTCTGTTGAAAGTCTTAAAAATACACAAATTGCATGTATACTCGGGGCCCATCAGATGGAAGGCAGTCATGAGTTTCACAAAGATTTGGTAACTTTAAAGACTTGATTTTGAAGTGAACTTGGTGGTTTTTCGTTCCTCGACCTTTTCGCTGTGTAACTGGACTACTGCCCAAGTGATGACAGAAAACGCCCATCAGCAGACATCGCGAAACGATCCACTTTTTCAGCAATTCGGACTCAAATGCTCTGAAATAGCTTGAGGCAGGAACAGTCCGCCTAAGCACACAAATCTTCTTTCCTCGCAGGCGTGTGGTGGGATCCGTGATGGACAGGTGGGGGGTCCTTCCCTGCCCTTGTGGTTTCCACGCCTTTCTTTATGAGACGCTCCATCACCTTCAGGACCTGAGCTTTCTCCACTCTGACTGAGGGCAAAGCCTCCTCACGGAGCGAAAGCATCCTCTTAGAGAAAAACAAAGGGACTGAAGGACGCTGGCCTCTGGATAAGGGGCCACGGAGGGCGAAGGCCACAGAGACGCCGCCTTGAGCTGAATGCGTCTCCCCGCAATGCAGAGACCGAAGCCCTAATCCCAGTGTGACGGTGTTAGGAGCTGGGCCTCTGGGAGGCAACGGGTCAGGAGGGTGGGGCCCCACTGGGATGAACGCCCCCACAAAAGGGGCCCAGAGCCCCTGCCGCCACATGAGGACGCGGGGAGAAGACAGCTTCTACCAACTGGGTCCTCACCGCAGAGGACCGGCCGGCATCGTGACCCTGGATGTCCACCTCCGGAGCCTCCAGAAGTACATCTCTGCGGCATTCAAACCGCCCGGTCGTGGAGTCCAGTAACGGGAGCCCGGATGGACGAGCACAGGCGTGGGACTGTGCGCCGGGGCTCTCGAGGGGCAGCTGCTGGGACGGCCAGTGCAGGAGGAGGGCCGAGTCCGGAAATCTGCGGGAAAGGAGGTGATCTCGGGTGCTCTTTCTCTGGCGCTCCAGGAACCACCAGTGCGTCCTCCATCCAGAGCGAGCCTCTCTGGCGCTCCAGGAACCACCAGTGCGTCCTCCATCCAGAGCGAGCCTCCGGGGGTCCCTGGAGCCGTCTGTTCTGTGGGGGTTCCTCCCTCCTCCTCCCCCGTTCCAGGCCTATAGTACGCCAGCAGCGCCGCCCCTCCACAGGGGAGCCCGCCTCAGTCCCCAGGCCTCGGTGTCACCTGCCTGGCCTGAGGAGGAGGGCTGCTTGAGGAACTCTGCCCTGCTCAGGAGGTGCTAAATTCACCACATGGGCTCCTTCGTGTCATCATGATTGCATTTTCATTTTGCTTGACTTGTGAGTCCCTGAAGGCTTTCCTCTTAATACCCAGCATTATGGGAAAGACCATTCCTATAGCTGCTGAAAAAGTACCTAAGTGATGAACACTTTTCTCATTAAACACTAGTTAATAACTACACTGTAGTCAGTAAACACATCCCACGTCTAAACACACCACTAACAGACTTGGCTGAGCTTCGGTGATGTGTCCGAGTTAAATGACAACCGAGTTCTCCTAAAGGTTACCAGAGGAAATTTGTGCCTGGACAAACGAGCCATATTTTCCAATGGAGTTTCTTCCAATGGAGTCTGATTAGAAAGTAGAAGAGGTGTGGGCATGAGCTGACAGGACATCAGGTCACAGGGGTCCTTCTGGTCACTGGGCTGCAGGATGCAGAGGAGTCACTCAGACTGACCTGTGCTCAGCTTGGACTTCGGACGCCTCCACACCCGCCGTCACATCTGGACACAGGCCGTCGGTGAGCACACGGACACACACATGTGTCCTACGGATCTGGGGGTAGGGTTGCTAGGTACCATCCAGCTCCTGGAACCTAAAGCATGTATTTCAGGAGCTGACCTGGTGGCTCAGATGGTAAAGAATCCGCCTGCAGTGCATGAGACTCGGGTTCGATCCCTGGGCTGGGAAGATCCCCTGGAGAAGGGCAAGGCTGGCTTATCCACTTCAGTACTCTTGCCTGGGGAATCCCACGGACAGAGGAGCCTGGCGGGCTACAGTCCATGGGGTCGCCAAGAGTTGGACACGACTGAGCGACTAACACACAATTATTGTGCATTTTATTTCTATTATTACGTCAGGTCCACCTCGGATCACCAGGCATTCGATCCCAGAGACTGGGGGCCCTGCACTAGAGTGTCCACCCCTGTGGCTGTGGACGGCCTCTCCTCAGCAGCCCCGAGTGGCCAGCCCTCCTCTCTGCAGACCTGGGGGGCCCGCAGTGGACAGAGGCCTTGGGACACGTGCTTCCCCGCGTCCAAGCCCTCCATGACGCGGCCTCGACGACAGAGGCAGTGACTGAGTCATCCAGGAAGAGCCTGCAGCAGAAAACCAGCAGCTGCCGGATGAGGTGGGGAGGGTCGCTTCTAGAAGAGTTCACCCTCTTGCCGGCTGAGCCCTGCCCGAGTCACAGGAGCCTCCTCACCCATCAAGACTTCAATACCACAGGGTTTTACTAATACGACCTAGAAGCTGTCCCTCGTGCCACAGGGAGCCGGCTTTACTCCTCCCGGGGGCTCCTGGAGTGAACCCCTGATGTTTAAAAGGGAAAAGGAACACGGGATTTCTAACACAATCTCGCCAAAGCCACACTCCACATCCCACGTGAAAAAACCTTTAAGCAGTGCAGTCGAGCTTCAGAGAAGCTGACTTTATGCTCCCACCAAAGTGATTCCAAGCAATGAATCTGGGTTAACAGCTCGCACGGGGCTCTTATAAAAGCTTAATGATCCTAAGACGCCCCGCTCGTCCTGGGCCGGGATACGAAGGCGGGTTAGAAGGACACTCCGCTTGGCCACCTGCGCGGGTCTTTCCG
>NW_011494694.1:281495-308564 GCF_000754665.1 Bison bison bison | reverse complement strand
AGGGGACGGGTCCACTCTTTAACCTGAAAGACCGCCAAGACGACGAGAAGGAAACTGCCTTTCAAAGTCAGTTGCGGATTTTCTCTTTTGCATCACACGTCTGCCTTTTGCCCAGCCTGCCCCGGAAGGCTGGTGTGTGCGCTTTACTCTGGCTCACCTGGCTGGAGCTGGCACTAACCCGGGTGATGTGGGTGGCCATCAGGGTCGTGGTGGTCCCGCCGCACCGCCCATCCAGAGGGGCTCCCCCATGTGCATGTGCCGCCCGACAACAACTGCTCCCCACGCAGGCCTGGCTGGTCCCCGAGTGTGGCCGGCTCCCCGCTCCCCACCTGTACCGGGATTTTGCGGGGGAAGAGTCAGGCCCAGGGGGTTTAAGCTGGAATCCACGGGGGATGCCCTGAGCCTGTGCATCATTGGCCAGACAGGTGGTGTAACGGCCTGGGGAGATCCAGCTCAGACCAGGGTAGACTCCCACCCCCGTTCCCCAAATATTCCCAAAGACAGAGAGCTTGGAGACTCGTGCAGCGACTCAGGACTCCAGGCAGGGCCAGTTGGCTCGGGTAATCTCAGGAGACCGCTTCGGTGAGCTCTGCAGGCAGGACACTGGGAGGACGGGCATCCCTCTGGGTGTAAAACCACCACATCGCTCTGAGTTACCTCCCGAGAGAGACACCTGGCACCTAGGGAGGGACGAAGGACGGGAAGGGTTTCGCATTGACCCAGACTGGGACTCAGGGCTTCAGAAGCTACATCTGGGACACGTGACGACCTACCGTCAACGTATCATCCACAAGGTGGGAAGGGACCGTTCCTCCAGTCCTGAGCCTGCGTCCTAGGCCCTGGCGTTGCCATCACCATGACTCGGCTGCCGCCCTTCTCAGGAGGAGCCGACCACAGCCTCCCGGCTTCCCTGGGGGCTCCGGGGTAGGAGTCCACCGGCCAACACAGGAGGTGTGGCTCCGATCCCTAGGTCAAGAAGATCCCTTGGAGGAGGAAATGCCACCCCAGTATTCTTGCCTGGAGAATCCTGTGGACAGAGGAGCCGGGCGGGCTACCGTCTGTGGGGTCTCAGAGTCAGACACGACTGATCAACTACACATCAGCACCGTTTTGGGAATGTTCCCCCAGGGCGTGTTCACCTTCTGTTTCTGAGCATCTGCAAAGGGACCTGCCCACATGCCGGTGTGTGCAGCCCCTGCTCCCCTCCCCGGCCTGACCCCCCAGGGGTCAGTGATGCTCCCTCCCCTCTGTGGCCTCAACAGCGCCCCTGTGGATGCAGAGTGTGCATCTCAGGTCCAGCCGGAGGCCCCGTCTCAGGATGATGCAGAAGCAGCAGCCCTCGGTCCCCATGAAGCAGAGCTCGCCAGGCGGGGACCACGGCTCTTGTGCAACACTCTGTCTCCTCTGCCCCAAGGCCTCCCCTGCGTCCTGTCTCCTCAGCTTCAGAGCATCGCCCGGCACTGGCCTGGAGTCTCTTCCAGCCCGTCGGGGCACTTCCAGCCCTCAGGCCTCTGGGCGAGGGGCTCCACCCCCTGAGAGGCCGGAAGGACAGTGCTCCGTCCTCCCCCTGCGCCCACCTGGGCCTGGAGAAGTGCAGTGATGGCTCAAGGTCACACGGCGGCCGCTCGGAGGTCAGGGCCAGCAGCGCACAGGCGGTGACGCCACAGATGGTAGACTGGATCAGAGGGACTTCCCTCAGGCTGCGCTGACTCACAGACGGTCTTGTGTACACAGCACACTGCAAATGTAAAGTTTGCAGGGACGCACTGGCCCCAAGAGCTGGGAGTATGATGAAAACAGCTATTAGAACAGGGTCAGATGGACTAATGGGTGGAGAGATCCATGATGAGCTTTTCAGGCAAGTTAGGAAGGCATTAAAACTTCAGTGGTCCTCTGAACACTCTTCAGTAAATAGCTACCTCACTCTGATTCTTACACTGGGTTGACTCAGAGCCAAGTCCACTGTGGCAGATCTGATGCTCTTGCTAAAGCAGGACTGGAGAAGTGATGCTCCAGGGACTTGCTGGTGACAGCTCGCGTCCCTGGCCACCGGTCTGCAGACTCGGACAAGACCTCAGTCTGTGTCCTCCACACACAGCCTGAGTATGCGTGATTAATAGAAGCTGCAACCAGAAGATTTGTAGTGGTGACTCAAAAACCAGAGCGAAACACGATGGCCAAGTTAGACAGAGACAAGCAACACCCGAAGGGGAAATAAGAAACGGAGAAATAGCTTTGGTCCATTGCCCGGTGCTCCAATTTAATGTAAGAAGGGGACAAACTGGAAACAGTGACAGATTTTATTTTTTTGGGCTCCAAAATCACTGTGGATGGTGACTGCAGCCACGAAATTAAAAGACGCCTGCTCCTTGGAAGGAAACCTATGACAAACCTACACAGCATGTTAAAAAGCAGAGACATCACTTTGCCAACAAAGGTCCATATAGTCAAAGTTATGGTTTTTCCAGTAGTCATGTGTGGATGTGAGAGCTGGACCATAAAGAAGGCTGAGCGCCAAAGAATTGATGCTTTTGAATTGTGCTGCTAGAGAAGACTCTTGAGGGTCCCTTGGACTGCAAGGCGACCAAACCAGTCTATCCTAAAGGACTTCAACCTGGAATATTCATTGAAAGGACTGATGCTGAAGCTGAAGCTCTAATACTTTGGCCACCTGATGGGAAGAGCTGACTCACTGGAAAAGACTGATGCTGGGAAAGACTGGGGGCAGGAGAAGGGAATGACAGAGGAGGAGATAGTTGGATGGCATCAGCAACTCGATGGACATAAATTTGAGCACACTCAGGGAGGCAGTGAAGGATAGGGAAGCCTGGCATGTTGCAGTCCATGCGGTCACAAAGAGTCAGACAGAACTTAGTGACTGAATGACAAACAACAGACTTGGGCAGATGAACTAGGCAGAAATGCTGACATGCTGACGGTACCGGGTCTCCAAGGAAACCATTTCTGACCAGGAGGCTAGCTCCAAGCAGAGAGAGGGGCATTTGCAGGTGACTGTAATGTGAGGTATGGGGGTCCCAAAGGGACACGGGGACCAGCTCAGACCACGAAGCACAGAAGGTACACCTCTCTCAGGCAATCTGTGAGCGACTGAAATTCACCAAGCGTCTGCTAAAAACTGGCCCAGGGAAACCTCTTTCCATTGTCTTAATCTAAAAGCCAACTTGTCTGGGGAAAGAGCAGCACAGGGAATTCCTCGAGCTGTGGCGTCCGCGTTGGGGCAGGCTCACTCCAGGAACCCCCGGACGGGGTCTCGTCTCCGGTCTGGGGCTGAGGTCACGGGCCCACCGCCCAGCGTGCCTCCACCTGCGGTCCAGGAACCACACCCACCCACCATGGTCGCTCTCCGTCCCCTGTAACCTCCAAAGCCAACCTGGTTGCAGGCGGCCAATCTCAACTTTCCTGGGTGACAGAAATCCTTGAGAACGTGATGAAATTTTGCCCTCCTCTCCCCAGAAAATCATGCAAAAGCGCACACATGGGAAACGTGTCTCAGAATGTCCTGAATTCCCAAGACCATCCAAGCATACAAAGGGGTCACGCCATCTGGTCTCAGCTGCCTTCTGTCCGTTGACCCAAGACAGGAAGGTATCTGGACAGGTCTAACTGTTCAACAGGCAGAAATTAATGTCACCAGTGACAAATGCCTTAATCTTTTTTTCTTGCATTTCATCTGCAAAAACAGAAACACTCCTACCCCAAACTATAGGACTTACAAAAGCACATGTAATTACCATCACTGTTTAACACTCCCTTGGAAATTCTAGAAAATGCAATAAGCACAGAAACAGAAATAAGCACTACAAATGTAGGTCAAAGGCAGCGTGAGAGTATATTTAGCATACTAAAAGCATAAACCAAAATAAATATATTAGATCCAATAATAGAAGGTTTGGACGCAAAGCAAAACACAAAACTCAATTCCATCCTTAAAACCAAGAATGCAACGGGGAAACCAGGTAACATTCAAAGGAGGAATAAAATATTAAAAATAACAACTCAGTGGTATGCAGAAAAGTAGACCAAATTATTACAGAGACACACAGTGGATTTGGAAGAGAAAGAAATGCTGGGAGCCTGGGTGTGGTTAATACTTTTTAGTATCACGGAGACGTCCTGTTTCAGGATGGGAAGACGGAAGGAAGAGGAGGGGGCAAAGCAGAAAGGATGCAAGTGTGGGAAAGGGCACGCGTGTGTGCAAAGTCGCTTCAGTTCTGTCCCACTCTTTGTGACCCTGTATACTGCAGGCTGCCAGGCTCCTCTGTCCATGGGATTCTCCAGGTAAGAACACTGCAGTGGGTTGCCATGCCCTCCTCCAGGGGATCTTCCCAACCCAGGGATTGAACCTTCCTCTCCTGTGTCTTCTGCATTGCAGGAGAATTGTTTACCGCTGAGCCACAGGGGAAGCCCATAAAAGAAACTAAAAGGCAGGGGACAAACCAGGAAAAGCCCTGGAGCCAAAGGAAAAGTTAACGCGTATGTGTGTGTGTGTGTGTGTGTGTGTGTGCACATGATGTGTGTGTGTGATGTGTGTGTCTGTGATGTCTATAATTCCTATGTGTGTCTGTGTGATGTATCTGTGGTGTGATCTATGTGTGTGGCTGTGTGTGGGGACTGGCACCCCAAAATTAAAACTGGTCAGTGGAGAGAGAAGACGGTTGACATGTAAGGAAACTAAATATCCAAGAAATTTATTTTTTTCAAGTACCTCACCAGCCGTCACAGAGATACAATTAAACAGATGAGATCTTTTTTTTTTTTTGGTCTATCTAGTCAGCCAAGATGCTGAAAATAAAAATATCCAATGTTTGCCAAACTGTAGTGATCACCTACTGGCAACCGTCAGGGTAAACTAAGATGTAACGCTTGCTCTGGATGCAGCTTGGCACCTTTGACCAAAAGCCTTAATCGTGAAACAAGTGATTTCGTTTCCAAAATTTGGGGGAGAAATCAGAGGAAGATAGATATTTACCTCTAAGGATGCTGTTTCAGCATGAATTGCAGTGAGACAAGGCCTCCCCAGTGGCTCAGTGCTTGAGAACCCAAGTGCAATGCAGGAGCCACGACTTCGATCCCTGGGTTGGGAAGATCCCTTTGAGAAGGAAATGGCAACTGACTCCAGGATTCTTGGCTGAAGAATCCTGCGGTCAGAGGGGCCTGGTGGGCTACAGTCCATGGGGTCGCACAGAGCTGGACACGACTGAGCGACTTAGCATTTATGCACGCTCAATGAGACACATTAGGGGAGAAACGTCTAATTTAAACACCTAATGTTTAAATAGAGAGAGACAACAGATCTCTATATGTAGAATAAAATCCATTTATGATGATATTTAATGACATGACTTATAAGGTTCAGTCATTTTAAAGGATACCAAGTTCCATGTTCAGAATGATGGCAAGATTATGCAGAGATACACTTCTGAAAGAATTAAAATGTCCCCAGATGTCAAATAGTTAAGCCTGAGTGGTGGGATTTATGAAGATTCTAACTTTCTAGACAGTTTTCTGAATTTCCAGGTAGTGTCTTCCACATATTAGTTAATAAATATTGGTAAAAAGTGTCGCAACTTCTGACACAGGCATGCACAATGACTCATTTTAATTAGGAAGAAACACAGACGTCTCACAGAGCTAAATCAACGGGAACACGGTCAGCGTAAGAGGGCTGTCCTCAGGCAGTGTGATGGCGTGGCCGCAGAGGTGGGCAGTCGGGAGGGCGGAGGGGGGCCCCTCGGTGGGAGTCACAGGAAGGACTCCTCCAGCTCTGCAATGGAGCATCATGGCGAGGGCCTCCCTGACGGGCTGTCCTGGGGGCCTGTCCCCTCGCCTGAGCCCCTGGCCCCCAGGTAGGCTTTTGTGCCTGGGCCGCGGGGTACGGAGCCGGACCTCCCATCCCTCTGGTTGCCCGGTGCCCAAGGAGCGGCGGGGCTGCTCACTAAGGACTCCACGGGTGTCCCCCACACAGAGGATGCAGAGCAGAGCCCCCAGGGCCCCAGAGCCCCTCCAGTCTGGAGGAGGAACAAGGGGAGGGGAGTGCTCTGGGGCTCAGGGCAGAGGCTGTGGGGTGGGCGAGGGCAGGCGGCTTCTGCACGCATGGCCCCCCGCCCAGGGGACAGCGGTGCCCCAGGTGCCTGGGGCTGTCAGGGACCACTAGCAAGTGCTCCCCGTCTCTGGCGGGGGCAATCTCCCTTATCCTCCGTCCACAAAGCTGCCCCAGACACACAAAGTCTGCTCCGGGGACGAGGCCGGCCCTGCAAAGGCCAGCTGCAAGTCACCGGCTACTGGCCATACACGCCCTGGAGACGCCGCCCCAACCCTGGCCCATGCCTTGGAGCTTCATGCTCTGTGTGCATGGACGCAGAGCATTGCCCCACAATCCGCTGCAGGGGAGATGGCAAGGCATGCAGCGGGCACCTGGCCTTCTCGGGGTCGAGGCCAGCCTGCCGGGTGCACGGCCCCTAGCGCTGGGGGTGGGTAGCTCCTCACCCAGACGGTGCAGCAGCAGACGCCTGCCAGGGAGGCAGCAGGTGCCTCTGAGCGCCCGTGCCGGGAGCACCACCGAGGGCCAGGTGTTTACAGAGTGAGCGCGTCCCATGAAGCTCACATGGGTTTGCTGTATTGACTGTCCTGGTGGAAGTTCTTCCTGAGATTCCCTTGGTCATGACCATAAACACTCAAGTTCTTGGAGAGTCGCAGAGGGAGGGAGACTGACCCAGAATCAATAAGCTGGGCAGGGAAGTGGTCTGGGATTTTGCCAACTTGGAAATAAAATTTAAGATATCTTAAAAATTTTAATGAAGAGTTCAAAGGCAAATGATTTTCAGTTCCATTAAACTCAAAGAAAATAATTTCTATTCAGTCTGATCGATGCAGTTAGGCAACATCACAGGTAATAATGCATCTCACAATCACACAGGTAACACGCAGACTCCCCACACTCTCCAGGTGTCCCGACACAGCAACCCCCAGGGGCCCGCAAGAGTATTTCAAATATAACTACGTAAGCATGATGGAAAAATGGAGACAAGTACCATACAAATAACTCCAGGAAAACCACATAAATTCAGCAAACAGCTTGAAAAGCTGGACTTTCTAAAGTAATAAAATATCCAAGTCATGGCCTCTATAAAAATAAAGCTATTACTTTAAAACGTGGGTCTGTGCGTGCTCAGTCACTCAGTCATGTGCAACTTTTTGCCACCCCATAGACTGTAGCCTGCCAGGCTCCTCTGTCCATGGGATTCTCCAGGCAAAAATACTGGAGTGGGTTGCCATTTCTTACTCCAGGGGATCTTCTTCCAAGGATTGAACCCGCGTCTCCTCTGTCTCCTGCATTGAAGGCAGATTCTTTACCCGCTGAGCCATCGGGGAAGCCCCATTTTAAAATATAACAATCTTATTCAGATGATCAGAAAGACTTCCGAAGTGATCCCATATATATTTTTTTAACAACAGACAAGAATGATTTTAACCTAACAAACCAAGATGGAGCAAACACTTAAAACACTGACGGTTTCTGTACCAGTGTCGCTCACTCCCCAGCAAGCAGAGGTGCTGCTGTAGCCGAGACCGTGACCGTGAATCACGGGCTGTGCACACGGCTTCTGCTTCCACAAGCTGCCCGTCAGTAAAGGCTGCACAACTTCTCAAACCATGCTGGAGGGAAGATTTTTTAATAAATTAAAGAGTGAAGTTAAAATCTGAAGACTTACAATGACTTCTGTGAATTTTTCCACTTTGCATCAAAAAGTCTGAAGCGTGACTCCAGGTTAGTGCCTGGTGGGGGCTGGAGAAGCAGGTGCGGACCCTCCCAAACGCTCGGAGAAGAGCCGTCTCCAGCACTGGCTTCGGCATGGAGTCCAGCACGAAGAGGCACCTTATTTGCCAAATGGAAGCACTTCAGAGCAGCAAGTGTTTCCTGTTTAATTTATGTGAGGAGTGGAGCTTTTCGGAGAAGAAAGCCAATTTCTGTTTTTATGCACTGACTGGCCAATGAGTTTGGTGTTAACTTTTTGCTTATTCTCTCTACCTCTGGAAATATGTCAGCATGTAACTTCTTTTTAGGCTTTTTTTTTTTTTGGTTACTAAACCATTTATCTAAAGAGAGATAAGAGCTCAGAATAACACCCATCCCCTGGATGAACCAAAAAAAAAAAAAAAAATCTGATGGTTTGTTGTTCTCTTTATCAATAAGGATCACCATCTCTTTTTAAAATAGAAATCCCTCCATCGACTGACTTGGAAGAATAAACTTTTCAATTTGGCAAAACTAATACAATTATGTAAAGTTTAAAAATAAAATAAAATTAAAAAAAAAAAAAACAACTTTTCAGGCAAAAGGGACCACATCAGGGCATCAGTCATTTTAGATGAAGACATGATCCTCAAGCCGAGAGGGAGACGACGAGAAGTCACAAAGCTGACAAGGCAGGGCAGGAAGCCAGGGTCCTGACCCCAGCGTCCACCCAGTGCTCCTTCTACGAGGAAGCTAGTACCCTGGCCCTTCATTCCCGCCGCAACACACAGACCCTGCACGAAAGGAGTTCATACTTGGAAATCTTGGGATATAAGACACTCCTGAAACAGTGGGTCTGAAAGGCACACCTTAGGAGAGGGAGGCCTCCCACAAGCACGGAACCCCGACGATGCTGGGGGGTGGGCGCCCGCCTGGGTCCAGGCCAGTAGCCTGAGCCGCGTGACCCGGGCAAGCACCCTGGCCGTCCTGCACCTTAATTTTCTGCAGAGTGGCGACCAGGACCGCAACACTGAAGGCTGACTTGTGTTAGATCATTTAGAGCAAAGCAAGTGCGTGAGGAATCTTGGCTCCCGCTCTAACACACTCCTCGCTTCTCTCCAGAAACTTCTGGCTTAGACACACTCTAAGGAGCATTGCCCTTAGCGCACCCATTGGCCCCTGTGTGCGAATGTTTAGAGGTGAGGTTTTGCACAGCTCTCCTCTGGGGGCAGACGGCATCTGAATCTGCAGGGGTGTTTCCTGAAATACAGGGTGTTCCCCCCCACCCCCCGCCAATGGCACCCTGCCCACCTCTAGCCCAGCCTGGTGAATTGGTTCCTGGCTTCAGCTATGTGGACTTCCCCCAGGAGACTCTTGCTGTTTGGCTCAAATAAAACTCTTTTCTACTCCACCTACAGATTGTTTATTCATTAGTTCCGTGAACAATTCCCACCAAGGACAGCACACCAACCACCATTCCAGGGAGAGAAAACAGCCCAGCTCCCTGGCCCTGGGGCTCCCTGGCTCTGTGGCTCCCTGGCTCTGGGGGGCCCAAGCCCCTGGGGAGGGAGGGCTGGCTGCTGTGTCTGATGGCGGCAGATCAAGTGGGGATATTAAAATTTCGAGGGTGAAAGACACAAATCACAGCATGTAAATCACCCCATTGTGTACGCACACAGCCTGCAGTTTGTGTGAAAATTCACTCGAGTGTCTACTCTAGTTTTGATAGCATCTACTTTGGAAAAACCTCTGATGGGGGGAAAGACTGGGGGCAGGAGGAGAAGGGGGTGACAGAGGATGAGATGGCTGGACGGCATCACCGACTCGATGGACGTGGGTTTGGGTGGACTCCGGGAGTTGGTGATGGACAGGGAGGCCCCGCATGCTGCAGTCTGTGGGGTCGCAAAGAGTCGGACACGACTGAGTGACTGAACAACAACTTTTCTCTCCACAGGAACTTTCCCTGGGACACATGTACCATGAGCATGGACACCAGAGGCCAAGCCATCCCTGAGGGTCCCGTCTGGAGGCCCCTGGGCCTCCCTGGCCTCGGGGCCTTCTCCGCCAGCCCTGGCCCAGCCCCCGCACACCCACCTGGATGCCTGGGTCCACTCTGGCCTCCCCGCCACCCTGCCCACAGCGAGGGCGCCGAGGTCTCCTCTTGGCACTTTGCCTCCCTTGGGGGAAATCCAGGATTTCCCACAAGCCCAGGAAGAGAGCCGAGCAGGCCAAGCCGTGGACGAGAGGTCAGCCTCCAGCTGGTGGGGCGGCTAGCATCACTGAGAACCTCTCCTCCACCATATTCTTCACAGGGAATTGCGTGGAAGTGGGCATAGAGCATAGACTTGAAAAGCCCTTAGAAACCATCACTAGAATCTCACCTTGACTGAGCAGGTGCAGCTGGGGTGAGAGGGTCCACATGCACGAGCCGGGAGAAAGCGGACAGTGTCCAGCTCCACCCGGGGCCATCAAGGGCTACCTGGAGCTGCTAGGCTGGCTTCTAGGGATGTGGGCCTTGTGAAAGCAACTCTTTTTATTTGAACAGGGACACATCCAATAAAACCAACTGTCTAAGGGGAGTGAAAGATGTCTAAATCTACTAACCCATCGCATGGACCGTTCGCAGCAGCTTGGCGCCAGTGGCCTTGTTCACTGGAGTCAGTGAATGTGCAGTGGTCCTACCAACACAACTTCTATTTCATAACTAAACGTGTCACGGAACAAGTCTCATCATACAAAACTCATACAATGAGTTTTTGCCAAGTTCATCAATTCAGTTCAGTTTAGTCGCTCGGTTGTGTCCGACTCTTTGCGACCCCATGGACTGCAGCACACCAGGCCTCCCTGTCCATCACCAACTCCTGGAGCCTGCTCAAACTCATGTCCATTGAGTCGGTGATGCCATCCAACCATCTCATCCTCTGTCATCCCCTTCTCCTCCCACCGTCAATCTTTCCCAGCATCAGGGTGTTTTATAACAGAAACACATACAAAATTTAATAGGCTTTTATTTTTCTCTATGGAAAAAAGTGCCAAAAAATAAACAGACAATAATAAAATTTCCACTATGAAAAATGCTAGACGTGATTTCCATCTTAACTGGAAAAGCCAAAATACTTTGAAAGCACCTTTTAGAATTTTTATGTAAACAACATCATTATGCATCCAGTTTACCAAGTAGGGGGAAAAAAACCTTTTAAACAGTAAAAGCTATAAATATTCTGTGTAATTTGATGTGGGGAGTAATTTGAAGGAAAAACACCTCAATATATTTTTGTCCTCCATGCTTTCTTAGAGCCTACTTTCAAATTCATTCAATTTAATTTGATTGTTGATTGTGTTTATTCACAAAAATTAATTTGGGGAAAACAGAATTAAAGCATATACAGATATTGTATATGTACAATACAATATTATATCTGTACGCCCACCCCCCACACACACAGCAGCTGCTCCTCCAACCACACCCCTCCTCCTGCTCCCCGACCCACAGCCCTTGACCCTGGCCAGCCTCCCCCTACATAGGCCACCAGATGGGCTCCTGAGACCTTCCTCCCCAACCCCATGGCAAAAGGCTGCCTGTGTGTGGCTCATTTCGCTGGGGGTGGAGAGCGGCAGGGTGTACGCTAGACCTTGGACTGGCAAATAGAGGCCTGGAGTGGGAGGTCAGTGTACCTCAGTTTCCTCCCCAATGACAATGGAATTTTTATAATATCTGAAAACTGAGGGGACTTCCCTGGTGGCTCAGATAGTAAAGAACCCACCTGCAATGCAGGAAATGTGGGTTCGATCCCTGGGTTGGGAAGATCCCCTGGAGAAGGAAATGGCAACCCTCTTCATGCCTGGAGAATCCCTTGGACAGAGGAGCCTGGTGGGCTACAGTCCATGCGGTTGCAAGAGTTGGACACGACTGAGCGACTGACACCACACACAGATACTGACCTTAGAGAAACCAAAGTGATTCCAACGTCAGTCTAGTTAAGATGCAGCAGCTTCTCCATCCACTTCTCCCATCCCCCGCCCTCCGCGGCTGGCAACTGCCACTCTGCGTTCTGTCTGCAAGCTGGCCTTGCAGTCCACGAACACAGCGTATCCTTCCATTTATTTGTATCTTCAGTTTCTTTCACTAGTGTCTTAGCGTTTTTAATACACAGGTCTTTCACTTCCTTGGTTAACTTATTTATGGGTATTTTACTCTTTCTGATGCAACTGTAAGTGGGATTATTTTATTTCTCTTTCAATTGTTTAAGTTTTACTTTAACTTCTGTTTTTCAAAGTATCATATTACATAAATTAGTTCCTGGCAATTACCAAATTACTACTTATGAGCTAAAAGCACTGAAAACGTGCTTGTTTGGAAAGCTCACGGGACTTCCCAGGTGGTACTACCGGTAAAGAACTCGCCTGCTAGTGCAGGAGACACAAGAGACGTGTGTTTGATCCCTGGGTTGGGAAGATCCCCCTGGAGAAGGAAATGGCAACCCACTCCAGTGTTCTTGCCTGGGGAATCCCATGGACAGAGGAGCCTGGTGGGCTACAGTCCATGGGGTCGCAACATGTCGGACACGACGGAGCTCACCCGCAGAAAGCACGTGGCTCTCCTCCGTGGGCTGCCCGGCGTCGGGGACCAGGTGTGCGTGTCCACGTCCCGGCGGGACCGTCACACGGTCACCTCTGCCCTGTGACAACGACGTCCTTGAGTTTGTCTCCCACGTGGGTGACGACACCTCACACCCCCGAGGAAGGGCTGCATGTGACAGATGCCCTGTGGGACGCAGGCGAAGCTTGTCAAACTCCTTTCGGATGTTTACTAAAACTAAAGGAAACGACAAATATCCTCGGATTCCTGGCTCCCCACTCTGGGTGGCTGCGGACGTTCCTGTCTAGGTTCATTTCCACCTGGGAAGCACCGTGCAAAAATTAATCTGTTCGTAAAGAAATGTGCACGGTTGCTGGTTCTCATATTCTTTTATAGCATTTTATTTCTATTTTATTTCTACGTATGGCATTTTATTTCTACAGGGTCTGTTTAACAGTGACATAACTTTACACTTAGACAATCAATACATGTATTTTATTTAGAGTAATTTCATAAGGTCAACCCATTGGTGAGAGAGACGCTCCAATTAGGGGCCAATAAAAGCTTATACTTTAAAATCTATTTTATAACCAAGATACACCACACTGTTACGCCATGAAACACTGTCAATAAATGAAAAATAAGCTAGGCACTCTGTGGGCACCGCAGAGCCCTCCAGTACGCGACATATGTCATATCCTTGCTGTTGTTTAGTGGATAAGTCATGTCTGACTCTGCAACACCATGGACTGTAGTCCCCCAGCCTCCTGCCTCCATGGAATAGTCCTGGCAAGAATACTGGAGTGAGTTGCCATTTCCTTCTCCAGGGGGTTTCCCAACCCAGGGATCGAACCCACGTCTCCCGCATTGGCAGGCAGATTCTTTACCACGGAGCCACCTGGGAAGCCCGCGACAGCACACGGTGCGTCCAGTTAGCTCATTTTTATCTGTGCCTGTGATCACAGCTTTCAGTCTTTTCCACCTTAATTTACAGTGGTTCCAACTGAAAGTTTTTATGAGCCAAAGCAGTTAGGCTGCCATGCCAAGTTTTCAGTAAATAAATTCAGGAAAGAGCTGCAGAGACAGAATTCATGACAACAGGACTCGTCTCCCATTGAGTAGATCATGAATGATCTATCTGTAATGTGATGTTGGTCCAAGAAACTCAGAAACACTTGGCGGAACTCAGGGGATTTACCCCAACAACAGTGAGTAAAGACTCATCTGCAGATATTTTAAGAGCACTGGAGGGGGTGGCGTGTCAGAGAGTCTTAGAGACGGAGCAGATTTCTATGATGGCAACTGTAGGATGCGGGGAGCTGCAGCTCCTTGGCCATCTCTGCCCCGAGTGCCAGCCTCAGGCAGACAGATGTCTACAAGGGCGGGAGCTCTGGATGTCCAGGTTCTTTCCACATTTTTCTTTCGACCCAGAATGTTCTGAAACAGATACAAGTTGACAGGACCCTGGCTACGTGAGGATGGTAGTGAGTACGAAGGTCAACTCACTCCAGTATCCTCGCCTGGATTATTCCATGGAGAGAGGAGCTTGGTGGACTAGAGTCCATGGATATTATTTCCCTCTTATATTCAACTACAGATTCTTAATAATGAGTGCTTCCCCCAGGAGCGGGGGCTTGGGAAGCGCTGGCATATCTGCACTGGTTAGTTACAGGTCTCCATTGTGGCTGGCTGTCAACCCAAGTCCAGACCTGATTCTGAAACTCAGTTATAACTGTGTGTGATTGTCCACAGTGATTTTATGCCATTACAGAGAAAAAGTCAAGCATGATCTCCAAAGACTTTTAATAATGCTTAGGAACTACTTCGGGCTTTCCAGATGACACTAGAGGTAAAGAATCTGCCTGCCAATGCAGGAGACACAAGAGATGCGGGTTTGATCCCTGGGTTGGGAAGATCCCTTGGAGTTGGAGATGGCAGCCCACTCCAGTATTCTTGCCTGAAAAATTCCACGGACAGAGGAGCCTGGTGGGTTACAGTTCATGGGGTCACAGAGAGTCAGACACGACTGAGCATGCAAACACTGAGGAACTACTCTGCAGAATTACCAAAGTTTATTCTGAAGTATTGACGAATTTAGTGTAAATGAACTACACGTAGAGGCCTGTGTCCCGGATACCATCGTCACAGAAATCCATCTTCTCCCATCACAGGGCTGTATCGGCAAGGGCCGCTCAGCCCAGGACTACACTTCCCAGCCTTCCCTGTGGCCAGGTGTGGACATGTGACTTGCTCCGGGCAATGGGAGGGAAGCAAGGGTGGCCTTTTAAGAAGCAGCTGCCTCCTTCATCAGTCTCCTGGGGAGGCAGAGCCTTCCCGGGCCCTGGAAGGGGTGAGCCCATAAGACAAGGTGCCTGGAGTCCTACTAATAACTCACCATGTAGAAGAGGCCTGCCCACTGACCAGGAACGAGGACATTTGGCTGATACTTGACTAAGAAGTGAATCCTGCTTTTGTTAACTCACTGCAGGATCACACAGGGCCTGGCACCAACACTCACCACAGTCCAGAGCCCCCGGGTGACCATGCAGCCCGATAAATGCTGGGATAGCTGACACCCTCTGGGCTTGCACGCTGCGGGTCAGGAAGAAACCACTGGAGGATAAACGAGCACCAGCTGGGGTGCCGCCCCACCCTAGCCCGTGACGATCACCGCCATCCTCGGCCAGCACCTTACACTCACTTCCTGCCCCCTCCTCCGTGGAATGGGACGATACCACCTTTATCGCTTATGATAAGAAATAAAGGCGGTAACACATGTAAAGCATTCGCCACAGTACCCGGCAGGTGGTAGGCCCTCAAAATATAACTTGTCATGATCCTGAGTATCTGATACAACGACATAGCGTCTTCCTTGAAAACGTTTGCACTTCTATAGGAGAAGATCAACAAAGCAAATCATCATGAAATAAACACAACATATAAACAAACTTGGAAGCATAAGATGAAAAGCCTGAATCTCTGAGAAAAAGGACCGTCTTGAGATGACAAAGCGGGAGGTTTGCTCTTGCTGAAATTTTCAGCAGTGTGACCTCCCGGCTCTCATGGTGGTGACAGGGCGCACATGCCATGGTTTCGCCAACACTTGTCTCCCGGTAGGGCTGGGGGCACCCACCATGCCCTCCCCACCGCCGCGGGTGAGTGTCCTGAAGGGGTGAGAGGGAATCTGTCGGGTCCCCTAGTTCATGACGGGTCGAGAATTTTAGGACCAGGAACTAAACCTGGACTTCTCCTAAAGAAACAGGAGGCTCTTCCCTTCTGCTCCCCAGTTTAAAAGCCCACGTCAAGGTGTGAAGTCACCCAGGGGTCCCAGAGGAGAAGGCGGGAACTCAGCCCCATCCCACAGCACCGCCAGCCTCCACTGCTTTGGGATAAGGTTTGAAAAGAGGTTCATAGACCTCCAAACAGTCTGCTCCACATTCGGAGGGATGAGGGCAGCACAGTCAGACCTCTTGGTGGAGACGGTGCACACGCGTGTGTGCGTGAGTGGAGATAGTGCACACACGTGTGT
Source organism: Bison bison bison (assembly GCF_000754665.1). Lineage (NCBI taxonomy): Eukaryota > Metazoa > Chordata > Mammalia > Artiodactyla > Bovidae > Bison > Bison bison. The sequence continues at coordinate 292,700 of NW_011494694.1, read as the reverse complement.
GCGTGCGTGTGCACCGGTCTCTGAACCACATGAATCTACAACCCAGCACGCGCCCCATTAACCAGCCGTGGACCTTTGGGTAAATCGTTACCCTCCACCCTCAGAGTCTACTTTCTTCCTCAACAGGACAATATGGAAGATAATTTATTTACAGTAAGACTGTTAAGAGAATTAAAAAAAAAAGGCAAGTTTTAAAGAAATATTCAAAGCACAATTTATAAGACTTCCCACATGGAAGCTGCTCAAAAAAAGTTGAGTTGCTATTTTCAGATGAGGAAGGAGCAGGTTGCTGCAGCAGAGTGGGTAGGCAGGGAGCTCGGGCAGGGGTGGATCCAGGTCACGGGGCTCCTGGGACTCTGGGCCTGAGGGGACCCCGCTCCCCTGTTGGCTCAGACACCCCTCGCTTCCTTCTCCCCAGGTAGGGCCCCCCGGCCCAGGGCGAGGAAGCTCTGCAGCCTCCAGCCCTCGCCGCGGCCAGGCTGATGGCGCTTATCCCGGGAGCCAGCACCCAGGGCTGATTTCAGCTCTGCACGAGCATGGCTCATATTCCTACAGAAAAGCCATCAGAGGCAGCCTGGACCCTGACACCAGATCCCACAGCTGTCCACTTGGCAGCTCAGGTGCCTGAGGAATACCTGCAGCCCGGGGTTCCGACTCCGGCCCTGATGACGGACCCAGGGCTCCCAGAGCACAGGAGGCAGCCATGCTCGGGAAACACGGCTGTGCATCCAGCCCAGGGCCAGACACAGGCCCTAACTCCGTGTCCACAGGACCAGGAGGCCCTGCACAGAACCCCAGGGGCCCCCACCCGCTAAGGAAGGGGTGGGGTCGCTTCAGCAGGGTGTGTTTATCCACAGGCAAGAAGGCGTGAATGGGTAAGGACATCCAGGAGGTGGGTGGCCGGGGTCAGCCGCTGCAGAACAGGAGGAAAAAAGCTCTCAGGCTTGGATGAATCACGGCTGAAATTAGTAACGTCCCTCCCAAGGACATCGGGCTGTTGCTCCTCTTTCAAAAGTTAAGTGCTTTACAAAAGAAGGCCAGGTCTTCTAGAAACAGATGGTCAGACTGAAAACGAAAATACTGGCCGCGGGGCCAGTCACCACCTACCACCCGTAAAGCCAAAAGTCCACTGTGGGCATCTTTGCTCAGTTTCACGGGAAGAGAGACAAGGGATGGGTTTGTCTGCAGAACTACTGGATGAAGCGTGTGGTTCTGCAAACACATGTTCCAAATTATCACCTAACGACCCACCCTGGAACCGGGGCTCAGCCAATGTGACTCACTGGCCCCACGTGATCAGAGTCAACTCTTTCCGGCAGGAGGGGCTGTGACTTCAGACTGGAATCCGATGAAACGAGCCATGATTTGTGGACAAACTGCATTCACGATGCCGTCCTGTCCTTAGGGCTTCTGTTTCATCTTTGTTTTTTAAGTCATGGGGATCAGCGCCTGAAGGTGCCTTAGGGGCCCGGGACGTCTCGACTGACAGCTCCGCTCCAGTGCCGACTTCTAGAGGAAACGCAGTCAACAGCGGGCTGTGACTTAGACACACATCTTTTCATTAAAACAGGGAGTGCAATGTCAGGCTCATAAAAGACTCTCATGGAATGTTCAGGCCAACAGGGTATTTGTTAGAAATATTCTGAAAATGTCTAACTCCCCCACTTTGTATACAATGCCAACTAAACTCTAGTCATGTGAACAGAATGGAAAGAGACTTGTAATCTAAGTGGATAGACAGGATCATCTATCCCCAAGCACAGACATCCACGGTCACGGACATGCAATGTGAGATGCGGGGACAAGGAGAGCTGGAGACCTCAGAGGAGGAATGATGGGCTGGTGGGGCTGGGCTAGCTTACAGGAGGGATGGAAGGTCATGGGAGACGGCATTCCAGGCAGGCTAGAGCAGCTCAGGCAGAAGACCCGAAGGCTGGAGCTGGCACTGTTCAGACAACAGAGACGATATCTCTCTGGTGAGAACGGGCTTCTTTGTCATTGTTTCGTTTTTACTTTTTTGTGCACAACTTGGAAACAGAGGGAAATGAGATCAGAACGTAAGTTACCAGTTTCCACATCAACGGTCCTTGAGGAGCAAGAAGTGGTAGGAATGAGATACACGAGGGTCTGGCAGGTACAACATCAACTTAAGATTAGTTTACAGATTCCGTGACATGACCTCGGTGATTTGGGGGAGAGAGGATCCCGTTTCAGGCCACGGCGCACCCGATAAACGGCTTTCATCTTTAATAGACGGAGGGGACGGAAAGAGATCAGCCCGCTGATCTCGGGGGCTCAGCAAACACGCCAACTGGCCCTCTTCTTCCAGAAAGGACTGAAAGCCTATCAGGTGACATCAAGACACGGAACCAAGCGAAACGCTCGAGGATGGAAAACCTCCGTGTGTGTTAGCAGAATGCTTTCAGACGGGCCACAGCGGGGCTGCTGCTGTGGTCCAAGGGTCATCGGCACGTGCTGCGGGTGGAACTGCGTCCCTTCCAAAAATGTACTGAAGGCCTGGACCCCAGCCCCAGAGAAAGTGCTCTCGGCTGGAAATGGGGGCGCTGCATAGGTCCTTAGCTAAGAGGAGTCAGGCTGCAGGAGGGTGGCCAGGTCCAGTAGGTCCTTGTGGGGACAGACACACAGGGGAGAGCAGGTGATGATGGGGGCAGAGGTCAGGGTGACAGGTCTCCAAGCCCAGGGGTGCCTGGAGCCACCAGAGCCTGGAGGAGGCAGGCGGGACCCCTCCCTACCTGGGCTGTAAAGAGAGCTCAGCCCTGCTCACACTGCGAGTTCAGGCCTCTGGTCTCCAGAGCTGCGAGGGTGGATCTCCGATGATTCACCCACAGAAGTCCACACTCAGGTTCCCGGTGTGTCCTGAGAGCCACAGGGAACGGACCCAGCATGCAGCCAGCACTGTGACTCCTCCTAAACCATTGCTGGACAGTGATGTCCCGCACCAGCCACTGTGACCACATGCACGTCTGCCTACGTCGTGCCGTGACCAAACCCGAGCCCTCGCGGATGGAGAACATCTGTGACAGAGGACTACATCAGAGCCTAGAAAACAAGAATGTGATGGAAGTTTCATTTAATAGAAAAGAATCACTCTCAAGCCTGTGCTGGACAACTTGTCAGGGTGCAGCAATGGATGGAAAAGCCTGCAGAAACCCTGAGAGGCTGAAAAGAGGAAACTTTGTACAGCAAATATCTCTGCTGATACTACAACTCGGCAGATCTCTCAAGGGAACAGCAGGATCAGAAATTACAAATAGTAGGTGAAGGTCATGGGGAAATCGACAGGATAACTGACGAGCGTTGTGCAAGGAAGAGCCGGCTTTCAGGGCCTCAGCTGGGTGCTGCCTCCAGTGAAAACCGGAGGACTCTGTCAGACAGTCTCTAGGTCCGTCCACGTCTCTGCAGGTGGCACGATTTTGTTCTTTTTCTGGCTGAGTAATATTCCATTGTGAGTACGTACCGCACCTTCTTTATCCACCCCTCTGCTGACGGACATTTAGGCTGTGCCCACATCTTACCTACTGTGAACAGTGCTTCAGTGAACACCGGGGTGCGTGCATCTTTTTGAATTATGACTTTCTCTGCGCATATGCCTAGGAGTGGGATTTCTGGGTCATATGATAGTTTAATTCCTAATTTCTTAAGGAATCTCCATAATGGCTATATCCATTTACATTCCTACCAGCAATGTAGGAGGGCTCTCTTTTCTCCCCACCGTCTCCAGCATTTACTGTTGGTAGAACTTTTGATGGTAGCCATTCTGACCGATGTAAGGCGGTAGCTTGTTGCAGACGCTGAGCATCTAAAGAGATAACTAATAAGAACCTGCCGTATACCACAAGGACTTCTGTTCAATGCTCTATGGTGACCTAAATGTGCAGGCATTCCAAAAAAGAGGAGAATGTATATACGTGCAGCTGACTCACTTCTCTGTGCAGTGGAAACTAACACAACATTGTAAGCAACTGAACCCCAATAAGAGCTCTTTTAAAAAGCCCAAGGACTGCTCCCCGGGGAGAGCAGGAGCGTGGTGTGGGCACTGTGCCCACTGGTGGTGCCAGCTGACCTCAGTGGCCGCCACGTGCCAGCTGACCCTCGGGGCCGCCACGTGCCAGCTGACCCTCAGGGGCCACCACGTGCCAGGCCCTCAGAGCTCCATGTGCACTAACTGGTCAGCATGACATTGTGCACCAGGCCTGCGCTGTACCTTCAGGTAACTTTGTAATCAAAAGCCCCTCTTCCGCTCTGAAAAACAGAAAGTTGAGATGGTCACAGCTGAGTCAGTTTTGCCACTGAGACGTCAACACACATTTTTATATGTTAGTAACCTCTGGGGATTATAATAACGTCACAAAACACCTAAGGACACTGAGAGTCACACTGCTAAGAAGCTGTCTCCTCAGGAAGCCCACCCCACGTGGTCCAGAGGCCCATCTAATGTGCATTGACGAGACGTTCTGTGGTGACGGGATATGCTCATTGACAAAGACAGGAAGAAAGAAAGAAGGACGGAAGCGCTTATACCTAATTCAACTGATTATTACCAAATCAACAAACGGGATCCCTTACTGGCTGACCTGATGATCAACCCAACAACAGATCAAGACCTCTAGACGTGGAATGTTTCTCACAATTGATGGAAATGGTATTCCCATTTTGGCCAGCTTAAAATAAGATAAACTTGGAAGTCTAGAGTGGGGTCTGGATACAGAAATCTCTGAACGGTTACTAGTACCTGACCCTGGAGAAAGGGAAAGCCTCTTGACGAGGTTAAAATCCACGAACGGCACCCTGATGCCAGGGCCACTGCTCTGCAGGTGCGTATGAAGGCTTGGTCACCAGTCACCGTGGGGAGCAGACAAGGTGAGGGCCAGAGGGAAGTATGTAGAAAGTGACCGGGCTGTGGGAGAGGAAGGCTGGAAGGTTTCCGACACTGAGGCTTTCCCTGTGAACAGGAGCGTGGCTGCCCCACCAGCGCACAGAGACACGGGGGAAGAGGGCTTCGGGGGGAACATAGCCTGCCTCCACAGCTGGGCAGCTCGGCAGGGGGGCCTGGTGGGGGCTGCACGGCTGGGGCGGCAAGAGGACGTAACCGGACTATAGGAGCCTAACTGAGGCATCTGCCCGCGCTGGCCAGGGAAGGGAGAGATCTGTGCAGACCTGGCCCAGTGCGTTCTCCACCGCATCTCAGACAGAAAGGAGGGGAAACAAGACAGGCAGGGAGGAGCCGGGGAGTGGAGGTGGTTCCAGATAAGGACGGTGCAACAGTCAAGAAAAGAGGGGGTCTTCAGAGGGGGCTCTAGAAATTACAGCCCGGCGGTGCACAGCTGAAGCTGGAATGCAGCTGGTGAGGGGGAAGGGGGCTGGGAGGAGCAGGTGAGGAGGCCCTAGTCCGAGAAGGGGCAGAGTAAGAAGACAGACAGACACATGCTGGAAGCCGGGACCACCTAGAGAACCCGCCCACGGCAGGGGTGGCTGGTGATGCAGGAGGGGGGGCGATGCGAAGGAAGGGAGACCCCCAGTGGGAGGAGACGAGGGGCTGGGAAGCTAAGGGGAAACTTGCAAGGAGAGAATGAAGACTCTCTCTCCTTCCAGAAAGAGAGGGAGAGATCGGTATGCAGATAAAGCTATTCAATGAAGACACCAGAGGTTTTAGAAAGGAAATGCAAAGATTTTGAGGATATACAAAACCATAGCTCTAATCAATAACACAGGCTAAACCAAATTCTTCATGGGTTTTTCCTTTGGATTTAACAGTGACATCAAAATGGGCCTTTCAAATAATTAAACCCAAAGAGACAAGCAAACAGAGAGATAAAGACAAGCGGTACCCAGGGGCAAGGCCCCGTGGAGGACGGAGCAGAGGAGAAACAGGTTCAGAGTCTGCAGACGGGGAAAGCGGTCCAGCGGGCTGGCTCTGCCCTCGGGGGCATCAGCGGCGGTGCACGGCCTGGGCTGGGGTGGCCCTGGGGGGCCCGTCTCCACCAGCGCCTCTCCTGCTGGACTGGGAGCACCGCGGTCGCGCATCGGAGCATTGGTGCGAATGGCATTCTTCGGCCTCTCAGGAAGCGTGCCACTGTGTCCCCAGGCAGAGGGCTCAGGAGGCACCTCCAGTCCTGCTCTGTTGCTGCAGGCTCCGGCTTCCCAGGGCCTCACCCTCCTGCTCCCCTCCCCACCCCCGGCCTGGTGGGCGAGGGTCCCGGACACAAACAGCGGGGGCAGACGCACCTTGTTTTATTTCTCATCGGCATGTATGCTTCTACAGGAACAAGTTAGCTTATGGATGGGTAACGGGCTGCAGAACCAAGGCCGGCCTCCCCATCGGCATGTCTGCTCCTACAGGAACAAGCTGGCTTATGGATGGGTAACGGGCTGCAGAACCAAGGCCAGCCTCCCCATCAGCATGCATGCTCCTACAGGAACAAGCTAGCTTATGGATGGATAACGGGCTGCAGAACCAAGGCCGGCCTCCCCACAGTGGAGACTGGCGGGGCAAACAAAGGCGTGGAGAAGTCAGCACACGCTCAGGATTGATGGGACTTCAGGGCCAACTCTGGGCAGAGAAGTTGGAACCAGATGACCCTCTGAACGTCAGGACTTTTGGTTAAACAACCTGGAGTCTGCTTACCACGAACTACATCCTGGGTGGTTTGTGTGGGTAAAGGCTCCAAACATTTTGGTTCTAAGTGGCTCTGTTTATATGACATTCTTTCCTCTTGCGTCAGGAAAAGGATGCCTGCTTTCTGGTGGAGGATGGAGGCACGGAAGAGCAATCCCGACTCTGTTAGATTCTCCTGTGGTCCAGGAAACAAAAAGGTTTCCTCTGAGCAGCCAGCGTCTCTCTTTTCCGTCTCCTTTCTTTTTCCTCCATCCTTGTCCCCCTGGCCTGTGGACCGGGACTCAGCCCCGTCAGACACCTCCTTGCCCACCCTCGGATGACCAGATTGATCACCCAGGCCGGGGGGGACGGATGGTTGGAGAGCAGGGGTACAGACACGGCCAGGCCACCTGGATCGCTAAGGTACTGAAACCGCAAACCCAGGTGTGTGACTGCGTCACAGGCCTGTCCCTGGGACACGAAGATCTACTCTTGGTGAGTTCTGAAGAAGATGAGTTGATAGGAAGGACTGGAAACAGGCAAAAGCTTTCAGAAAGGTACGTTCAACCCAAAGCCTGGCTGAATAAATGATCATTCTTTTAACATAAAAGCTGCTGTACCCACCCCATTTTCAGACTAAACGATAAAGCTGAATGTAGGGTTTTTCTTTTTTAAGTGAAATGACATTTCAAACGTGTAGAAATCAGTGAAAAAAGCTCCTTAGTTCACAAAGTGAAAACAAACGGCAACAGGGTACTCCGCATTTTGAAAACGGTCTTATCAAAATCAGTAGGAAATTAATATTTAAAGCAGAAGCCACTTTTATTACATTAATCCTGTTGAAATCTGTTCCGCTTTTGCCTGTAGACACAGGGAGCAACTTACTAAAATGCTTCATGCATCTAGCACTTCTTACGAGAAAAAAAGCAAAAAACCCATTGCCCTCACCTCAAAAAGATGGCAACAAAAAAAAGAAGAGTTAGAAACATGAGACAGACAGCTAACTGGTTTACCTCGAGCCTGACTGACTGACATATCCACTCAGATGATATGTACTGAACACCCACAAGCTATTTGACATATATATAGAGAGAAAACAGCAGAGATCAGGCACACATCTTTACTTGTAAGCCAGTTACATCCTAGCTGAAACATGGAATACGTACAGTTTTCTTAAATCCATAGAAGTCACAGCATTTTCATGGTGTGAATGCTCACAAATTAAATATGTGTAGCGCTCCACTGCTTGTAAAACATCGTATTTAACCAGGAAATAAGTGACTCCACTGAGGTTAAAGATTCACGTCAAGGACAAACTGTCGTCAAGGCTTGTCCTGAGGAGACGGCGTGAAGCCAGGAAGCACTCGCTGACTCGACATCGAGACACTAAATCAGGTGCAAACGAGCGTGGGCTTGGCACAGGTCAGACACACCAGACAGAGACGGACCCAGTCCGCCCCGGGGATCCTGCGATGTGGCCCCGTGGCCATGCCATGGAGAAAAGAAGTTCACTTCAACAGGTTGGGCTGAGAAAATGGTTATATTATTTACAAAGACCGGAAACAAAATTAGTTTCCTATACAAAGGCTATAAAATGAATTCATGTCCAGTAGTTAAAGGCCAAAATAAAACTTTATAACTTTTAAATGGAAACAGACTCTCTCTATGACTTCAGAGGAAGGACAGATTTAACAAAGAAAGCAGCAACCATAAAGAAAACGACTAATAAATTTAGCTACATAAAAATGTAAAACTTCTGCATAAAGAGGTTAATAGGTCGCACACTTGGATGCTCTCGACAGTACATCTGATCTCTCAGGTGGCTCAGACAGTAAAGAAACTGCCCACGATGCAGGAGACCCGGGTTCAATCTCTCCAGGAAGATCCCCTGGAGGAGGGCAAGGCAACCCAGTCCAGTATTCTTGCCTGGAAAATCCTAGGGACAGAGGAGCCTGGCGGGCTACAGTCCATGGGGTCGCAAAGAGTCAGACACGACTGAGCGACTAACAGGACATCTAACTGATGAAGGATTATTATTCAGAATACATAAACAACTCTCAGAAAGCAACGAAAGAACCAGAGAAAAGGGGAATTTAAAAAGCTACACAAATGGGCAATGCAGGTAGAAACACAGACGACCCCCCGAGAGTCAGAGAGGGTCAGGGACACGGGTCACGGGCAGAGCAGAAAGAACCACGGGGAGATGACCCTTCACGTGCATCCCACGGCAGACCTACCTCCCCACAACCTGCTGACCGTAAGGATGAAGACTGGGACACGCGTCCATTGCTAGTGGGGGTGTGGGGAAGGAGGGAAGTTTGGTAATATTTGGTAAACTTGGAGATCTTGCGCTCCCCAGCCCAGCAACCTCACTCCCAAGGAAACGCCCTCCCGCGCATGCTCAAACAGCACCACGCCGGGTAAAGCCAGAAGGAGACTGCAAGCGCCCACCCACGGGAGAACTGATCATGAATATTCAGAGGGTAGACGGCAAACACCACACGGGCAGACACAAGGAAACAAGCTACCGGATCGACATGAACGGATCCCAGCAATATCACACTGACAAGCTGCATTAGAATACACGCAGTGATTACGTTTGTAAAGCACGTGCACTGCGGGAAACCGTGGCGGTGTTTCAATTCACCCAGGAAAAATAAGACGTACAGAGGGATGGTGATGTCGCATCCAGGAATGGTAACTACTGGAGGAGAAGGACAGGAATGAGGCTGGGGAGCTGCAAACAAAATTCAGCTGTATTGAAAATGCTTATCTCATTAAGTCGAATTTCGGGTACATAGTATATTGAATGGAGAAGGAAATGGCAACCCACTCCAGTGTTCTTGCCTGGAGAATCCCAGGGATGGGGGAGCCTGGTGGGCTGCCGTCTGTGGGGTCGCACAGAGTCGGACACGACTGAAGTGACTTAGCAGCAGCAGGCCACCTCATGCGGAGAGTTGACTCATTGGAAAAGACTCTGATGCTGGGAGGGATTGGGGGCAGGAGGAGAAGGGGACGACAGAGGATGAGATGGCTGGATGGCATCACTGACTCGATGGACGTGAGTTTGAGTGAACTCCGGGAGTTGGTGATGGACAGGCAGGCCTGGCGTGCTGCGATTCATGGGGTGGCAGAGAGTTGGACACGACTGAGCGACTGAACTGAACTGAACTGAACTGAGGGGTTTATTACGAGGCTTCCCCGGCGGCTCAGTGGGAAAGAAACCTGCTATGTCAAGAGCATGGGGTCGCAAAGAGTCGGACACAACTGAGCACCTGAACTGAACTGAAGGAAAAAGGAGAAGCTCAACAAAGAGGAATGGAATGCTGAGATATTTAAAACGAAGCAATGATGAAAAAACACTTTTAAAAGCTCTGTTCTTACTCATCCTCCATGAAAACATTCCCAAGGAGGAGACTGTCAAAAGTTTTTAACTGTGAGCAACGCTGTTTAAAGGACAGGGGTACTAACACTTTCCCCTCGCAGACCCTCAGGCGTTGAGACGTGATGGGGACAAAGGGTCTAGGAAATAATTTCTTTAAAATAGGTGTTTGGAAGTCAGAGCTTCCCGAAGTGGGAACACCAGAGTGCCCTCGTAAAAAACAGGGAAAGTGTCTTCCTTTCTTCTTAAAACTCTCCCTCAGCACAGGTTTGCTCATGTGACCCGTGGCAGGTTTGGAATGACCTTGTGGAAAACTCACAAGTAGAGAGAGAGGAGCCAGAAGCAAATAAAGGAATGAACTCCACATTTAATACTGTGTGGTGTGACTGGGGCTCCCTGTGAGAGGTGAATGAGATCGTCCTAAGCTGATTCAGCGAGCGTGTGCACAGCAGGCTGCTGTCAGAGAGGACGGGAGGCCCTTCCGGGCTGGGGGGAGGGCTGGCGGGCACCTGTGGCCCCTGGACCTCCCACCAGTCATGTCATCAGCCTGGTGCCTCCCTTCACGGCCTCCCCTGCAGAGTGAGTTAATCACAGCCCTTCCGCCGAGGGCTGTCTGGAGGATGAGACATAAATATGGAGCCTGCTCGGAACACAGCTTGAACCTGGGGTGTGGGGATGCAAAACCACCAAGAGACACAGAGATTTCATGACAGAGTCACTGTTCACATCCCTCCAGACCGCAGACAAGCCGGGGCATGCCCGCCCCACCTACTGAGCGCAGGCAGGGGCTGTGGCCACGGGCTCCCCAAGCACCCCACGGCTTTGCCACCCTCTTCCCTGGCTCCACGCTCATTCGGAGCACTCTTCCGCTCCCGCGTTCACATCCTACCCGCTCTACCTCTCCCAGAACCACCTCCGGTCAGACTGTCTCCAAAGATTCTGGCCAGATATCTTCAGATTTACAACTTGCCGCCAAGTTCTCTGCCTGGGTTCTGGGTCCCAAGGGCTGCGGGAGGGGTCAAAACACGTTTGTTACGGCAATGATGCGCTCTGCCCTCAGAGACTTTGCTTTCTTGGAAGGCCACCTGGTCTCACAGTGGATGGATGAGATAAATTACATAATCTGTAATCTATGCCACGCATGTGACAAAATCTTACAGCATTCATAATTAATGCAAGAATATTACTCTTTTCTCCTTAATGAGAT
>NW_011494694.1:267559-281395 GCF_000754665.1 Bison bison bison | reverse complement strand
ATTGAAGTGAAGTGAAGTGAAAGTTGCTCAGTTGTGTCTGACGCTTTGCGACTCCATGGACTGTAGTCCATGGAATTCTCTAGGCCAGAAAACTGGAATGGGTAGCTGTTCCTTTCTCCAGGGGATCTTCCCAATGCAGGGACTGAACTCAGGTCTCCTGCATTGCAGGCAGATTCTTTACCAGCTGAGCCACCAGGGAAGCCCAAGAATACTCATGTGGGTAACCTATCTCTTCTCCAGCAAATCTTCCCCATCCAGGAATCGAAACAGGGTCTCCTGCATTGCAGGTGGATTCTTTACCAGCTGAGCTACCAGGGAAGCCCTAAAAGGCAACCCTTGGGTCATCACTTATCCTAAAAAATGAGATGAAATACAAGTTCCTAAATTTCTCGCTTGGAATTAAAATTTGTTTGTTGAGGCTTAATCCAATTAAGATATCAGAATTTATCTTTGTAAGTTTCTAGTAGATAGTCCTATTTAAATTTTAAAATATCATGCTTTCTCTCTAGGCACTTAAAATTTGATATGACATTATAGGAACAAATGAACATACAGGCTCTGATTCTAACTGTGAAAAGGCTGTGGGGGTAGCTGTTTTAGACAGAAATGTACTCAGGAACACCCGTACATTTTCCCTATTATGTATTCAGCTGCGATGTTCCAAAGGTAACATAAAAATAGCATACACATTTTATTGAAAAGAGCAAACTCAAAGATTGCTTTCTGTGGTAATAAGGCCTGAAATGAAAATATGAGATCAATGCTTGAGATATAAAGGTTCTATCTTGCCCAAAACATGACAACCCAAATAAAAAACCTTTTTTACTTTGCAGGCTGATTCGAATTTAGCCTAAGGCACAAAATCACCACCTGTCATCAGATTAGTGGACTCTGGGTCCTGATTCCTACCGCAGGTGTGAAACCTCGGTGAGTGTTCACAGGAAGCAAACTCCAGTGCAAGGCTACCTCGTGAAGGGGAGCGTGGGGGCTCCACACGCGAGATTCTTCAGTCCTTTCTGTTAGAGCTACAGCCTGGAGGTATGGTCTCAGCAATTCCTGCCCATTAGAAAATAAGATGGTGGCCCCGGTAGAAGATTATTTAAATAGATTAGATTTCAACCAACTTTACCTTATTTATATTGAGACCCATAGGTCCGAGTGCTTGTAGGAAGTTAAAATGGATTCCTTTGAAACATGCCTGCCTGTTCACAGTGGGAAAACCCCTGCCTTCCTGGCTCTATTACACGAGAAAAGCGAGTGACCCTGGGACTTCCACTCTGCAGAGACATAGCCCAGACACGCCCCCCCGGAATCTGGGTGTCCAAGCAGGGCTGGAAAGGGTCTTCAGAGCGACCACAAGTCACGGTAGGATGGCAGGGTGGACAGAGGTCACCGCATTTGTGCCGCAAATGATACCATCAAGAAAATGAAAAGACAACCAAGAAAATAGGGGAAGTACCTGCAAATGATCTATCTGGTAGGTGGCTTGTATTCAGAGCATATAAATAACGCTCACAACTCGATAATTTAAACAATCACGTAATACTAAAAAAAAAATGACAAATGACCTGAATAGGGATTTCTCTGAGGAAGATATGGCCAATAAACACATGTAAAGGTGTCCAGTACCGCTAGTCAGGAAACAGCCCAAAGCGCAGTGAGACAGACATGACTTCACACCCCGTAGGATGGCTCCACACCCTCTCGGATGACTCTGGAGCAGCAGCAAGTCTTGTTGAGAAATTGCACCCCTTGGTCTCTGCTGGTGGGAATGTAAAATCTGCAGCCACTTTGGAAAATAGTCTGGAAGTTTCTCAAAAACTTAAACATAGTGTTACCTTGTGATCCAGCAATTTCAGTCCTAGGTATCTACCCAAGAGAAATGAAAACATATCCACACAAAACCCTGTTCACAAAGGTTCACAGCAGCATCAGTCACAATAGTCAAAAAGCAGAGACCACCCACACCAAAGCCTCTGACTGTGGATCACAAAAAACTGTGGAAAAATTCTTCAAGAGATGGGAATGCCAGACCACCTGACCTGCCTCCTGAGAAATCTGTATGCAGGACAAGAAGCAATAATTGGAACCAGACATGGAACAATAGGCTGGTTCCAAATTGGGAAAGGAGTACATCAAGGCTGTATATTGTCACCCTGCTTATTTAACTTATATGCAGAGTACATCATGAGAAACCCTGGGCTGGATGAAGCACAAGCTGGAATCAAGATTGCTGGGAGAAATATCAATAACCTCAGATACACAGATGACATCACCTTTATGGCAGAAAGTGAAGAACTAAAGAGCCTCTTAATGAAAGTGAAAGAGGAGAGTGAAAAAATTGGCTTAAAACTCAACATTCAAAAAACTAAGTTCATGGCATCTGGTCCTATCACTTCATGGCAAATAGATGGGAAACAATGGAAACAGTGACAGACTTTATTTTGGGAGGCCCCAAAATCACTGCAGATGGTGACTGTAGCCATGAAACTAAAAGACGTTTGCTCCTTGGAAGAAAAGCTATGACTAACCTAGAAAGCATATTGAAAAGCAGAGAAATTACTTTGCCGACAAAGGTCCATCTAGTCAAAGCTATGGTTTTTCCAGTGGTCATGTACTGATGTGAGAGTTAGACCATAAAGAAAGCTGAGCCCCGAAGAATTGATGCTTTTGAACTGTGGTGTTGGAGAAGACTCTAGAGAGTCCCTTGGACTGCAAAGAGGTCAAACCAGTCAATTCTAAAGGAAATCAGTCCTGAATATTTATTGGAAAGACTGATACTGAAGCTGAAACTCCAATACTTTGGCCACCTGATGCAAAGAACTAACACCTTGGAAAAGACCCTGATGCTGGGAAAGACTGAAGGCAGGAGGAGAAGGAGATGACAGAGGATAAGATGGTTGGATGCCATCATCGACTCAATGGACATGAGTTTAAGCAAGCTGTGGGAGTTGGTGGTGGACAGGGAAGCCTGGCATGCTGCGGTCCATGGGGTTGCAAAGAGTCAGACACGACTGAGCAATTGAACTGAATTGAACCAAGAGACCACCTAAATGTCTGTCAGCTGATCCATGGATAATAATATGTGCTATGTCCGTGCAATAGAGTATCTGGTGATTAAGAGAAATATCTGCTACAACACAGATGAACATGAACACATTATGATAAATGAATGAAGGCAGTCACAAAGCATCTTGTATTCTGTGACTCCATTTATAAAAAATGTGCAGAACAGACCAAGCTATAATGACTAAAAGTGATTAGCCATTAACTCAGGCCGTTGGGGGGGGCAATGGATAGAGAAATGGAGGGTCACAGGAAATGGCTTTCTTTTTGGGGTGATGAAAGGTCTAGATTGTGGGGATGGTCATACAGCTCTGTGAATACACTAAAAACCCCGGCACTCCCTGTGTTCTGTGAGGGGGTGAACTGAATGGTATGTGAACTAGATCTCATAAAACTCTGAAAAAACAGGAAAAAAAGTCATAATATTCAAGGGAACTTAGGACAAAACAGCTACTCACACAGGTGATTCAAAGAACTTTCTTGGTGCTTTTCATGAAAATGTAATTTAAAGAATGAAGCAGCGTACATGCTTCTCATGTGTCTGATTTTAATTCTGTGTCAGTTGTCAGGGAAATTTTGGAATTTTTCAAAGACACCCCTCCGCCCGACCCCTGCAAAGACACTAGCAGAATGTATGACAGACAATCATCCAGGATATTTGCTTCCGGACAACGCAAGAGAATTTAGGATGGGCATTTAACACATATTGGAAATGAAGTTTCTGTGGGTATAAACAATGCTCCTTTAGCAAAGGTACAAAGCAACCACACAGGACTTAGAAGTTGGATAACTTTAACTGCATTGCTAACCAGTATCCCTATACCCACGTAAACTGAACTCAATTTGGTACTACAAAAACAGAAAAACGTTTGGCTCAACATCTTCACGTCTAATTTAACAATCTATCAGAATCCCAGGGATGGGGGAGCCTGATGGGCTGCCGTCTCTGGGGTCGTACAGAGTCGGACACGACTGAAGCAACTTAGCAGCAGCAGCAGCAGTGTATGGAAGAAAAAAAATACCTGTAGATTTTAGTTATAGGCTTCAGGATTATTTCTGTCTGTGAGGGAGACAAAATCCAGAGTCACTTTTGAGTCCTGGGGAAACTATACCATTTTTGCTACCGTTTGGACCTACAAGGCATGTGAAAGCAATCTCCCCGGATATGGCGCAGATAGACGCGACTCTGCAGAGCGTGGTAACAGCGCCTGATGACTTCTCCCTGCGAATGGCTCAGAAAGCTCCCAACTCTCTTTCCAGCCCTGTTCTAGGAGCAAAGGCTTTTTCAGTCTCGGGGGCTCTGGGCTGTAGGTGTTTGCTCTGTATCTTCCACAGCTGATACACAGTTGGATACAGAGTCATGTTTATCCCCAGATCCAAACAACCAGGAAGCTAAGGATCTGGTTTAAAAACAGAACTCTTAGGAAAGAGAAAAATGAACTAACCATGAATAACTAAACAATTTAAGATTGGTTGGAGATTTACTCTGAAGCATAAGTTCCGGAATATATACTGACGGTAGGGTCAGCCCAAATTCAACCTCATCTCTGCTGAGGGAAGAGGAGAGGGGGGGTTTGTCAACTTGCCTGGAGGATTAACCTGTAGATAAAGATAACGAAGGTGTTACTTAGTCTTTTTTCTAGAGTAATTTGGCTTTCAAACTGGGGTTCTCTGGGATCCTGGGGTCCTGTGATCTGGTCAAGACCCATAGGGGACAGGAAGGCCACAGGGAGACCCTCTCATCCTCTCGCAAGCAAACTGGCTCTTCTGCAAAATCTGTTTCACATACTGCAGCTCGGCATGAGATGTTTGAAATAGGGCGCCTGTGTAATAGACACATGGACAGACCTTGATTTGGGTTTACTTTCCGGGTTACTATAAACTGAATGAAGCACAAGCTGGAATCAAGGTTGCCGGGAGAATTATCAATAACCTCAGATATGCAGATAACACCACCCTTATGGTGGAAAGCGAAGAACTAAAGAGCCTCTTGATGAAAGTAAAACAATGGAAACAGTGACAGACTTTATTTTTGGGGGCTCCAAAATCTCTGCAGATGGTGACTGCAGCCATAAAATTAAAAGATGCTTGCTCCTTGGAAGAAAAGCTATGACCAGCCTAGACAGCATATTAAAAACCAGAGACATTACTTTGCCGACAAAGGTCCATCTAGTCAAAGCAATGGTTTTTCCAGTAGTCATGTATGGATGTGAGAGTTGGACTATAAAGAAAGCTGAGCGCTGAAGAATTGCTGCTTTTGAACTGCAGTGCTGGAGAAGGCTCTTTAGAGTCCCCTGGACTGCAAGGAGGACAAACCAGTCAATCCTAAAGGACATCAGTCCTGAATATTCATTGGAAGGACTGATGCTGAAGCTGAAGCCCCAATACTGTGGCCACCTGATGTGAAGAACTGACTCATTGGAAAAGACCCTGATGCTGGGAAAGATTGAAGGCAGGAGAAGGGGACGACAGAGGATGAGATGGTTGGATGGCATCACTGACTCGATGCACATGAGTTTGAGCAAGCTCTGGAAGTTGGTGATGGACAGGGAGGCCTGGTGTTCTGCAGTCCATGGGGTTGCAAAGAGTTCGACATGAATGAGTGACTGAACAGAACTGAGAGACAGGACCCGTTACATTAAATGATTCCATCATTTTTCTATGATATAATATTGCTATAGCTATGGTGCTGAACCACAAGGTTGGATTTTTATACTGAACTAGAAATATGAAAACACTGTATATTCTGAATTATCAAAAGCTTAATTTTATTTAGAAAAGCTTTAGTGTCAAGTGTATTTTGTTAACCGGGGGCTTCCCTAATGGCTCAGCAGGTAAAGAATCCTCCTGCAATACAGGAGACACAGGAGACACGGGTCTGATCCCTGGGTTGAGAAGGTCCCTTGGAAGAGGGCATGGCAACCCACTCTGGTATTCTTGCCTGAAAAATCCCATGGACAAAGGAGCCTGGTGGGCTACAGTCCATGGGGTCACAAAGAGTCGGACACGATTGAGCGACTGAGTACAGCAGTATATTTTATTAATCTGTACTTATTTGGAAATGGGGAATTAACAAACTGGAATATTCATGTAATCAGAAAATGCCTGTCTGCCCTATTTGAAGATAAAGGACATTTATTAGCTTTGAATCACTCGCTCTTCTTATTCTTGTTTTCAATTTATTTCTGTACTCCCATCTCCTCTTTATATCTCTTGCTATTTATTTCAACACAATATATTTTGCTACCAAGTAGCTTTGTAGAGGGGCTTCCCAGGTGGCTCAGGGGAGTAAAAAATCCACCTGCAATGCAAGAGATGAAGGCAGACGCGAGTTCGATCCCTGGGTCAAGAAGATCCCCTGAGAAGGGGATGACAACCCACTCCAGTATTCTTGCCTGGAGAATCCCATGGACAGATGAGCTTGATGGGCTCGTGGGGTCACAGAGAGTCGGACATAACTGACGTGGCTGAGCACACACACGCACGAGCTTGCTAGAGATAGAAATACTGGTAAATATACACGAAAAAGGTATTCTGAAATGGCTCTGGGAGCATGAAGGCATTTACTACAGAGTGTGGCTTATTATTTAATAAATGTATGAAAGCAAGTCATTTTTCTCCAATTAAGCATGACATCACCACGGAAGTCAATGCAGAAAGCTCTCTCTCGTCCCTGTGAATGGAAAGATAATCAAACCAACGCAAAGAGCGGTGGCAGAACAAGGGACAGAAAATTAACGTGAGTTTCCTGAGTTCTGCCCATCACCTGTAAGCAAAAATCAAGGACACAATTTAAAGGAACGAACTCATGACGGGTGAAGCAGATGAAATCTGAGGCAATCACATTACATGACCCATGACGCCAAACACTTAGACATGCTTTGAGGACAAAGTCTGGATACTTCCAGGTAGAAACGGCTGCTCGCTCAGGAGTCTTACCAGGCGTATCGTAGTTTTATAGTCTTTTGCTTATGTGACAAATTCCTTCCAGTAATTTATCAAAACACGATCACTGCAGTCAACAGGGACTGCTGGCAGAGATTCGGGCACAAAAGTGTGAGAAAAATAATGCAAAGAAAACAACGTTACAATGTTTTCACAAAACGCATTCTATAAAATGAATATACGCATATTCGTTTTTACATAAAATTATAATGCTGGATAAATTTACGAAGTAGGGAGCTAAGTACAATAAATAGAATACTCTTTCTAGAGTCAACCCCACTGCTTTCTTGTTTTGAAACCCTATTTATTTAAATTATTATTTACATAGTCTAGATTTTAGACTGGAGACTTTTGAGAAATAAAAGTAGACAGAAAAGGAGCAAAAGGGTTTTTAGACTCACCAAACACACCGAAGGAACGACTGCGAACATAATGTAGTTCAGTTTTTCACACCAAGAACTATATTCAATATCCCGTGATAAACCATAATGGAGAAAAATATGAAAAAGAAAGTAGACACATATACGGACAATCAAATCACTTTGCTGAACAGCAGAAATGAACAACATTGTAAATCAACTATACGTCAATGAAATAAACCTTTAAAAATGCATCAAGGTTTTAAATGAATAAAAAAGTAATTTTCTCCACTTCCCATCTCAGTTAAACTGGAAAACCTGAAAAAAATGTTTCTACTATGTTTTGAAACATAAATTTAAAGGTATTATTATATTTTCCAAATAATATACATTATAATCCTATTAAGACATGCCCTTAATAGCCTATTAAGACACATCCCTATTCTTTACAAGTAGCCATTTGGCAGAATTCTACCAACATTTGCAAAACTGTTGGATACACTGCATATATCCCTTCATCCAAATGGACGAACAGCCATAAGAGCGTCGGCCTGATCCAGCCGCTGCCTGCTTCAGAGATGCCGATAGGCTGTAACTGCCCCTGGGGTCTCTCCGCCTCACCTGTGCTTGCCAGCTTCCTTCGGCTCTTGCCAGAAGCTTTGCCTCTGTGGCACACAAAGTGAGCAGGGAGGGAAAGCGAGATGGAGGAGACACCCCTCCTGTGTAATTATAAAAATCAACAGCACTGTGTTTTAATGGGATGACCAGCTCTCTGGGTCTGAAACCCTTTAGCTTTTTAATAGTTTCTTCATCTATGAAAAGGACATAATTATACTTATTTTAGGATTCTAGTAAATAGTTAATTAGATATAAGTATGTCAGGTTTTACTTGCATTAAAAAAAACCCAAATCAAACTGGCTTAAACAATAAGGGAAACTGGTTGGATCACATAACCAAAACATTCTAAGGCAGTGAGGACTTCAGGCATGGGCTGATCAAGGCTCAACCTCATTTCTCTATGGCTCTGTGTGTCGGTTCCCCTGTAGAATGGGTAACCTCCTGCTCTCAGAAAGCTGCCAGGCTCCATGCCTCCTTGTTCCTCCAGAGCCAATAACAAAGGTCCCAAGTTACAATCCATTTTGACTGTCTTAGACCACATGCTCCACTCTGAGCTAATCACCATGGCCAGGAAACCACCACATGTAGTGTGTGCGCACACACACACACACACACACACACAGTTAAAACACATGTACATATAAACTTAAATATTTATAGAGATCTGATCATTTTAATCTCCAGAGTGTCAAAGTGAGTATTTCACACTGGTCTTTGCTGAGAAAGGAAACTCGTGTTGTTTAGTTTTCAAATAGTTCAGGCGCCTTCACCTTAAAACTTATAAAATGCAAGAAAGACCTGCTGGCTGGAAACATAATAGTCACTCCAACCCTGGTTTTGTCTCTGCCGTTTTCCTCCCAGGTGGAGAAGCTCTGGGAGTGAGACCCCCGTCACTCTCGCAGTGACAGATGTGTATCTGGAAACATGAAATGCCCGTGAAGGGTAGCCACAGATAGCCACGCCTTTCAAGCTCACAGGTGAGCTGCTGAAGCTGACATAATACCGTAGAAGAGTGAGATTCACAGATTATGTTGGTTACAAAGGATTCAGGGAAGCAAAACAGAGCCTTGCAATTTCCATTCTGGAGTCTTTCCTCATAGACACTGAAAACTAGGAAGTCAGTCTTGCGGGCTCCTCACAAGCATTTCCACTGTCGCGTGAATGACAATACGCTTGTTCAGTCCCCAGGTCGTGTCAGACTGTGCGACCCCATGGACTGCAGCCTGCCAGGCTCCTCTGTCCATGGGATTCTCAAGGCAAGAATACTGGAGAGGGTTACCATGCCCTCCTCCAAGGGACCTTACCGACCCAGGGATCAAACCCGGGTCTCCTGCATTGCAGGCAGATTTTTTACTTTCTGAGCCACCAGGGAAGTCCTACATTTCCATAATGCTTTAAAGAGTTTCCAAAATGCATCAGACCCCACCAGTGGTCAGGGATGTCCCCCTGGGGGGAAAGGTGCGGGGGGAAGGTGAGCCCAGGGATCGGGCCCACCAGGTACAGGAGGGCTGGGGCCCTCAAGTGGTGGTCTTTCAACAGCAGTGCAGGCATGAGCTCCACGGACTTCGAGCCCAGGTGTGGGGCTCGGGTGGGGAGCACCCAGCCAACCCAGCCGGCCGCTGTGCCCCTGAGAAAGGTGCCAGAGGTCAGAAGCACAGAGGGATTCCTTCAGAGAACCATGCTGCTCCTGAGAAGGGAGGGAAGAGGAGGGCAACCCGCTTGTCCTGAGTCAGACAGAGGACGTGTAGGCTCTGAAGTGGAATGGTGTATCACAACCACACTCGGAGTTCCAAAGCCTTCAAATGGGACTAGAAATTGCTTTAAGACATCACACAAGCCACCTCCCTGGAATTAAACCTATTCCTCGGTAAGTACTGGCTTTTAAATAAAAGCCCATTCAACTTTCATCGTTTTAGTTTTTAAAAATTGCTAGCGTTAAAACATTTTGAAATTTCTGAATTTGCTTTTAAAATGTTGGCAGTTTCTCAACCCTTTTAAGACATTTTACTGCTTTAAGAAATTTTAAGTGATGACAACGTTCGGCTTTTCCATACTTTTTACTGCAGATGACACTCTACCAGCTACACCGCGAATGCAGATTAGACGCTTTGCCTGTGGAAGATTCTGAAGCGCCAGGCAGCTGACCGACGGTTCGTAAGCTGGACCTGCAGCGGAAGGCCCGACAGTTCGGGTCCTCCTCAAGCAGATGTGTGGCTTTGCCATGTTTTCTGAGTGGTTTTAACCTTCCCCACATTATTCGTCTCAGGTCACGGCCATTTTTTCCTACATTTAAACCCTCTGAGCCCAAGTCCTACAGATCATTTCTAGGCACATGGTGAACGTTCAGTTAATATCCAAGACTGTTTTGTTGTTTGTTGTTTTAATTGGTCAGTCATGTCTGACTCTTGCAACCCCAGGGACTGTAGCCCACCAGGCTCCTCCGTCCACGGGATTCTCCAGGCAAGAATACGGGCAGCCATTCCCTTCTCCAGGGGATCTTCCCAACTCAGGGATGGAACCGGCATCTCCTGCATTGGCAGGCGGATTCTTTACTACTAATCGATCCACTGAGGAAGCCCAATACCTAACAGAGACCTTCCAAAAAGACCTCCATGGACTTCAATGTGTCGCAGGAGATGCGGGCCACAGAGAACACGTGTGTGGGACACAGCAGGACAGTGGTCCTGACAGCCACTCTTGGCTGTTCCTGGACACAGAGCCCCCAGAGCACACTTCCATGGGTCCCAGATGAGACACAAGTGGGTTCAAGGTTTTATGCAAACTCACGCACAGCCGGGAGGCCCAGAGCTCGCACAGAGCGGGGCCCACCTGGAGGACGCCATCAGAGGGGATGGGGGGCCTCCCTACCAGCCGAGGGAGCACCATTTCCCCAGGCCCTGCTGACCCTGCGGAGCCTCGGTGATCCGGTGAACTTTCCCGAAACCGAGAACTCCTCAGGAATGGGAGGCAGAGCCCAAACCACAGGGAGGGGCTCTGCTCATGGCTTGTCCATCCAGCACCCTCCTCTTGAGATGGGGCGTGGCTCTGAGCAGGGACCACCGCTGCAGACTGGCACTTGGGCAGCGCGCTCCATGCCACCCTCCATCACACGGCAATGACTCCTTTCCCTGGCTCCCACAGGCTGTCCCTGACCAAACGCAAGCTCTCCAGGGACAGAGTCTTCGCGAGAAAGTGCTGGTCCTGAATCCCAGCCACGGGTCAGCTTCCCTGGGGGAGGCTGGGCCCGGGCGGGGGTGGGAGGGGGCCGACGGCACAGGAGGGAAGGACTGGAGGGAGGACCGAAGGCAGGAGCAGGCTGGGGGCGGGGCCGGGAGGAGGGACGTGGATCCCAGAGCAGGTGAGAGGCCTCTGCTAAGCTCCCAGACTCCCGAGATGCTCTGGGCAAATGTCCGTCACCCCTGCTGAGTCGCCCCACCACTGCGTGGGGAGCTCTCAGATGCGCCCCTCCTCCCCCTCCCGCGCGCACGAACGCAGTTGGTTCGTTTCGACAAATCACTGTCACTTTCTTACGCCGATTGTTGGCATTCCGTGGTCTTCAACCGCAACGTCGAGTCAAAGGAAACACAGCGACGTGCTGAGGGAGCCCTCCGGCGGGGGTCTGAGTGCCCAGCCGAGGGCACGCCCAGCCTCCGCAGACCGGCTTCAGCACGGCCCACCAGCCTCAGAGTTTTTATTCACATCTCTGTTGGAGTGAATTCTGCGAAGTCTTGAGTGCCTCACACATCCAAATCCATGTGTTCTCTCTGCTGAGATCTAGAAACACAAAAGTCACGCCCAGCCTCACGCTGTTTCTCGGGGTTCTCTGGGATGAAGGCAGGTAGCAAGCATCGCTCCCTTATTCCGGCAGCCCACCTGCCTTCTTCCTGAGCTGCAAACTAAAGCAGAAAGCCAGAAGCCGAGGATGTTCTAAAAATGTGTTCTTTTCTGCTTTATCTGTTTTTTTTTTTTTTTTCCTTTACTTAATCTTCAAAGTCAACCAAACAGAGCAGCAAGGCATACAGCAACAGTGTCTCCGCGATTGGCCCCTTCCCACACTGGCCGTGGGGACGCTCGCCTGCCCGCCCCACCTGGCCCCTCAGCCTCCTCCCAGCAGGTGCCCCCCTCCCACATGTCCCCTTCCTGTGCAAGCTGTCCACAGAGCGCCCTCCCCAGTGCATGTTCTACTCACGGCTCACAATAAGAAGCTTTCTCCGTTTTCCATTTTTAGAGATCATCCACACTGTCCTTTGGATGTAAAACATATATTTGAAACGATGTATCTAATCTTAGCTGCAGAAGCTTTGCAACTATCCTGGGCCAAAAGTGTTAAAACTGAGACCTGACCGAGCAATCTGCTCAATAGTCACTAGCGCATTTCCAACACAACTACTCCAAAAGGGAGTCTTTCAAAGTAAAATCCCTCCATCCCTGTTCCTTAAAGATTCCACCGCACATTTTAACAGCCATATGTTATAATAACCGCGCGTTTTAACAAGTAAAAGCTGCCTCCGGGCAGACAGTGTGGCCGGGTGTCCCAACACAGAGAATGTCACGGCTCACGCTGACTGCAGACACCCAAGCCGACCAATCCTCCTCTAACGTGTGGGTTTTCTTTCGGTCACGCCAAGTGGCATGTGGGATCTCAAGTTCCCACTCCAGGGATCGAACCCGAGTCCCCTGCAGTGGAAGCGGGGAGTCTTACCCACTGGCCCACCAGGAAGTCCTCTGATCTGTGTCTTTGAATCTCCCTAATTTAATACAGGAGGGCAGAAGAGCCAAAATAAAAAACAGTTCTTGTTCCTGAGAAGTCAGACCATCTCCACCGGCTCCTGAGCCCCACGCTAGCGAGCTGACGCCAGGAATGGTGGGAGCCTCTCTGCTCTGCCAGAGCCGCTACTTCCCTGAATTACGTTTAAAATGACAGCGACCGGGCCGAGAGCGTTGCTGCCAGCAGCCTCGCGCAGCTCGGCCCAGGGAAGAGGGCTTCGTGGGGACAGGGCTGACTGGGAGCGGGCAAGTCCTCAGAAGGGCAGGGAGGAGAGGCTGGCTCAGGAGGACAACCTCTCCTCCCCACAACGACACACTGACCCCCTTCCAGACGGGGTCCATCACAGCCAGCTGTGGGCAACGCCACAGAGCCCAAGGGCAGACGCTTCCCTCACCGGGCACATCCAACCTGCCGGTCATTTAATAACCGGAGGGCAGCCTCGCCACCCGTGCGGCCAACAGCGGGAGGGAGAGGGACATGCCCAGGCCGGCAAGACCCAGCACAGCCAGCGGGGGGAGCAGGGGACCTCTGGTCAGGGAGGGGGTTGGGGCGAGGGGACAGCACCCCTGCCTGGCTCTCTGTCACCTCTGCCACCCTCTCCTGTCCCTGAAGGGCACAGGAACTGACTCCTGGGGCTCTCAGGGTGGGGCAGCCTGCAGACCCTTGGAGTGAAAGTGAAGCTCGCTCAGTCATGTCCACTCTTTGTGACCCCAGGGACTATACAGTCCATGGAATTCTCCAGGCCAGAATACTGGAGTGGGTAGCCTATCCCTCCTCCAGGGGATTTTCCCAACCCAGGGATCAAACCTAGGTCTCCTGCTTTGCAGGCAGATTCTTTATCAGCTGAGCCACCAGGGAAGCCCAAGAACACTGGAGTGGGTAGCCTATCCCTTCTCCAGTGGATTTTCCCAATCCATGAATCAAACCGGGGGTCTCCTGCATTACAGGCAGATTCCTTACCAACTGAGCTATCAGGGCAGCCTTGGGAGCCGGCAAACCAAAGCTTGTGGAAAAGATCGGGTACCGAGTGTGTGCTGGCTGGACTAGGTCAGGGCTGTCTGATCAGTGGTGTTCCTGGG
>NW_011494694.1:259463-267415 GCF_000754665.1 Bison bison bison | reverse complement strand
TAAGAGATATAGAGGCACACAAGCAGATTTCTAACAATAACAGGTACTGCTCAAGAAAAATGATTCTGGCACTTGCTAGAGACAATGAGGAAGATGTTATTCAAGGGACCACTGCCATGGGTTTGCCGCAGGGGACCGAGATGGAGCTGCCATCCCGAAAGAGGAGGGCGGGGGGTGATCTGCAGCCCAGGGGCAGGTGGGTGGCCGGTGGGGGCAGGGCAATTCTTTGTAAACTGAGCTGAAGGCGGGTCAGGGTCGCCACACCTTGCCTGGGGTCGTGGGGGTGAGGAGCTGGACCATAGGCCAAGGGTGGTCAAACACTGAGGCTAGCCGAGGGTCCTCTCTGAATCGACACAGCAGGATTCTTGCTGAAACCAGGCGCGGTGGGCCCACCAAGACGACACAGAAGCCCAAGGTCCGGCCAGCGGGAAAGAAGGGCTGGGAGAGCCGGGCTCACGTCTGAAGGGGGAGAGCTCTTGTCGGCACGTGGTTCCAGACTCTGCCTCTTGCCGGCCTGGGGATCAGCCACAGTGATCAGACGGTGAGAAGCAGACTCACAGCCACCACAGTCATCTCTACTCCCGGGGTGCAGGCTCCCGGGATTTAATTACACCTGCACCACCATGACAGCTCCTGAGCCAACTCACTGGCAGGGAAGGCTTCCTACACCGCTGCAAGTCAGGTACGACGAACAATAGTTTACACTGAATGTATCTGAGCCGCTTGCTTGATTAAATCACACTGCAGCTTTACAGACTATCTGCTGGTAATTCCTACTTGAGTTTAATTTACTAGCTTTTACCAGTGAAAATACATCAGCTGACACGTGATGCTGCTGGGGGAAAAATACAACACAAGCCAGCGTCATTGGAAATAACAGCAGTGCATGCTAGAGAATGCTTTTAGCTACACTGGCTTGCTTACTTAACACACACGGAAGCTTGGACCAAAGGTGAAGAGCCTTTCTGGCTGAACTACTGGTTCCCAGCTGGACTCACACAGAGCACGGTCACCCCCAGTCTCCCCATATCTGAAAGGGCACTGCCCACTGGAGCCCTGTAGGGACTAGTCCACACCTGGGCTCTTGTGCGGACATCACTCTTTATCTCCTGCTCCAGCTCCTGTCTCAGAGTGCCAGCACCTCCAACCCACTTATTAACTTGGCTCATCTAAGAAACTGTCCACCTGACATGCAAGAAACAGCATGCAATCCAGGGTAATCGGCAAAGCAGTTGACGTGGACAGATATGCCGTTTTTTGCTTAGTGTGTTTTATTTCATTCCTGCACTTCTAAATGCGTGAAAAATATACAGAAATAGTCTTGGCGAGGGCTCCCCCAGTAGCTCAGATTGTAAAGCATCCACCTGCAATGCAGGAGACCCAGCTTCGATCCCTGGGTCGGGAAGATTTCCCTGGAGGACCAAATGGCAACCCTTTCCAGAATCCTTGCCTGGAGAATCCAATGGACAGAGGAGCCTGGTGGGCTACAGTCCATGGGGTCACAAAGAGGTGGGCACAGCTGAGTGACTAACACACAAGTCTTGGCTACATCAGGGTGGTGGAGGACGCTCAGTGAATAGGTCAAAGAGGTGGAAAAAAAGGAGTGAATCTACAAAGCGGATGCACAGACGCAGAAACAGCCTCGTAACCACCGCCAAGCGGGCGGAGAGCGGGGGAGGGATGGATGGGCCACGCAAACTCTTACATACAGGGTGGATAAACAAGGTCCGACTGTAAAGCACGGGGAATTGTATTCAATATCCTGAGATAAACCACAATGGAAAAGAATATGAAAATGAATGTGTGTGTATATATATGCATAGCTGAATCACTCTGCTGTACAGGAGAAATTAACACAGCACCGTAAGCCAGCTATTACTGTTTAGTCGCGGAGTCGTGTCCGACTCTTCTGTGACCCCATGGACCATAGCCCTGCAGGCTCCTCTGTCGATGGGACTCTCCAGGCAATTACACTGGCCATTTCCTTCTCCAGGGGAGCTTCCTGCCCCAGGGATCGAACCCTCATGTCCTGTTTGGCAGACAAATTCTTTACTGCTGAGCCCCCTGGGAAGCCCAAGCCAACTATACTTCAATCAAACAATTTTTTTTTAAGGGGTGAAATCTCAATATTTTTAGTTGTCTTTTCACATATTTTTGAATAAGAAACAATACTTTGGGGGTATTTTCCTGGATGTAAGGAAAGAAAGTGTGTAATGAAATTGCAAAGATAAGCTGACCACAAATAAGGAATTAAGTCTAGTGTCTTCAAAATGGAACAAAGCATAAATAAGTAAAACAATAAGCAAATTAAGTATTCACTAAAACAGACTTCCCCAATGGCTCAGCAGTTAAGGAGTCTGCCTGCAATGCAGGAGACCCAGGAGACAAGATCCTCTGGAGAAGGAAATGGCATTCCACTCCAGTATTCTTGCCTGGAAAATCCTATCAAAAGAGGAGCCTGGGAATTTACCGTCTATAGGGTCCCAAAGAGTCGGACAGGCCAAAGCACATGCTGAGGCTGAAAATGGACTACTTCTGTGGTCCCACTGACCTGCTGTTGCTGCTGTCCAAAAGTCCAATAAAACAAAGATTAACATAGGATTTCTTTGGGTGCATTTACTGAAACTACCTGACAATTATTTTAATTACAAATGGTTTTCCTGGAAACCTCCCAATATCAAGAAGAGCTTACCAATCAAGGATCAAGAATAAGTTTGAATGCTTTAACTTTCCAGGAAGTTTTCTTTTTTTTCCCCCAGAATGGAGCCAACATTGCTATAGTTGCTAACAGTCCCTTAACTTTTACTTTATGAGGATACCAGGTTTCCTTTAAAAAGGGTAAGTAAAATGTATCCATATGTGCACATGGATAATGATTGATTATCTGTGAGCGATGGAAATGGGAACAAATTGACAACTGATGTAATTAGACCACTGAACTCCAAAGACGCCAATGATTTCACAGGACTTACACCCTACACAGCAGTTTCCATGTGTCTTTGCCTCTCTCACCAGATGTTACATTCACTGAGGGCAGGGATCAGACGTTCATCTCTCAACTGCTTAGCACAGGGCACATGGAATGTGTAGATAATTGAGCAAATAAATAAGTGAATGAAGCTCTTCTCCACTCGAGTTTACCACTATCAATACCCCAGGGAGTGCGTGTGTGCGTGCTAAGTCACTTCAGTCGTGTCAGACTCTGTGGGACCCTCCGGACTGCAGCCTGCCGGGCTCCTCTGTCCATGGGATTCTCCAGGCAAGAACACTGGAGTGGGCTGCCACGCCCTCCTCCAGAGGATCTTCCTGACCCAGGGATCACACTTGCCTCTCTGACGTCTCCTGCTTTACCACAAGCTCCACTTGCGAAGCCCCACCCCAGGGAGAGGACTTGCCTTTTGTCCTTCTCATTCATCCCCAACTGTCTTTCAGTAAAAAGGTCAAAGTCAGGTGAAATGACAAAGAGAACCAAATTCCTGGCTTTGCTAACCCCAAGCAAAAGAAGTGTTCCCTAAATGAACCGACCTTGAATACTGATCCATTTAGCAAACTGGTAGATAAATCTTACCCCGAGTAAACAATACCCCTTTTCATTAATCAAAGCCCAGTATTCTCTCCAGAACGTTTCCTGGCCAACCTTTCTGAACCTGACCGAGCCCTGAACCATGCTCTGCACACACTTGGAAGGTTTCCTAGGGTACTGAGGGGTGCTGGGCAGGCTTCTTTCCCCAAGATCTGCTAGGTCAGCGCAGCGATGGCAGGGCGGTTTCTGATCTAGAACCCGCCTGAGCTCTGGGTGCCTCGGCTTCAGGACCTGCGCTGTAATGCATTCCTGGACCCCAGGTGACAGGCAAGATAAGGACGAGGAACAGCGGCATCCCAGGAACAGCGGCATCCCAGCCAGACGACGGGAGCTCCATCTTAGCCAGTGGGGCCACTGTTATCGAATGAATCAGGCTGGAATACAGTCTGCGAGAACTGATCTCTGCCTTTCCTTCCCCAGGGTGCTCAGGACAGCATCTCAATGATTAATTAATTACCAGGCTAGGACACAGCAGAAGCCATGGGATCTGTAGGCCCTGGGGGAGATGGTGGTGAGGGGGGTGTCCAATCTCAGGTTCAGACAGAACCGGTAGACATTCAACAATACGAAAAACATCAACAAGCCTGGGAAATACTTTATCAATACCCATAGCTAACAATGATTGATTACTGATTTTATCTTCCAGTCTCCATGTTAAACCTTTATGTATAGTAGCTCGGAATCATCATATAAAGCCCATGAGGTAGGAGTCACCATCATCCCCATTTCACAAAGGAGAAAAATGAGGCTGGGAGAGTTGAAGGAACTGCCCTGCTATGAGAGGTAAAAGTGAGACTCTAATTTCAGTGGCTCTACTGCGAAGCCCACCGAGAACTCCCAACTTCCAGAAAAGGTTCTCTAGGATAATTTTAGGTTATGGAGCACATTCCAAAAATATCCCCTAGAGTAGCTTTCTTTTAAAAAATGAAAATAGCCTTCATCTGTGCATCTTCTAATCCATGGTAAACTCCAAAAAACACACAACCAGAAATGGCTAAAATTAATAAGAGACAGCACACACTCTCATAGTAAGAACTTCCTGTCAAACACGTTAGAAGCACAAGCAAGTCATTTTGCTTCCCTGGGCCCCATTTTCTCAACTATAAAATGGACAGTTAGACGAGGCAATAGTCACACCTTCTAGAAGTGCTGTGGCTCTTAGGCAATGCTGCCAGTGGCCTCAGATCAGAGCTTTCTTGGGGTTGAGGGTCTGGCAGATGCTGAGCCCTGAAGCCTTTCTAGGGTATGCACACAGAAATAGATTCAAGATCTCCAAGTTCCATTTAGAAGCCCCCAAAATCATCCTTGCCAGTCAATGATTTAGCCAACTCAGCTGGCACAATGCTGACACACTCTAAAAACATTTAAGCTGTAATTTATAAACTGATTCCAAATCTTATATTAAGCAACCTGGCTTCTCTGTTCATTAGAGTTTACCAAATGCTGAGTTCTAAACCTAAAAGTCAAGTCAAATGTAAAAGCAAGTATGAAACACCAAGTCTCTCCCCAGGAGACTTTTTGATAAAGATGATACTGTTTCAATCTCCAAATATAAGAACTACTGTTACTTTCCTGTTAATATCACTAGATACTGAATTTAAACAAACAAACTTTTCAGTCTGTCTATTTTAAAATATAAATTTCACTGAAAAAATTAAAAAATAAGTTTTTTTACAAAATGAGCTATTTTTTTCATTAGTCCAAACAGAGGAAATATACATCTGTGTTAAGTACTTTATACGTCCTATTTCTCAACCTCAAATAACTGACAAACCTCCTTCTCAAATTTCACATTTTTTGGTGAGTGGTTCTTGGTCTCTAATCTGTAACTGAATGAATGAATGAATGGTGGTGGTGATTTAGTCACTAAATCGTGTCCGACTCCTGCAACCCCAGGGAATATAGCTCACCAGGCTCCCCTATCCATGGGATTCTCCAGGCAAGAATACTGGAGTGGGTTGCCATTTCCTTCTCCAGAGGATCTTCCCAACCCAAGAATCAACCCCAGGTCTCCTGCACTGCAGGCAGATTCTTTACCGACTGAGCTACTGAATAGACAGGATCCTTTGGGGAACACTGGAAGGCAGTCGGGCAGGAATATGGGATTTACTGGACTGAAGCACAGGTCAGCACTCAACAGATCCCCCACCAGGCGGAGGCACCATGAAGCCAGGACGGCTATGTCCTGGGTATTTTGGATCTACAATGCCCAAAACAGGGCTGTGCGTGCACACAGCAGGATCTCAGTTAACACTTGCAGAATGATTTGGTTAAGTTTTCAGCAGGATTCTCAGGTTTTGCTCTCATGGTTTTTCCTCCCTAGCAGTACAATGAGGGCAGTAACACACGTCTACCTGGATTTTCACAGGGATCAACTATGAGCAGCTGCTGAGAGCGTCTGCAGAGACCGGAGCACTGAATCAGCGCTGGGCATCTTTATCAGCACTTCTGTCCACCTGCAGACAGGGCACCTGGCTCACACAAACTGCTCACTGATCACGTGCTGACAGGATACATTTCTTCCTCATCCGCTTGACCTTCTGCATGTCTGATGGTTTATTTATAGTTTTCTTTTGTGTACAGAAATTTTATTTTCACACCGAAGCAACATCACTTCTCTGTCCCCACTCCCCACTCGGTTCCTATTGTATTCTTTTGAGGCACTTCCACAGCCCAGAACACCAGTGGTAACTGTATCGTGCCCACAGGACTCCTGACATCCAGGAGGGCCAGTGTTTAGGCCCCTTTACCTAAACGACACCGGAGTTCACTGCCTCCCCTTGGCAAGGACACGAATGGAGGGAGACAAGAAGCTGTGTAATAAACTTGGCATTTAGGTATGAAGGGAAATACTCTTCTGAGTTTCTATTCTTGTCTACTTTGGTGTTTTTTAAAAGCCTGACATCCAGGAAGATGACTTATCCCAATGAACTTATGCTTCATCTGTCAGCATGAGGTTTAAAGGAAGCCCTCCTCCATTATTGAATTATTGAATGAATAGTTGTATTTGAAAGATATGTTTTATCCGCGGAAACCAGTCACAAAGATCCTACCTAGTCCTTAAAATTCTGATTTAGTGATTTCATAACAGAAACTTTTAAAACAAGTACTTCTCTGTTGCTTTCATGTCGACTCCTGAGCTTCGCTTAAAGATCTCTTGTTACAGAACCCATGCCTGTATCTAATATCATGGCAGCCAGGACAAAGAAACCCAAGATGAAAAATGTGACATTGTTCCCACTGATGTGACTTCATTAGAGGCAAACACATCAAAACCTCCATAGGTGCCAGCCTTGTGGCAAAGGCGAGGACAATGTCAAAAGAAATCTCTAGGTTGTGTCCACTAGCTCCACCCACCCCCCTACCCGCCCCCCCCCAAAAAAACCCACAATGTCTCTTTTTTCACTTAAACATGCTTCACAGTTTGGTCATCTATATATTCAACCATGTAGTTTGGACACTGGAATGCAAAGAATAAGATGTGATTGTTGAAATACAAAACACATTAGAGAACCGTGCACAGACCACTTGGAAACCCTAAGATGACAAGATGCAGGACCGGAGAAAAGGGTCCTCTGGGTTTCAGAATGAATCCATATCACACCCAGAGGCACAGGGCTATTGCATCAGGCACTTTACTATGGAGCACCATTTCAGACTAGTCCAGGTGGATTGTGGTGCTGCCCTAAAAAAAAAAAAAAAAAAAATTTCCCTTTTGTCAGCTCTACACTGATTTCAAATTCACGAACAATCTACACTACACGGTAGTATCTGTGTGGCTTTGGTCTCTGTAAAATAAACCTGATCAACACCAGCCCAGGGTGGGGCTGGGGAAGCTGTGTACTTGGGACTTCTGAGGTGCCACACCGAACGGCACAGGCTGAAACCCTCTCCACCCAGAGCACCCTGTGGGCACCCGGGGTGACTACCCCAAATCCTGCACAGAGCGTGGAACAAAACTGGTTAGAGATTCAACGCGGGCAGAGCTTAGTTTCCGCTGAGGATCCGAAGACTCGTCCAAGGATTTACTAAGTCCCGACAATAACATTCGGTTTTAGGAAGATCGGAGAGGTTCTCAACTTTAGCTCCCTGACACGGGTCGCAGGGTGACCGTGCATCTGACAATGGGAAAGGCTCGCGACTGCCCCAAGACCCGCAGCCTCCTCCAGGGCGCGGCGGGGACCGGAGTACTTGCGCGCTCAGAGGCGAGGGCATTTACCTCGAGTCGGCTAAGACTGGAGCTCTTGGAGCGCGACTTCTTGCGCAGGTACACGGAGAAGACCCTGCGCACCGTGAACTTCTTCATGCTCAGCTCCATCGCCCGGAGCCCAGCCGCGAGGAGCCGCAGGGCCGGAGGACGCGCATCCCC
>NW_011494694.1:258569-258733 GCF_000754665.1 Bison bison bison | reverse complement strand
GACTGGACCCCAGCGCAGCCCAGGGCGGCCGCACCCAGCTGGGGAAGCCTCCGCGGCTGTGTTTGGAGAACAAAGACACACATCCGTTCTCCATGACCTCCGACTCCATATATAGAAAATTACCCAAACGGAAGATTTACCGGGTGTCCTGAGTGTCCTAACTC
>NW_011494694.1:257798-258469 GCF_000754665.1 Bison bison bison | reverse complement strand
AACCCCCAGCCACTATCGCCAATCACAGCCCGCCGCAACGCCCGGCCCTCCGCTACTACGGCCAATCAGAGCCTGCCGCCCCGGGCTCTCCCCTCCCCCTCCTCCTACTCCTCCTCCTCCTCCAGCCCGGGAGAACCAGCCCCGGACAGCCCCTCCCCTCGTTCCCCGCCACTACCACCAATCAGCGCCCAGCGCCCCACTGCCCCAGGCTCTCGCTTCTTCTCCCCGCCCCGTCCTTCCGCGTACGCGCTCGCTGTGGCTCCGCCCCCACCGCCCCTTCCACCAATCAGCGCTCTCGACGGCGCATCCCTAATGAGCCCGCGGAGGGGACCGCGGCGCCAAGCGGGGAGAGCTGCGCGGCTGCTCGGCAGCGACTGTCGCTGTCTCTCTCTCTCTTTGGTTGGCCTGCTGGGCTGTTTTCCTAGCTTGGGATGTCATTATGTTTTCTTTCCTTAAAGCATCCATATAAGGACTTGGCTCTCATGCGTTTCTGTGCTGGACAAAACTTTGCTGATTAGCAAACACTTCTAGAAAACAGGACAAAACGGGGTGGAGGGTGCTCCAGGAGCTGCACAAGTGATCTACACCGCTCTTCTCCCCTTGGCCCCAGCGGCCCTCCCCATGAGCGCGTCCCCGCAGCCCGGGCGCCCGACCTGGGGGTCCGCCAGTCT
>NW_011494694.1:254733-257698 GCF_000754665.1 Bison bison bison | reverse complement strand
CTTCAGAGGGCTGGAGTCCCGGGCCAAATTTGTGACCTTTGGACTTTGTGCAGCCTTTTCTGTTTTCTTTTTGTGCATTGTCCACGTATTTTTGTTTAAAACACGGACCAGACAATCTCATTAACAATCTACCACCACGCCCTGAAAAGTCCAGAAGCAACCGTGCACGCGGCGCTGTGTGACGAGTACTGCTTTGCCAGGCAGATTGTGAAAAATCTACCTGTCATATGATCCCCTGGCTTAATCAAAGGCTGCATTAATAATACTGGTGTCAGGCTATCTTTGCTACAGCGAGTAAACAGCGGAGGCTCCCAGAAAAGAACTGGTAAGTTCATGCTACATCTGGGTCAGCAGGTGAGGTCAGACACTCTCTGGGGTTTAACGAGGGTAAGCACAGTCAGTTTAGCATCAAGATGCTGGCACTGCCGTTTCCTTGCCGATGAGCCTGAGCACACTTGCACGTTCTGTGTTCCCACTGTGCATCTCTAAGATGAAAACAGGCCCCGAACCGGGTCCTGCTTCCTGCAAGGATTCTGCTCGGGGCCATTATCCCTACTCTGCAGAGGAGCTTCCTACCACCCAGTGTCCCCCGCCAGCACCACTCAGGCATCCCAGCTCTAAACAAACAAAGACAGGCCAGGGCTGTGCCATGTGGCTGCTCTGAAAGAGAGCACTTGATGGACAGCAGACATCAGGCTGGTCACCGGCTCCAGGAGTGAGGAAGGGGCCAGCTGTGGGTAGATGATGCAACTAGTCAGACACGGGATTATGGCTTGCCAGCGATGCTAGCTCAAGGGCACCCTGTGCAAGACAAACACCTTGGGGTAGGTCCAGATTAAGGCTTGTGCTTCACCAACAAGAGCATCTGACCTGTTGTAACAAGACAGGAAAGACATTGTCTCTGGGACGTTCAGGATCCCCCATGTTCGAATGCTACAAAATGGCTCTGTTGAACTTGGACATCTCAAAAGAAAAATGAAAGTAGCTTTCATATTTCAGCTGAGGAATTTATTTCATTGCTAGAATAAGTCTGTTTGCTTTTGTCCCGGTAAAACAGAGATATATAAAAATCTCTAGCAATCATTGTCCACCACTGTGTGTGCTAATGCAACCAAATCCTCCAGATCAGCAATCTTGGGTAGGTATCAGGGCCCACTTTAACCTGACTCCAAACGATCCCTAGCAAATACTGGGAAAGAAAAGATGAGCTTAATAAAGGCTGGTGCCCAGATGATAGAGTAGGGAGGCTTGGAGAGAAGACCAAGAACTCAGAGACCCCTGATTATCCTGAGTTTCTTCCTGACTTAAGCACGATCCATCTGGGACTGAATTCAATAGCTACTGCTGCTTCTAAAAGAGGACCAGACTGGTCAGTGTGCATTCAAATGGGTTGAACACAGGATTACAGAGCTCCTCTGAGTACCTGGCCCTGTGCTTGACATGCGGAAGCACAACATGATTACAACATGGCCCCTGACCTCCAGAAGTTCACAGCTGTGTGCTAGAGAAGCAAAGTGAATAGACAAATCTGATGTAGGTTTTACATAATGTTGAAGAAACATGTAAAAAAAAATGCTCCATGAACAGAGATGAACGAAGAGCCGACCCTAACTGGAGAAGCCGAGGAGGAGGGAGCTTTGGGGTGAACTCTGGGGACGAGGAGACGTGTTCTGTGCAGACAGAGGAGGTGGGGTCCCAGGCTGTGGAAGAATAAGGTTATTGGGAACTTGGAACAAATACAATCTCATGACTGATTAATGAAAACTAAAGTTTGTACCAAGTCCCGAAAACACAGAAGGCAAAGGATTTGAGAATCCCGAGGATGATAACAGGGAGCTGTCCTTCTCGCCCTGGGCAGGAAGGGGAGACAGGCTTTTGTCAGGAAGGTAACTGGCAAACTCCGTGCCCTCCCACCTTGCTTTCCCTCCCTTCAGAGGGCTTTCAGGGATTGGGAGGATGCCCCCTCCTTTATTTCAAGCCCCGCCATGAGAGCTGTGATGTCTGGGGGTCAGGATTCTACAGGAGGGAGCAGGGCAGCCCCAGCCGCAGGGAGGCCCCAGGAGGGGCTGTTCACAGAGTGGCCTGCGTCCCAGGGCGCCGAGCAGAAAGGATGTAGTGATGTCTGCTACACATGGTGGCCCAACAGTGAAGAACCCGCCTGCCAACTCAGGAGATGTGCGTTTGATTCCTGAGCTGGGAAGATCCTCTAGAAGAGGAAATGACAACCCACTCCAGTACTCTTGCCTGGAGAATTCCATGGACAGACGAGCCTGGCAGGCTACAGTTGTTGGGGTCACAAAGAGTGGAACGGGACTGAAAACAACAACAGATCAGAGTGGCCGGCATGAGATCTCTAAGTACCCCCAAAACAAGAGGCTGATCTCCTGTGAGTGGGCTCCAGCCTGGTGGACTGGGGTTCTCTGGCCATAGTAACCTCAGAAGAAGACAAGATGGCTGTCCATGAGAGAAGGGGCCAGGCCGGGTCCAGAGAGCAAGGTCAGCTGGGCCAGGAGCAGATCAAATCCCTTATGATTATACAGTGGAAGTGAGAAATAGATTTAAGGGCCTAGATCTGATAGATAGAGTGCCTGATGAGCTATGGAATGAGGTTAGTGACATTGTACAGGAGACAGGGATCAAGACCATTCCCATAGAAAAGAAATGCAAAAAAGCAAAATGGCTGTCTGGGGAGGCCTTACAAATAGCTGTGAAAAGAAGAGAAGCGAAAAGCAAAGGAGAAAAGGAAAGATATAAACATCTGAATGCAGAGTTCCAAAGAATAGCAAGAAGAGATAAGAAAGCCTTCTTCAGTGATCAATGCAAAGAAATAGAGGAAAACAACAGAATGGGAAAGACTAGGGATCTCTTCAAGAAAATCAGAGATACCAAAGGAACATTTCATGCAAAGACGGGCTTGATAAAGGACAGAAATGGTATGGACCTAACAGAAGCAGAAGATATTAAG
>NW_011494694.1:244377-253296 GCF_000754665.1 Bison bison bison | reverse complement strand
GGGGGTAGGAGGAGAAGGGGACGACGGAGGATGAGATGGCTGGATGGCATCACTGACTCGATGGACATGAGTTTGAGTGAACTCCAGGAGCTGGTGATGGACAGGGAGGCCTGGTGTGCTGCGATTGATGGGGTCGCAAAGAGTCAGACACGACTGAGTGACTGATCTGATCTGATCTGATCTTGTCTCTCCTCTCCTCCTGCTCTGACCCTGAAAGGAATACTGTGGCTTCCAGTGGGATGGACACTCAAGCCAGGCAAAGAGAAGGTCTCAGTTTGATCAGCCCTTAGGTCGTGAGACACTAACTTCTTCGTCAGGTTTGAAACCTAAAGTGAACGTCGTCGTCTCTTGTTCAAGAAGGGGAAGAAAAGCCATGAAACCTGCCAGCCGCCTTCCACTGTTCACTTTTTGAACAAAGAATGGAAGGGGTGTGATGGCCCAAGCACAAGCCAGGTCTGTGCAACAGACCAGCTACAAGGGGTCTGCTCAGAGCCGAGTCAGCAATTCAGGGTCGAACTCCGAGATTCAGATTCGACCTGTGATCACCATGGAAGTCAGAAGCCCACCCACCAGGGTGGGGGGTGGCAGCGCTCTGCCTTCACTCTGAAGTGGACTAAATACCCCTACCTTGCAGACAAGGAGGACAGAGAAGGACAAGTCTCCCCTTAGACATTATGAGCACAGCCATCTCTGACATAGGCTGTGGCCCTAATTCACTCTCTGTGTAACCTAAAAACAGCAACGAAAATTCAAGTTGAGAATTTAAAGTGGTCTCATGGAGAAGGAAATGACAACTCACTCACTTGCCTGGAGAATACCATGGACAGAGGAGCCTGGTGGGCTACAGTCCATGGGGCCACTAAGAGTTGGACAGGACTGAGTGACTTCACTCACTATAGAGTGCTTACGAGGTACCAAGAGATTGTCATGGATTTTGTATTTATTATGAATAATCATGAGATTTCTTTTATTATCCTCATTCACAGTTAATAAAGTTCAGAAGCAAAAAAATAAATAAAGTGGCCTCAGATGGTTCTTTGCTGTGGTAAGGAATCTGCCTTCCAACGCAGGAGATGCAGGTTCAATTCCTGGGTCAGGAAGATCCCCTGAAGGAGGAAATAGCAACCCACTCCAGTGTTCTCGCCTGGAGAATCCCATGGACAGAGGAGCCTGGTGGGCTACAGTTCATGGGGCCACAAGTCGGACATAACTTAGTGACTAAGTTACCACCACCGGTATTCTTGCCTGGAAAACTCCATGGACTGAGGAGCCTGGCAGGCTGTAGTCCATGCGGTCACAAAGAGTCGTACACAACTGGGCAACTGAGCGCACACAGGCGGTTCTTAGCCCAGGGGCCTAACAGAAACCTCAGAAATGCTCTCTAGAGAAATCCACATTAAACCCAGGATTCAAAGAATTCTTTGCATGCAGCTTCCAGGAGCTCACAGCCACTGAACAGGGACACGGCGGGGTCAGCAAAGTCAGCAAGACAGCCAACTATAGAATCAGCCGTGCGGACTTCGGCTCTTGGAC
Organism: Bison bison bison; assembly: GCF_000754665.1. NCBI lineage: Eukaryota > Metazoa > Chordata > Mammalia > Artiodactyla > Bovidae > Bison > Bison bison. The sequence continues at coordinate 251,763 of NW_011494694.1, read as the reverse complement.
TTAGCCAGGTGTCGGATATAAAATCAAATCTAATAAGTTTAAGGAAATAAAAGAAATGAAAATTTGATCAATAGGACTTCCCTGGTAGTCCAGTGGTTGAGAATCTGCCTGCCAGTTCAGGGGACACGGGTTTGATCCCTGGTCTGGGAAGATCCCACATGCTGTGAGGCAGCTAAGCCCGTGTGCTGTACAACTACTGAGCCTGTTCTCTGGAGCCCACTCTCGCCAACAAGAGAAGCCACTGCAATAAGAAGCCTGAGCACCGCGCCTAGAGAGTAACCCCCGCTTGCCGCTACTAAAGAAAGGCTACAGGAAGCAGTGAAGATCCAGCGCAGCCCAAAATTAAATAAATACGTAAATATATATTTTTAAAAAGAAAATATGATTAACAAGCGAGAGACTCTAAAAACGAACAAAGTACTTCTGGAAATGAGATGATGCAGTCCTGGACACCAAACAGGTACAGCTGAATATAAACATCCTCTTTATCAGAGAGCAAATTCAACGCGGCTGTGGCGAGGTGTGCGTGATCTTAAGACGCCGCGGTGAGAAGCGCTGCGTTGTGGAATGTACATCAGAAAGGGAAACATCTGGAATGACGTTCCTACTCGCTCTTCCGATTATGACTGTGTGAAAATCCTCCGAGCCTCTAGAACTGGGGCTGACTTTGTCAAGGGGTACAGCTGGCAATGTCTGGGGACATGCTGGAGTCTCACAACTGGGGGTGACGGGAAGGCTGCTGCTGGCATCTCGGGGGCAGAGGCTGGGTGTGCTGGTGAATCTCTGCAGCACCCAGGACATCCCCACAGAGGATGACCCCATGCAGCACTCACCAGTGCCGAGGTGAGAAAGACCCCTCTGTGAAACTGTCTACCTTCCTCACAAGCTCATCACTGCAAAATCAGCAATCCACACAGGGAAACCAAAATGAGAAAGTGCTCTGTAAACTGTAAAGTGCCCGAAAGACGCTATTTGTTAAAATCCTAGAGTTCCACCCAGGAAGATCAATGACATGCCCGGGAAAGGAGTAGCCCCCGACTCCATGTTCTAGAATGCTGATCTGGAAGCTTGCTCCATCGGTCTGTGTCATCCGGCGTAGGGCACGGCCAGTCACCCCATCACCCGAACCAGAAGATGAGCCCACCAGCACTGTGTCACGCGTGGGTTCCGTGTGCAGTGACTCCGACTTGCCGTGATACCGTCTCCACGGTGTTCCTGTCTCCCTCTTTTCCAGCTGTTCTCACCAGAGTGTGGTGCTTCCGGGCTCAAGGCCACGCCCCATAAGTCATCTGCAGTCTGCCGACGGAAGTGACCTTTTTAGAAGCAGAGCCCGAGGGGTGGGGAGTGTATTCTCCTGCACGGAGCACCTCTGCTCCTGGGCCCGCCGCGCTCACACCCGGGTGAACGGGAGCGTCCAGCCTCCGTGGGGCCACAGCCACTGCCAGGGCGTCCTTCCTGCCCTTCCCACCTCCTCAAGATTCAGCATTGCTCCGGGAGGCCTACTGAAAATCTGTGCCCCACAGGCGGTGCCAGGGCGCCCTCGCCAGGGTTCTCGTTTTCCTTACCTGCTAGATAACCACCGCTGGCCTCTGTTAGCCTCTCACACCCACGTGGACACACTCAGGATGGCCACTGTGCACAGCACTCTGACACACTGGCCTAAAGGGATTTGGTGAGGAAGACCTGGGCCTGCATTATCATTCCATCTCTGTGATACACTGTGAACGCTATGAACCAGACACAGCGAACCCATTTACGAGGTGGAGACACAGGCCCAGGGAGGTGAACCGACCATCTAAACTTACACAACAGGACAAGAAGAATTCAGACAAGGTCTGTGTGTGCAGGTCCTCACAGATTCACAGCACTACACTAGCTCGGTGTCAGAAGAAGCCACAGGAAGGGCTGGCCACCAGGGGAGACAGGCCAGGGTCCTCCTTTCCCTGGACACCCGCCCTTAACCGAGAAACGCCCCTGGGGCCGAGATTCCGGTGTCAGAGCGTCTCCCAGACCAGCTTTGGTGGCGGCCTCCAGGGACTTCCTTACGGCCTTGGGGACACACCGCACGTGTGTCCTTGGCGGCAGGACGCGTGCCCTGGGAGCAGGGAGGCCAGGTGTCCTTGTGAAAAGCCAGCTTACTCCTGAGGCCGTGGAGGGACGCCAGGGTGAGGCTCTGACCACGTGCGCGAGCCGGGGCAGGGCGTTTGAAACCATTAACGTACATGCGCTCACTGGGTCTTCTCTGATTTTCAGTTTTGAAGCGGGGAGGGGCCGGCATCTGTAGGACTTCCGGGTTTGCGCTTCGCTGCTGTTTCCACGTGGCTATGGGTTGGGTCGCGTCCCCTCTAAAAACGTACGTTAAAAGTCTGACCCCCAGAACCTCAGACTGTGGCTTTGTGTGGAGAATAGGGTCACAGCAGGTGTAATTGGGAAGACGAGTCGTGCTGCAGCAGGGAGGGCCTCAAAAGAAGGGCCGCGTGGAGGCAGAGAGAGCGGAGGAGGCCGCAGGGACGCGGAGGCGGAGGCCGGAGCGGGGCGGTCCCAGCCGGGAGTGAGGAGAGGCGGGGAGATTCCGAGCGGCTGGGCCCTGCACCCCGACCTTGGCCTTCAGGCCTTCGGACCCGTCAGACAGCACGTGTCTGCCGTTGGAAGCTCTGGTTTGTGGGGAGGCAAACACACTCCCCATCCCACAAATCTGCAGTGACTTTCCTGACGAAGATGGTCAGTGGGGAGGCTCACGACCAAACGGAGAATTTGGACAGAAACGGTGTATGAGGAGACTGGGCTGTGAACAGAGGAATAAGGGGCTTTTTCTTGTCAACCCAAGCCCATACATAAACTAGAGAGGAACTTTGAAAGGAAGGGAGCTCAAAGGAAAGAGGAAACAGGTTAAAACTATAGCAGGAAGGATTTTAGTAACTTAAAAAGGAAAAAAAAAAAAAAAAACACAACACCCTCTAATAATAGAAAAGTTTCTCAAGACCTGGGTTGGGTACAAAGGAGAATGCAAATTCCTTGCCAGAATGTTTTTTAGCAAGAAATCTTTTTTTTTTTACTTTAAAAATTTTTTTTATTTTTAATTGGAGGATAATTTCTGCTGTACATCAACCTGAATCAGCCACAGGTGCACGTATCTCCCCTCCCTGTTGAACCTCCCCCCACCTCCCCCCACACCCCACCTCCCCCCACACCCCACCTCCCCCCCACACCCCACCCCTCTACAGCCTTTCAGGCACGAAACATTTATATTAGCAATGAGAACTAGACAAGCACATCAAAAATATGCAGGGGCACTGAAAACAGAACAACAGAGCTTTAGGCTGCACGGCGTGTTGTGTCCTGTGGTCCATCCCTCACCCTCTTCATCAGAAGGACACAGGACCAGGCTGGGCGGTGGGGGAGGGCGTTCTTGGCAATATGGTGGGTTACATATACAGAGGGGATTTCCTGAGACACAGAAAACAAAGGGAAATTCCCCTTATTTGTTTTCAGAGCATGGCTGAGCCAACAGTGAGCAGGGGAAAACAAATTCAGACCAAGAATAAGAAAATGTTCTCCCAAGGTAAGTGGTGTTATGGGCGGCCTTTGTCCTGGAGCCTGTGACAATTCCTGTGGTCTAGACCTGAGGTCTTAACAGGATCTGGAGAATGGGTGGGACTCGGGGGGCGGGGGGAGGGTGGGGACTGCAGAAAGCCTGGGTCATGCAGGGCAGGTCAGACCCACCCTGAAGTCAGGACCCCACTGGGGCAGACTGTAAGGTGAGCTGGGAAATTCTCTCCCTGCAGGAGGAGAGATGCTTTTATAGGTGTGAGTGCTGGAAAGAGGAAGAGAAAAGAACTCTCCTCTCTGGTTTCTGAAGCTCCCACACATGACAGCTGAGGACAAAACTTACACTCCGAGCGCAACCTGAAAAACTCCAAGCCAGAAACCTCCTTCTTAAAGATCCCAGTTCATAGCAGCGAAAGGGCCATGCGGAAGCAAATGTAAGTTTTCTGGAGGGACATTCTTCAAACATGTCTCAAAGCTTAATCACAGAGAAAATTGTAAGGAATATGAGCTCGCAGTCATCAGTTGCTAAATTCACGAGAAGATAGGTCACCAGGAGCAAGAGGGAGTAGAGATAACAAGCTGCAGAATCAGACAGTGTAGAGACTACAGGAACTGAAGCCTTTGTATAAATTATATAAAGTGTGTTTGCTTAATATGTTTAAAAAACAAAAGGGATTGAAGGCATTACAAGGAAATTAGAGATTATAAAATGATAAGGCAGATTTGTAAACAAAAGTAGAACTTTGCAAATAGAACTATAATAATGTAAATTTACAACAGATTTTATTTTCCTGGGCTCCAAAGTCACTGTGTACACTGGCTGCAGCCATGAAATTAAAAGACACTTGCTCCTTGGAAGGAAAGCTATGACAAACCTAGACGATGTGTTAAAAAGCAGAGGCGTCACTTTGTCAACAAAGGTCCATCTAGTCAAAGCTATGGTTTTTCCAGTAGTCATGTACGGATGTGAGAGTTGGAACATAAAGAAAACTGAGCGCCGAAGAACTGATGCTTTTAAACTGTGGTGTTGGAGAAGACTCTTGAGAGTTCCCTGGACTGCAAGGAGATCAAATCAGTCAAACCTAAAGAAAATCAGCCCTGAATATTCATTGGAAGGACTGATACTGAAGCTCCAATATTTTGGCCACCCAATGAGAGGAGCTGACTCATTGGAAAAGACCCTGATCCTGGGAAAGATAGAAGGCAGGAGGAGAAGAGGGCGGCAGAGGATGAGATGGTTGGATGGCATCACTGACTCAATGGACATGAGTTTGAGCAAGCTCCAGGAGATGGTGAAGGACAGGGACATCCTTGCATGCTGCAGTCCATGGGTCACAAAGACTTGGACATAACTTAGTGATTGAACAGCAACAACAATAATATTAAACAATAGTAGGCAAAGTCCAATAGAGAGTTGATAAAGGAAAAGTTAGATCTGCTGAAAATTGACAGAGTGCAAATCAGAGACACTTCTAGATCAAGAACCTGAGAAAGTTCACGACCAGTGAAAATACCACATGGAGAGCTGAACACTCATGGCCAGCAAGGAAATAAAAATCAAGTTAGAAATGAAGTCTTGATTGAAAAAATAGCACAGCAGAAGGAGGGTGGTCAATTACAGCCTTTTAATGTCCTTGTACTTTTTCTGTATGTCAGTAAAGACGCAGGTTACTTTTAGACTAAATTAAACATACGTGCTAAAATTTCTAGAGTAACCAATAAAAAAGTAAAAATTCACTGTGTCCGGTTGTCCGTTGCTATCCATGAACCAGCTCCAAGAACCCCTCGGATACCAGAATCCACAGATGCTCCGTCTCTTATGTAAAATGCAGTGTTACCACTGCTGGGTCCAAGGTTGGTTGAATCCAAGGATGTGGAACCCAGGGATATGGGAGAGCCAACTGTACCTGCTAAACTAATAGAGTCAAAAGTACAGAACAAGAAAATATTCCAGAAGGAAATATAGGAATTCAGAAAAAGCAGAATGAATGGAAAGCAGAAGCTGTTGGGAGTGGCAACGTCTCTGCATTCCTCATGCATTCATGCTGGCCACACTCTTAACCCATTTCTCAGGGTTGTGTTTGCAGTGAGCAGTGTTGGGGGATGAGGTAGCGTTTTCCTCTAGGACAAAGAGCAAGCTTGCTGACCCCTTGTTGTAAACACAAGGTCCCCAAGCTCAGCGATGCTTGCCTGGGATGCAGATTCACTGTGAGCACAGCGTCCATCTGGCCCCTGCAATGCCCCTTTGCGTGTTCGGGGGCAAAGGAAACCAGTGGAAATAGGTACTCATGCCACTTGAGTGAGGAAGTCCCTTCTCTCTGATCTGGAAGCTTGTGTCTTCCTCCAACATCCCCGAAATAGGAACATGCTAATTATTAGATTCTAAGTAGGCAGAGTCAAAACCTATACCTTTTGCATAAACTAAAAGTGTAGAAAGAAATGAATACATATCAAAAATTGCAATCAGTGTGAATGGGCTGAACTCTCCAGTCAACAGACAAAAAAAGCCAAATTGTTTTAAAATGGATTTAGCTTCAGAGATATTTCTAAAACAAGAGACACAGAAAACTTGAAATAAAAGAATGGGAAAGATATGTCATGCAAACACTAATAAAGGGAAAGATGATGAAGCAACATTAATGTCATACAAATGACAAGCATATGAAGATATAAAAAAAGTCACTATATATTCAGAAGTTCCAGTTCACCAGGAAGACATAATAATACATATTATGCATGTACCACATAATAAAGCTTAAAAATATATTCATCAAAATTTGGCAGGATCAAGAAGAGAAATAGACAAGTCCATTATCATTTGGAGGAATGCCCAACACATGTCTCAATAAATGAAAAATCAAGCAGAGGAACAAAAATCTGTAAATATTTGAATAATTAAACAATACATTTAAGAAAGTTGACTTAAGGAACAAGTACATATATCCAGCCACTTTAGACTGTGCATTCTTTACAAGTTCACATGAAATATTTACAAAAAATTGACCACATTATAATCTAGGCACAAAGTATAAAGCAGTAATTAACTAAGAATTAATTTCCAAAAAATAAAGTGAAAATTAATTTCACAAGTGCTTGTTACCACATAGATTGATTTTTCTTACCATACCACAAGGATCAATTTTATTTCAGTAATAACCCCATAAGATTGGAAAATTTTTTAAATACAATTTAAATAGTATTCCCATGTATAGAAACTGATGATCTATCAGAGACTTTGTGAAACAGCCATGTTTTGGCAAACATCTCAAAGCTATTTCCAGATCAGTGTCTTGGGCTGGCTTTGTTTTCCTACAAAGCCAAGTGAGTTTGCTGGTCCTCATGCAGATCTGTGGAAACAGCCTGTTGTAAACACCTGAACTGAGCTCGGTCCTTCCCACCGTCTCCCCACACTCCCCCTCCTGCTCCTGGGCTCCAGCCACATGCCCTTCTCTGAGCTCCTAGGTGGGCCCCACTCCTGAGTGTCTCGAAGCCACTGCACAGCCACTAATCCCCATCTGGGCCACACGGTGACCCCCCCTCCCTCGCAAGGTTAGAGTCCACCTGCAGCTCTCATACCCAACACCTGTGCTTCAGGACGCTTTCCACCAACCCGAGAATCAGTCAGGCCCCTGATGAGATGCTCTCAAGGCAATGGCAGTTATCTAAATTATTTAGATTGGAATACTCAGCTGTACTCATGTGACCATTCGATTAATGCTTTTCTTCCCGATGGGCTTCCCTGCGGGCTCAGACAGTAAAGAATCTGCCTGCTGCTGCGAGAGACACAGGAGACCGGAGTTCAATCCCTGGGTCAGGAAGATCCCCTGGAAATGGCAA
>NW_011494694.1:240904-244277 GCF_000754665.1 Bison bison bison | reverse complement strand
GAGCCTAGCGGGTTACAGTCTGTAGGGTTGCGGAGAGTCAGACACGACTGACGTGACTGAGCACGCACGTGCGCCCAGGTGTGTGTGTGTGACCCTTTGATTAATGCTTTTCTTCCTGATGGACTGTAGACTCCACAAGGGCAGGAACTGTGTCTGTTTTGCAAACCACTAGCCTCAGTGCCTGTCGTGATGCCTGAACATGCAAAGCAAAAATTTGCTGAGTGGATAGACGCGTGAATCGGCCAGTGGACTGCCAGGCAGAGAGCCACCGTGGCTTTTCAGCACAATGTGCTTTGTGATGTGGGACAGAGGAAAGAATGAGTGGACTCGGAGAGATCAGCTGCCCACCCCCTCCTCTCCCTCCCACTTCCTCTCTTTCATCCAGTAATTAGCACATCACCTCCCGAAACTAGGGGCCAATCAGTTATATGCTGAGGAATATGACATCTACTTTCCCAAAAAAGAGAATTCTTTAGCAGGGAACAGATGTTAGGTTCACAATGGTACATCCTGAAGTTCAAAGCTGTGCACAGACCACACTCCTGAGCCAAGCCCCACCCCCATCTCCTGTGCCTGCCACCCCATACCCCCAGCCCATGACATCACTGCTTCCGGTTATTCTTGTGACTGTGCTTCCTTCCTGGGATAGCGGCGAGGGGCAGGCTGGTGACTTTTCAGGAAGTCTGAGTCTCTGATCCTGCCACCCTTCCCCGGGAGCAACTGCTTCAGCTCATCTCCCCGACTTCTCAGGAAGGATTAGACTGAAGTTGCAAGCATGAAAGCATATTGCAAAAGCATTATCACTTGGGAATATTTTAAACGGCGGTCTGGAAATGTGAAAACCCTGGGAATCTGTCATTTTCATGGAGGATTAACCTGACTGGGGGTGTGGTTTGTGTCTGCCAAAAGGTCGTTTGAAGTCCCAACCCGCAGAGCTATGAATGAGACTTTATTTGGAGATAGGGTCTTTGCAAGTGCAGTGAGGTCAAGATGCAGGCACAGCTGGACGACGGTTGCCCCTAAATCCAGTGTCGGGTGTCCTTGTAAGAGACACACTGTCAGAGAAGAACACCGTGCTGTGATGGAGACAGGGACTGGAGCAATGCGTCTAGACTCCAAGGGACACCAAGAACCGCCAGCACCGGCTGGTGGAGATGGGCTCGCCAGAGCCTTCAGAGAGCAGAGCCCTGCCAACGCTGCGGAGGGGCTCGGGGGCACCGTGAGCGCTGGGGGCTTCGGGGTCACTTCTTTGGTACAAGCTCTGGTACAAGAAGCCTCCCTGGAGGCAGAATTAGGGTCCCTGAGAGCAGCACTGAGTCCCAGGCGACCCCACCCTCCCTGGTACTGCTGGTGAGCCAGGAGGGCGTGAACCAGTGATTCTCACTCAGGGGCTCAGCGTTTGAGCATTTTCATCTATCACCTTCAGTTTAGTTCAGTCGCTCAGTCATGTCCGATTCTTTGCCTCCTTGTCCATTGCCAACTCCCGGAGTTTACTCAAACTCATGTCCATTGAGTTGGTGATGGCATCCAACCATTTCATCCTCTGTCGTCCCCTTCTCCTCCTGCCCTCAATCTTTCCCAGCATCAGGGGCTTTTCCAGTGAGTCAGCTGTTCGCATCAGGTGACCAAAATATTGAAGCTTCAGCTTCAACATCAGTCCTTCCAATGAATATTCAGGACTGATTTCCTTTAGGATGGACTGGTTGGATCTCCTTGCAGTCCAAGGCACTCTCAAGAGTCTTCTCCAACACCACAGTTCAAAAGCATCAAGTCTTCGGTGCTCAGCTTTCTTTATAGTCTAACTCTCATATCCATACATGACTACTGGAAAAACCAAAGCTTTGACTAGACAGACCTTTGTTGGTAAAATGTCTCTGCTTTTGAATATGCTATTTAGGTTGGTCATAGCTTTTCTTCCAAGGAGCAAATGTCTTTTAATTTCATGGTTGCAGTCACCATCTGCAGTGATTTTGGAGCCCCAAAAAATAAAGTCTGACACTGTTTCCACTGTTTCCTCATCTATTTGCCATGAAGTGATGGGACCAGATGCCATGATCTTAGTTTTCTCAATGTTGAGTTTTAAGGCAACTTTTTCACTCTCCTCTTTCACTTTCATCAAGAGGCTCTTTAGTTCTTCACTTTCTACCGTCTATCACCTTAACACAGCTGATTTCTAACCCTGTTTCCTGGTTCCGATGCTCTCAGTAGCCCTGATCTCGGATTTATAGCTGTCTGCTGGATGGCTCCATCTGGATTCTCCAATCTGTGTTTATAAGACTTACTCCCACACCAGGGGCTTCCTTGGTGGCTCAGATGGTAACGAATCTGCCAGCAATGTGGGAGACCTGAGTGTGATCCCTGTGTGGGGAAGATCCACTGGAGAAGGGCATGGCAACCCACTCCAATATTCTTGTCTGGAGATTCCCATGGACAGAGGAGCCTGGAGGGCTACAGTCTGTGGGGTCACAAAGAGTTGGACACGACTGAGCAACTAACACTAACAAACCCCCCCCTGCCTCTCCTTGGGGCCCTTACCTTTGTGATGGCATCACCCGTCTCTGGCTCACAAAGCACGGACTCAGGACGGGGGTGCCAGGCACCGGCATACGTTCACTCTTTCCTCTGCACCACACCTTGGCATCCCATCAACAGCCAGTCCTGCGGGATTCGCCTGTGCCATGGTGCAAAAGTTCACTTGCCCCTTGAGCATCTCTGCCCCCGGGTCTAAGCGCTCCTGTCCACCTCCTTCCCCAGCTTCACCCCCAGCCGTCCTTCACTAACAGACTCGGCCTCACGCTGCTCAGCCCCCACCTCCTGGGGCAGCAGTGCTAAGGGAACCAGCCCCACGCTGCCTCTCAGGACAGCCACCGCGTGTCTCCATCAGCCCTCAAGCCCCTCTCCCCCCAGCCCACCTGGACCAGCCAGCCTCTCCACAGCTGCCCTCAGGCCTGGGGCTGCTCCTCTTCCCTCTCCTGCCTCTCTGCCTGCAAGCATTCCCGACACCCTGTTTTTCCGTGCTGGTCTATTTCACTGATCAAATTCAACATTTATAAAATCAATGCACACCATTCATTCATGTGTGTGTGTGTGTGTATGTGTGTTTCTGTGTATGTGAACTTTGCCCCTGATTTTACACGCTCAAAATACATAAATGAGCTTCCCTTTGCTCCTAGGAAAACGCTCAAAGCACAGGTGGGCACTCACGTGGTCACCTGGCAGGATTAGAAACTAAGGCCGTGCAAAGCCGGGGTGTACTCGCCCACCTTTTTCTGTCAAGGCCAAACTCAAACAGAACCTCTTGTTCACGGGTTTGCTTTCCACGGTGGAGAAGACGTCTTTCTTCTCGGAAACCCTTGGCGCTTTGGAACTCTCA
>NW_011494694.1:233378-240804 GCF_000754665.1 Bison bison bison | reverse complement strand
CACGTCATCTGATGTTCCAGCTTGTGCTCCAGTTCCAGGCAGACCTCCGCTGACTGCGCTTCGCAGACACAGGTTCTCACACACCGCGGTCCGTGACCGCCCCACGCCCAGCGAGGCTGCCGGCGCCATTTCCCTCACCGCGTTTGCTCACTTTCAGGTCCCCGAGCCGCCTTTGGGTCATTCTCACAGCTTTCTCGAGCTTTTCATTGTCACTGCATTTGTTCTGGTGATCTCTGATCTCTGACGTCATTACTAAGACTAGCTGAAGGTCAGATGATGGCTGGCTGTTGTTAGCCATACAGTATTTTTAATTAAGATGCATACTTTTTAAAGACATGATGCTACGGCACGCTTAATAGACTACGGTGTAGTGTACATGCGACTTTTCTGAGCACTGGAACCAAACAGTGCACACCGCTGGCTTTGCAGGACACTCCTTTATTGCGGTGGTTGGGCTCCCCTGGTGGCTCAGCTGGTAAAGAATCCGCCTGCAGTGCAAGAGACCTGGGTTCGACCCCTGGGTTGAGAAGAACCCCGGAGAGGGGAATAGCTCCCCACTCCATATTCTGGCCTGGAGAGCTCCGTGGACGGTATAGTCTATGGGGTTGCAGACAAGTCGGACACGACCGAGCGACTTTCACTTTAACTGCACCCAGACGCGGAGTGTCTCCGGGGCTCCTGTGTGATTCTTCCCGTGATGATTGTATGCTTCTCACATCACATACGCGGGGGGAAGCCTTACGGAACTCCTACAGCAGCCTCCACTTTGAGGACAGCATCCCGTGTGAAGCAGGTGGTGAGTAAGGGATTAGGGCTTGGGGCTGGACTGCAGACGCTGGGGTGGGGTGATGCTGGCGGAGTCCCCACCCCTGATCAGGCACATAGGCCGGGTCGAGGGGAAGTCAGGGCCAGGGGGACGTCCCCGGTGATCGGTGCTCCCAGAAACTTGGGGTGGGAATTCCCTGGGGGTCCAGTGGTTAGGATTCTGCTTCCAATGCCGGAGGCGCTGGTTCAATCCTTGATCTGAGAACACAGGAGCCCTGTGTTCCTGCTAACTTCCCCAACAACAGGCCCCCAGCACGGGGTTCAGAACTGTGTGTCAGGCCCTTGTTGACAGGTAGTGGTCACCATGAGGGCAGAAAGATGATGGTCTTTAAACTATTCTTGTTTTAAAAAGATCTCTGTTACCCTTGAAAGAATATCAGCCTCAAGGCTGAAACGTAATTCGGACTAGCACGATGGCAGATTTATATTCTACGAGGAAGATTCCCTCAACATCATGCTCGTTTGTTTTGCTGGGAATTACCCAAAACGCATGATTTACTCACTCCCCAGGCAGCCGAGCCAGATTTCTTTTCTCCTCTGTGGGAATGAGACAGGTTCCCCGGGCTTTCTATTTTGGGGTCCCCGCAGGAAGACTTCCATCACTGTGTCCCTACTCACAGACACTGAATCAACACAACACCCACTGTGCAGCAGGGACCAGGAGCCCGACAAGAAGGGAGATGCCCCTGCTGCCCAGAGGCGCTGGGGGGTCGAGGTGGGGGGAAGGGTCAGTGTGATTGTCCCCCTTCTGCCATCATCCCTCGAGGATCAAGACAAGATGACTTCTTTCTGCACCTGTGTCCCGCACGCCCACCCGCTTGCCGCAGACAGAGTCTTAACGCATCAGTGCTCCTGTAGAGCTGGGTGTCGGGGGAACCTGACCCAGGCGTGTGAGCGTGGGTGATACCCCATGGGTCGGGGAGTGGAATGTGTTGGCCACATGCTCACCCAGTTCTCTCCCTCTCTCTCTCCTTCCTTCTCTCTCTCTCTCTGATGTCTCAGCTAAAATTCTAAATGCTGCTGACCCTCAGATCAATCTATAGAAAGGGCCACCCGCCTGCCACCCCCTCCCCGCGCCGAGGACTAGAGACGGTACAGCAGGACTCGTCTGCGTTGGGTGCTTCTTCAGGTGTGAGGAGGTGCATAAGCTGGGGAGGCTCAGGTTGGTTTGTGGCTAAGCCTGGAGGAGGAAATCGTGACTCACTTCAGCATTCCTGCCTGGAGAACTCCATGCACAGAGGACCCTGGTGGGCTACAGTCCATAAGGTCCCGAAGAATCTGACAGGACCAAGTGACTAACACTTTGACTTTCAATCCCTGGACAGGTCGTCTGTCTGTCTGTTTCCAACACCTAAGACCAAGTCCCACGGGTGGCTCCGTGCAGAGGTCCCCTGCCTGCAGGAACTGCCCCTGCTGAGACCCCGTTACAGACCCTCACCCACACGTCCTCCGAGAGCTGTGGACACCTGCCTCCCAGGAAGCATCAGTGCTTTGCTCAGGATCACGTTTTGGGTTAGAACCCAGACCTCTTGGCTCACTCTATTCCTTTCTCTGCTCTGTCTCAGAGCTACATCTTCTTATTTTCTTGGTGAACAGCAGACCATGTCTTCTTCTAATAGACCATCTGCAACCATTTGCGCAGCTCAGCAAGTACAGAAAAGTGTTGTATCGTGTGGGCAGTGATTCAAAGATTTTTTTTTTTAACCAGATTATGCAATTATCTCAATGCACAGCCTTATGTAAGTGGGCCTGAAAAATGGGCCTTTGCAAGCAATCAAACGAGAGATGTACACTTGATTCACTGCCGTTGTATTTCTAAACCTTCGGGAGGAGTTGTGATGCCCGCTAGGCTACTTCTCTGCTCAGTGAGAACCCTTTATCAATAGGAGACAGTTCTTCCCAGAATGACAAAAGGAATCCAAGGAAAAGTATGAATGCTTTAATCTTACGGAAGGGAGAAGACAGATGTCGTCCTCTAAGCCCTTCACACTGTCACTTTGAAATCCTGGTGACAGCAGATGTGCCAGCAGTCACTCAGCTCGCTTAGAATCCGTAGAGATGCCGACGACCCTTACTCAGGGTTCTTAAAGGTCATGTCTTACTGGCCGGTGGAATGATGACGTCACATATGCAGTGATGTGTGGTTTCAGGGGCGTGAAAGTGCGGCTGTCAGCAGGTGAGTACATCCTGAGAACTTGCTCCCTGGTCCTATTGGAAAGCACTCTCTCCCGAGGAACCCACATGTGAGCTGATGCTCTGTGTTATCTCGGGTGCCCGCGTTACCTCGGGCCAGACCAGTCCTCACCGTCCTGCTCCGAGTGCTGACAAGGCGCCGATTTCAGGGGCAGGAGGCCTTTTGAAGGCATGTTCTCGTGACTGCTACACTTTCACTAGCGTGCGTGTACGCTAAGTCGCTTCAGTCGTGTCAGACTCTTTGCAACCCAAAGGATGGCAGCCTGCCAGGCTCCTCTGTCCATGGAATGCCATGTAAGAACACTGGAGGGGGGTGCTGTGCCCGCCTCCAGGGGGTCTTCCCAGCCCAGGGATTGCGCTTGCGTCACTGCCTCCGCACAGGCAGGCGGGCTCTTCACCACTAGCGCCGCCTGCGAGGGCCCACTTTCACCAGATTTTCGTTAATTGCTGCTGCTGGGTTTTCAAGACCACTGGTGCTAAAAGAATTTAAGAATGGTTAAAGGTTACGATAGAGACTCCAGAAGAATACTGCCCTTGGAACACCTTCTCTACACGGAACATAGAAGTTGGAGGGCTAGCGAGCGCTGCGGATTGCCCCAGAGAGAAACTCTGAAAAGTGCTGGTAGCAAAGGCCATTTGGGGTATTACATCCTTTCGTCTCTACTTGCTATTTTTAAAAAACCGTCTGGCCAGAAACTTATTATTATGTGCATTTTACATTCCAATTTTCTTCCCAACTTCAAGAATGTTTTACAGCTAACTCATCTTGGGAAATTCACACCAACTGGGGTTACTCGAAGGACGGTTGAAAAGGCTTGGTCTTCAACATATGAGACATTAGTTTGCTTTCCTTTCAACATAACCAGATGGAGTTTAACCCTCTTCACCTTGTGATCTTTGAGGAACTTGGCCAAAGGCACCGGAGATGGCTTTCAGACAATGCAGCCATGATCCCGACACCGTTTCTTGACTTAACCGAGTTCTCCCCTCTCTGCTCCTGACAACCTGCTTCACGTCCTTGATAAGCAGCCCGCCCCCGTGGCGGAAGGTGGTCACCCAGTAATGCATTAGGCACCTTGTTCTAAACCCCGGAGCGGCCGCTCAGCTCGGGGTCAGAGCACGGCCCGCTGGCGCCTGAAGCTGCTCCAGGGTTTTCCAGCCCCATCGCGGTCCCTGTCCTGGTCAGTGGAGACCATGGTCACTGCCTTTGATTAAACAGGTAAGCACTGTGCTTACACTCTCCTTCCGTGGGCCACACGAGGCACTCACAGTACACCAGCCTCCCCAAGGATACACAGGCCTCCGAGGCCTTGGTTACACCTGCTCGCACAGGGCTGCGTGTGGCCAGGACAGTGGGCAGTGGGGCTCCATTCCCCAGAACCTGCCACCATGCTGTGCACTCTCCACTCTTGTCTCCAAAGGCTTTTCTGAGGAGGTAAGTCATTCCCATCAAATCACCAGGCCCAGTTTTGGTCTGAGCTCCAATCCAGCCAGGCCCCTCTGTTCCTGAATCAGGCAAGAGAACAGAATCCATGTTGTCATCAGCACCGGAAAGGCTGGAAGGCCTTGCATCCACCACCTTCTCTTCCTAGAGAAACACAGATGTTTTCCCGGATTTCCTATTAATAGCCAGGCGTGCAGAATATAGAGCGACCCAACCTTGCAGAGATTTCCCATGGCTTGATGAAAATAGCTAATGGCATTTTATTTGTGACTCTTGGTTCATATTTATGAACTAAATGGAGAAAGAAATGATAAATGACATTAGATCTAAGAGGCGCTATGCAACTTCCTCGTTTATAGTAAGAACAGAAACAAATGGAGTGGCACCAAACAGAAACACATTTTCAAATGCTTACTATTGTGGATTGTAATGCTTTGCCAAATTCATGAATAGTCTCAATCTGTGTCACACAGACATCCTCCCCACCAGTCACTGGGACACTGAGCAGAACCCTCGTAGGAAAAAATCTATTGTGAAATGAGGTTGTATTTTTATAAATTGAATTATTCTTCAACCATATTAGTCAAGTTTTCAAAAACACTTCCCCATACTCAGGGGTAAAAAGGTTGTTAATATCCTCTAATTTAGCAAGTGTTTGCCTCCAAACTACTAAAAGGGAAAAAAGAGTTAATCATAGAAAATAACGCACCCACTACTGTATTTCACTCTTCTGAAAACTAGATGTTTTTCTGCAGATGTTACAGAACTGCAATGAGGATCGCCACAAGCTTCACACCGCGTGCTGAACGTGGAAGCGGCACCCTTGCTGGCTGTGCGAAGTGTGACAGAGCCGCGTCCCGTCTGTGAGCCCTGGGAGTCACAGCATGCCTTCGTGCAGATGCAGGCCTTTGCACACTCACAGACCTCACGGACACAAGAGGTGGGAAGAGGTGCGGCGGTGAGGCTGAGGTTAGGGTGGGACCAGCAGCCGGGTTCTGCGTTTACGACCTTAGACGGCTCGCTTCCTCACGCGCGGCCTTGCAGCCTCTGTGAAGTCACAGTGTTTTACTGGATGAGCTCAGAGATCATTCTGCACACATCATGACCAAAGAATCTCATTTTCTTAAGAGAGGAAATCACCGGAATTGGTGAAGTGCGGTCCGTCAGGATGTTTCCCCGATGGACCTTCTTCCGCATGGCTTTTCCTCTCCACGTCGCCGAGAGCCACATGCAGGGGTAGGAGGCGGGCAGAGCTGCGGCGGACGCCGACGCCGCGGGGCGCGGAGCGCAGGGCAGGCTCCACACCTTCTGCTCTGCGTGTGTCGCCCTGTGACTCGGACATGTGGTCAGAGACCCTCAGACCTACGAGCGCCAGAGCCCAGTCCCTCCAGGCCGTCCGCCTGCAGGGGGTCGGCGCAGGGCTGGAGAGGCAGTCCCTCCCAGAAGAGGGCAAGTCCAGGGGTGACGTCACTCATTTCCCGCAGCCAGCACTGCTCTCGTTAGAGCGCTTAAAACGCCTCTTTGTTACCATCTTTCTAAATTCCATATATATGCGTTAGTATACTGTATTGGTGTTTTTCTTTCTGGCTTACTTCACTCTGTATAATAGGCTCCAGTTTCATCCACCTCATTAGAACTGATTCAAATGTGTTCTTTTTAATGGCTGAGTAATACTCCATTGTGTATGTTGATATATGGCAAAAACAATACAATATTGTAAAGTTAAAAAATTAAATTAAATTAAAAAAAAATAAAATGCCTCTTTGTCCTTCAAGGGCTGTTACTTTGCCACTGCGTTTTTTTTTCTTTTTACTCATCTTTTTATTCTGAAAAACTTAAAACCTTTAGTTAGGTTAAATAAAGGAAATTAAGAGAGAAAAAAATGAGATCAAATCCCCAAATATGTTATTTTAATATATAGTATATATTTATTTGCCAATCATTTTAGGTAGACTAGGGCTTCCCCGAGAGCTCAGTTGGTAAAGAATCCACCTGCAATGCGGAAGACTTGCATTTGACCCCTGGGTTGGAAAGATCCCCTGGAGAATGGAAAGGCTACCCACTCCAGTATTCTGGCCTGGAGAATTCCATGGACTGCATAGTCCATGGGGTCGCAAGAATCGGACACGACTGAGCGACTTTGACCCAGGTAGACTAATGAATGTGGGTCCATTTTTCTCTTTGGCTAAACCATCCCCCCCACACACTGGACCGTGACAGGGTATTTCCAGTTGTAAGCCATTCAAGCTGACTTAAGCAATAACAGATCCCTTATTTTGAGTAACTGGGGCTCCGAGGGTTAATGTTGCTTCAACTTGTGGCCAGCAGGTCTGCAGTTCAAGGTCTTGGCTCCTTCCCACTCTCTCAGGGAATCTACAAGATCTGCCCAATGTAAAGGCGTCGCTCCTGAGAGTCCTAAGTGAACCAGGGCTCTATCCGTTAATGTGAAAAGTGGGAACTTGCCCCCATTATGGAGTCCTGTGCCTCATCTCCTGGAAGATGCTACCCACCCTAAGATGCGTTCCACGTTCAATGGTCTTAACGTGTAAAAAATGTGCATCTCAGCACGGAGTACATAGCGGGGAATTTTACCCTCAGTTTAATAAGCCAGTTTAGGTCACAGGCTCATCCCTGGACCAACAACTGTAAGAGAAAGTCAGGGGCCAACTAGCTGCTGCCCCCCACAGAGCGGGGAGCAGGGCTCAGCGTGGGGTCTGGGTTGGGCTCAAGTCCCACTCTCCTGGAACACGAGGGTGGAGAGATGAGAGGAGAACACCAGAGTGAAGCCAGAGTCCTGGGAGACAAGTGTGCTTTCCCCAGTAGTTTCCAGCAGCCAGAGATCTCCAGGTATGATTCTCAAAGTAGAAGAGGGGAATTTTTCTTAACGTTCTATTTTATTGGAGTAGGAAATGGCAATCATTCCAGTAATATTGGCTGGAAAATCCTATGGACAGAGGACCTGGA
>NW_011494694.1:232030-233278 GCF_000754665.1 Bison bison bison | reverse complement strand
GGGGACAATAGTCCATGGGGTCGCAAAGAGATGGATATGACTGAGCGGCTGAGCATACATCACAGCAGATTTCCAAATCCTTGGCAGTTTCAGGTGGACAGCAAAGGGACTCAGCCGTATTTCTAACACGTATTCATTCTCCCCAAGAACAGAATGGCGGAGAATTTAAACTAACTTTGCAAAGCACCCCCAGGGCAAATTGCAGTTCTCCTCCCCAGATTTTACAGGTGTCTCACTCAACCCTTTCAGGAGCAGTTCTCATTTCTGTTCATTCGTGTTGGCTGCTTCCAGAGTATTGAATTTACCTTCCATAGACAAGACTTTCTTGTCTCTCTACTCCAAGTTCACTCGTTTGTGGTAATCAACTATCGCAGCTCATGAACCTCAGGTAACACTGATTGCATGGGGCACTGTTATTTCCAGCCCACCATGAACGGAAACACGCTGCCCACTCAATGTGACACCGCGTTACTATAAGAAGCGTCAGATTTCAGGGACAGTGTCCACACCTACAGTAAGCAAAGCCGAGCGTATGAGCAGCGCTGACAGGTTAGGGAGCCAGTGTGGGTGGCTTTCGGGAAGCTGGTCAGTTCACTGGTGGGGCTGAGCCACACCAGCCTGCTGGACAATTCCACCCTGGCCCTGGCCCTGGCCATGCAGCCCGGAGCTGTGGACTGACTCCACGCCCTGCAGAAGGGCCAGGACCGAGCGCCGGTTAGACTGGTGGGCGGGTGATGGGAGTCTGGACAAGAGAGATTCTGTTTGTTATGAACTTCACACAAGTGAGCATGTAAAAAATCAAAACTCTCCAAACTATCCATATTTCTTTCTTACTATAATTTAAAACTGCTCACAGCTACTCATATCCTGCTTGCACTCAGGGTTGGCAAGAATGCTGAACAACTGGCCGATAAGAGAGTCAACTGGCACGACAAGTCTGGAAAGCAAGCACCCCGTGGCTCAGGACCGTGGACCACGTCCGCCATATAGAATGTGACGCTCAGAGATGCTCGGGAAGTCGCCTGGTGCTGGAAACGACCTGTCATGGTGGAAGGAACAAAGAGCATACACCCCGGGGCAAAGCAGACAGGAGAGCAACAGAGGGAACAGGAAGCATCAACCAGGCACAGTGACCCGGAGACCCCCTGAATGTAAGGATAAGCAAGAGAAGAGAGCCCTCACAGCAAGGGCTCAGGTGGTCTCTACTGACATGAACCCCAGAAACAGGCGCAACGCTTCTTGCTTTAG
>NW_011494694.1:220615-231930 GCF_000754665.1 Bison bison bison | reverse complement strand
GTGGGAGGGGAGGGGGGCTGGCCGGCCTGAGTGGGTGTCTCATCCTTTCTTCATCAGTATGCTTGTCCTCCAGGTGCCCTCTATTTCAACCTAACAAGAGACGCTGTTCTTCCCAGCGTAGGTGGCTCCTCCATGGTCCACAGTGCGGTGAGCCCAGGTGCAACTCGCTCACCCCACACCTTCCAAGGTGTGACTCAGACATGGTGTGTGTCCCCTGATTATGTGCTTCCTGAATTAGAGGCTGCAAGTTGCTTAAAATAGAGCCGCGCACAGGAGGCTGAACTCAGCAAATGTGTATTGATCGGCACAGAACGGAGCAGTTCAATCAGCACTCACGTAATGCGCCCTAGGCCCAGCACCCCGGTTTGGTGATCAGGAGAAAGGCTGGGAGACAGTATTGTGATGCTTGATTTCACAGAGCTCTGGATTTAGGCTGAGAGGAGAACAAGCCATTTGCACCCCCAGCTGAAGCCCAGTGTACCACGATGTCCAGAACAGGCCGCAGAGAACATCACCTCTGCTCATCCCTGGACGCAGCTCAGCGTGGAGCCAGGCAGGATGCACAGGAGGGTGGTCCTGACCCAGAACACAGGCTCTGGCACAGGCTGGAACATTCCAGAACCTCACAACCCTCTTTGTCCAAGAAGATACAGCCCCTCCCAAGAGCTGCTGACCGATATCCAATGGTGTGGGTAAATGCCCTGGTGACAGATGGTGCTCAGAGCTCCTCTTGTTAGCGTGTGCTTGGTGAGACCTTGACTGAGTAAAAAAAGAGGGTGGGACAGCTGCTCTGCTCTTAGGACCAGGATCTGAGTCACTAACTCCTTCCCTGACTTCTGGCAAGAGTCTCAAAGCTTCAAGTTTCTGCTTTCTCACCTGCACCATGGGGATAATCGCCTCGTAGTGGGAGGGGATGAGCCAATGAGACAACAGACGGACGTGGGGCTCGAGGCTGCAAAGCAGTGCCATCGGGCCCTGGGCCTCAGGAGTCATCACTGCCGGGCAGAAGGCCTAAATAGACATTTCTCCAAAGAAGGCAGACAGGTGGACAGTAGGCACACAAAAAGATGCTCAATGTCGCCAATTATTAGAGAAATGCAAATCAAAACTATGAGGTATCACCTCCCACTAGTCAGAATGGCCAGCATCAAAAAAGTCTACAAACAATAAATGCTGGAGAGGATGTGGAGAAAAGGGAACCCTCTCTGGTGGCTTAGATAGTAAAGAACCTGCCTGCAATGTGGGAGACAGGAGCTTGATCCCTGGGTTGGGAAAATCCCCTGGAGGAGGGCATGGCAACCCATTCCAGTATTCTTGCCTGGGAAATCCCATGGAAAGAAGAGCCTGGCGGGCTACAGTCCACGGGGTAGAAAAGACTTGAACACAACTGAGCCACTTTCAATTTCACTTTACTCTGTTGATGGGAATGTAAATTGATGCCATCACTAAGGAAAACGACACGGAGGTTCCTTGGTTCCTTAAAAAACTAAAAACAGAGTTGCCTTATGATCCAGCAATAACACTCCCAGGCATGTATCCAGACAAAACTATAATTTGGAAAGATACACGTATATCGCAGCACTGTTCACAATGGCCAAGGCAAAACAAACAACCTAAATGTCCATCGACAGACGAATGGATAAAGATGTGGGATATATATACACAATGGAATATTACTCAGTCATGAAAAGGAGTGAGACAATGCCGTCTGCAGCAACGCGGGCGGACCTCGAGGTCACTCTAAGTGAAGTCAGTCAGAGAGACACGTGTCTTAGGATATCACTCACAGGCGCAATCTGAGATAACGGCACAAACGAATGTGTCTATAAAACAGATTCACAGATGCGTGGTTGCCATGGGGGAAATGTGGAGAGGAGAGGGTGTTGGGAGTTTGGGATTAGCAGACGCAAAGTATTACATGTAGGATGGATAAACAACAAGCTCCTACTCTATAGCATGGAAACTGTTTTCAATACCCTGCGATGAACCACAATGGAGAAGAATATGAAAAAGAGTGTGTATACACAATTGAATCACTTCTCTTACAGCAGAAATTAAACACAACATTGTTGATCAACTACACTTGAATATAATTTTTAAAAAAGTCATCACGGGATATGAAATGCACCGCACGGGCAAGGGTGTCACCTCCAGTTTAGAGAAACAGAACAAGGAGCGGGCTAGGCAATGGGCAATGCCTGATGAGAAACAGTTTGTCCCACAACTGCAGATTTTCTGGAAAAAACAACCCTAGGGAAGCTTTAAATATATACTAGGAGAGACAAATACATTTCAACAGTAAAAAATGTCAGTTCACCAAATGATGGCATAGATGAGGCTCCAGTATGCATAACGATAATAGTCTTCATTTCCTGTGCCAAAAGACTGCACCCTGGGAGCTGTAGGAAGGCCCTGGGAGCTCACAGCAAGGGACCCCGGGTTGGGAACCACACACAGAGCTGCGTCCTGTCGGAAAAGGGTGTGCACACGGGGGTCAGGAGGAAGAAATGGATCTTTAAGCAGATTCCATCCCTAAAGGACACAGGGAAAGGCAGGTTTTGAGGCAAGAAGTCACGCAGACTCCTATGAGATCTCTTACAACAGAGAACGCCAGAACCAGGAAGCAGTTCAGCCAAAGGCTGGATGGGAAGAACTGACTCCTCTCACCAAGGCTGATTTCTGACTCGAGTGTAGTTTGTGACAGACAAGGAGCAACAAAGAAGGTTGCCCCAGATTTGTTGTTCTGTTGCTCGGTCGTGTCCAACTCTTTGCGACCCCATGGACTGCAGCACGCCAGGCCTCCCTGTCGGTCACCAACTCCTGGAGTCCACCCAAACCTATGTCCATTGAATCAGTGATGCCATCCACCCATCTCATCCTCCGTTGCCCTCTTCTCCTCCTGTCCTCAACCTTTCCCAGAGTCAGATTAACTCGTCTCAGATTAACCACATGTAGCAACACTGGGTATCTGCTCTGTGTCCATCACTCTGCTAACAGCTCACGTAGAGTCTCACCAATTCTCCCAAGAGGCCCTGGCACGCAGGGGACCGAGGCCTTGGGGGTTTAAGCTGAAGACTTGGGGACCAGGCCCCCTCCCAGCACCATCCAGGCATCATCACACTCACTGTGTCTCGGGACCGATCACGTTACTCCTGCTCCAGACAAGACTAGTCGCTGTGACTCAGAGTCTGCTTTAAAGTGATGAGCTGTCAGAGCCTGCTTTAAAGTGATGAGCTGAAGGTGGTCTAGACAAAGAGGGCACATTGCTTAGGAGAAGCGCCAGCAACCTCAGGCTGTGCCTTGAAACCCTGACAGAACCACCCAGGGGCTCTGGCAGCGGACATCGCTGGGAAGCTTCCTGAGCAGGAGCCGCGGGGCTTCCCCACATGGTTTGGGAGCGGCTGTGGCTTTCATGTGGCTGATCCTGACCTCCAGCATCTCAGGGGGTTTGTTGAGCCCCTCAACGCAAGGCCCTAAGTCTCCCCATCCCCACAGCAGGGGAGAAGACACCAGCGTAGAGCTGTGGTCAGAACTTGTCCTTGGGGCCTGGAGGGGACAGACTCGGACCCCCTGCGCCCTCGGACGTGGACCCGCCGCGTGCTCTGGAGTGGAGGCTGCCCCTAGGACGGAGAAGCAGTGAGGCATCGACTGGGCTGGGGGCCGCGTCAGCTCAGCCGGCTCCGCCGCGTTTCCCCGTCTGCCCGTCCCGAACACTGGTCAGCACGCGATGCAGGCGCGCTCAGACGAAGACAGGAATGGCTGGAAACAGGCCTCGTAGCCCCGATGTTACATCCCTGACGTTGAACCAAGCAGTTAAACCTCCTGGAAAGAGGATATGCAAACCCGCCCCCTTGGCCCGCATCACGCCCCGGGCCCTTCCAGGATCACGGGCGAGTCTCCCGTGAAGCCCCACCCCTTCACGTGAGCATCTGTGTTCCCTCCTCACCCCCAGCGCGCGTGACCATAACAACCTCACCACCAAAGCCCTTTGTGGGGATCGTGGCGGGGACCACGGCGTCATCAGCTGAAGATATGGACTGGACAGACGTCGGACATGAAGCGCTAACGACGCAGGAAGGAAACAAGTCAAATATGCCGAATGTATTAGGGCCCAAAGTGCCATTTCCCAGCTTCAGCCCTATTAATTAAAAACCGAAGTTGAAATTAAGTCAGACCAGTCATGAAGCCTTTGTTTTAAACACAGGCCGACAAGACTAATTGCACTGGAAACCTCCCCCAGCGGCTCCCGCCGCCCGGCACCGTCCCGGGCTGTCTCCCCGAGATGCCGTCAGCACAAAGCTCGCAGAAGGGCAGAGCTGAGCTCCTGCAGAGGCCACGCATTTATTTCTCTGTCTTCACCACCGTGGAGACCAAGTCCTGGCTTCCAGGCTTTGTCTTCTTTCCTAAACGGGCACTAGGGCCGTGGATACGCCTCTCACTTCCTGCCAGTGCGATGGGTTCTTAGTTCCAGGGCTGTGGGTGGAAGCAGGAGGGTGGGTCGGCACCGCGGGCCCAAGGCAGGGTGGGACCGCTCTGGGGTGAGCGCCCAGACTGAGCTCCCTGTCTGGGTCCTGCTGCCCGCCCCCCACCCCCGGCTCTTATACCAACCCTGTGACCAGGGCCCAGGCTTCCTGGATCCCAGCTCCTTCATGGGAACACGTCGGGGGAGGGGGACTGTGCTCTCATCTTAGAGACTGAATCAAAGGAATCAGGGGATGAAGAGTATTCAGAAGTTAGTTTTATACACTGGGAAGCACTAGATAAGGGCAGTGGGTTAATATCTGCCACTAGGAGAATCCAGGAACTCCACTCTCAGCTCCTTTACAGGATTGATAATGGGTAAATTGTTTCATAAGTTGGATGTAAACAGAATATGGGCTTCTCTGGTAGCTCAGCTGGTAAAGAATCCACCTGCAGTGCAGGAGACCCCAGTTTGATTCCTGGGTCAGAAGATCTGCTGGAGAAGGCAACAGCTACCCACTCCCGTAGGTAAAATCATAATGCCATTTTTTTTAAGTAAAGAATTTTACTTACATAACTAGTACTATTATTTTGATTTATTCTCTTCCAATGTGTGGGAGTAAGTCTGCCTACATCTCACTGTGTGCGTATGTGTGTGTGTCTGTCAGAGAGAAAGAGAGAGATCATTGAACAAATACTTGTGTCTGCCTAACACACAACAGAGCATGCTGGGAATATCCTTACTGGGGGTACAAGTAAAATACACACAGTCCCTAGCTCAAGAACATACATTCTGGAGGAGAAGCATGAACAATTATCTTCTCTATCGATGGTTTCATCACAAAAGAGTAAGTGTTGCAAAGATTAATTTGGATGACATGAGTGTATAATAGGAGAACACTCACCAAACTGAGAATGTACAGGATGTTCAGATCTAAACCCGATGGTGTACCAGGCATTTCCACGGGCTTTCCAACGGTTGCATCTGACCGTTGCATAGCCTCGTGGTGTGGGGTAGTTTGATCATTTCCCCATTGTCATATTTCTTAAGTTAAAAAATAATACTGTAAGGAGTTCTCAAACATAGACCATTAACAAATGTCTTATTTCCTGTGAATATGCCCCTACAAGTTGGAATACTGAGTTAAGAGTCGCAAAAACTTTGAGGTTAATAATGCATCTCAAGTCATTTTCCCAAAGCAGAATCAATTCCACTCCCTAGTAGAGTGAAAGCCCATCAGTCAGTGAGCACCTACTAGTAGGAAGTATTGCCCTTAAAATGGGGCCAATTTGCACTATCAGAAATCACCTACCGTTTTAATTTGCATTTATTTCGGGATTGAAAGCGAAAAAGTGTTAGTCATTCAGTTGTGTCCAACTCTTTGCAACCCCATGAAGTATAACTCTCCAGGCTCCTCTGTCCAAGGAATTCTCCAGGCAAGAATTCTGGAGCGGGTTGCCATTTCCTTCTCCAGGGGATCTTCCCAACCCAGGGATCAAACCCATGTTTCCCTCATTGCAGCCAAATTCTTTAGCATCTGAGCCACCCAGGGAAGCCTGGTGTATTAGTAGTATCAGTATTACTGGTGCTTAAAAAATTTGGTGGTTTGTAATTTTTTAAAGTATATGGCATAAAAAAAAAATAAAGTATATGGCATATAATTGGGCCATTTTTTTCTATTGGAGAGTTAGTATTTGCCTATTATTTTCCAAGAGTCCCTTATATATTAAGGAACTATCCCTTTATTAAAGTTTATGTATGTATATTTTCCTAGGCTACTGCTTTATCATTTTATTTATAAAATTTAACATATAACATCAAATTATTCAGGAATCCCAGGTGGTGCTAGTGGTAAAGAACCCAGCTGCCAATGCAGGACACATAAGAGATGTGGGTTCAATCCCTGGGTTGGGAAGATCCCCTGAAGGAGGGCATGGCAGCCCACTGCAGTATTCTTGCCTGGAGACTCCCATGGACACAGGACCTGATGGACTACAGTTTGTAGGGTCGCAAAGTCAGGCACAACTGAAGCGACTTAGCATGCATAGCACGTCAGATTATTCAGTTCTCAATATTGTAGTAAGTCAAATTAAATGACTTCTTTTTGTGAGATTATTCTTTCCTTGACTTACGGGCTTAGAAAGCCTTTTCCTATTCTGAAATATTGGTTAAATATTTAACCATATCTTCTCCCATCTCTTTATGACTCGGTCGTTTCTATTTAACCTCAGCCTGCCTGGAGTTGGTTTTGGAGCACATCGTAAAGTGAGGGTCTTCATGACTCATCCCCCGCTTCCAGCATGACTTGATTGTACACATTGCCCCCAGTTTTGAGGATTCCTTGACTGCACACTAAGTAAGGATTAAAGCACTCCTTCGGGCTGTTCTCCTCCTGCAACGTCTCACCAGCAGGCATCCTTAACGGGGCGGGTGGCCATCAGCCTCGTTCCTGACTGAATGTAAGTGCTGCTTAAGTGAGTAGAGGTAACTTTCTTTATCATCTCACCGATAATTCTGTTTCAGTATTCGCTACCTAAAAATCAGAAATGCCTTAGGTCTTACCAGATTACTTTTTTCTCTTTTAAGATTATCAGAGGCGTACAAATCATTGCTTCACGTGAATTTAATTCTTTGGTCCTCCTCTTTCTGGGAGGGGACACTCTAACATGTGCTGCAAAGGTGGGGCGATAGCCTTTGGGGGACGTGATATAGCCTTCCGTTGGCAGGCGAGGGGCAAGTCGGATGCAGGGGAGGTGAGAGGTGGTTTGCACTAGAGGTACGGAGACGCGTCAGATTGCAAGTGGCAGGGCTCCAGTGGGTTGTCTGCCTTCTGGGGTTGTCGGCACGGCTCTGCCTGCAAGCCCAACCCCATGTTTCCATGTTGAGAAAGGTTACCTCAGCATTATGAGTTGTTTATGTATCAACATCAATTAATTAACACCAGTTCTGAGGATGCAGAAATATGGAAAGATCCAAACGTGAAATACAAGAGAAGACTGAGTTCTTAATGGAAGGACAACAGGTGAATAACTATTCCACCTGGAGCCCGCCCATCCCTGTGCAGAACCACCTGAGCTGCCCGACTCGCTGGACTCAGTATAAATGTGAAGACAAATAGGAAATTGGGGTAACACTGGGCATCACTGAGTGCAAGTGCATGTAACCAGACACCGTGTCAGGGGCACATCAATGTGACTCGGGTAGCATACCTGGGCGCTCTGATTTAGCATATAAATCCAACGTTTCATCAAACGCATTAAACGAAATTAACTGTTATGGGCTTAATTGTGCCCTTCCCTCAAATGCACATGGTAAGGCTCTAACTCTCAGGTCCTCAGAATGTGAGTATATTTGGAGACCGAGTCTTTAAAGAGGTGACTGAGTTAAAATGAGGCCCCTAGGGCGGGCCTGACCCCACCTGCCCGGTGTCCTTAGAGGAAGAGGGAATTTGGGCCCAGACACTAGGGATGCTGGCACATCGAGGGACATGTGTGTAAAGAGTCAGCGAGAAGACGGCCGTGCACACGCCCAGGAGAGAGGCCTCAGGAGAAACCCGCCCGCTGACGTCTCAGTCTTAGACTCGCAGCCCCTGGAACTGGAGAAAATAAAACCTGCTGTTTTATCCACCCAGTCGAAGGCATTCTGCTATGGCAGCCAGAGGAGAGTAGAATTCAGCACATTAACAGAAAGGCACCGTGTCCACCGCTTCCTTCCAGGCATCTGAACCGAAATACTGTCAAGAAATGAAAACCGACGGACCGCCACCCTCTCTGGACTCGCCCGCAAGACTGAAGTCTTCACTCTGGGATTCGAGGATTCGCTGGGGAGCTACTGGGGGCAGGAGGCACCTCTGGGTCTGCAGCCGCGATGCTCAGAGGCCCTGCCGCTCACCCCTCCAAACTCGAGGTCATCCCTGCAGACGCAGAGGCAAGGCAGCTTCCCCACCACATTGAGGGGCACTCCAGGGGTGCCCTGGAGAATGGGAGGCACGAAAGGGGCACACCCCTCGCCACAGCTGCTCCAAAACGGGAACCTCCTCTCTGGGCGGTTAGAATAATGATTCCCATGGTCCCTCAAGGAACCTGGGTCACCCAGAGTAGAACCTGGTGGAGAAGCCAGTGCTGGGGGTCCTCACCTCCTCCTGGAAGGACTTTGAATGGCAGGCCCAGGGTGGAGGGTCCCACAGACAGGGCTGGGACAAGGCCAGGCGACAGGCTTGAGGGCCCAGGAAACCAGCGGGTGGGTGCAGTCGCTGCTGGAGGGAAGAATCTGGCACCAGAAGAGTGGCTGGAGATTCTGTGTCCAGGCCCGCGTTTAAGCTCTGAGCTGGTGGTCCGTGAGCGGTGGGTCTTTAAATGCACCGCTTGGATGAGTGATGAGGCAGTTTTATTGCCTGTAAAGCAGAACAAGCTCCATCCAACTTGCAGATTTACTGGAAAGTTCAGTAATGGTTGAAAATGCTTTGTAAACTTTGTGGACGAAACTTGTTAGGACTCTTGGCGTCTCACTTGTCCATCTGCGCGCAGCACATGGCCCAGGCCACTCTTTAGCATCGCGCTTGAACTGCATTCAAGTTCCCTCGTTCGCTCAGCTTCCGAGGCCGCAGTGAACATCACGATGCTTCGGTTTTCGTCTCTACCTGCTGTTACTCTGAGTAAACTCTGGCAACAAAGAAGCATCGTGCTCTTCCTACCAAGGCCAGTGCCCCCAGAAAACGGAAAATAAACAGAATTTAGAAGAAGTTGGTCGTGGCCAGTGTTTGGAGTGTTCACTCAAGAATGAAATGTTCTTAGAACCACTCATACAGATGTTCAGGATCAAAAGTGAGCTTTAAAACCGTTTCCAGGCCTGTCCTCGAGGTATTGAGGACACACACACACTCACACACATGCACACACACACACATGCGCACACACACACACACTCACACACACACAGTCACACACACTCTCACACACACACACTCACACACACACTCAAATATTTATGCACACACCTACCCAGTTCTGTTTATTTTGTTTCACTGCGTCTTATTTGTTTATTTAAGAACAGGGATTGCAAGGCTGTAGGTGATTTTGAACAGGATAAAAATGATCAGGCTGAGTCACATTAAATTCCCCAAAGTTTGACTATTTCTAAATAAAAATTACAATTTTGTGTATTATACTAGAGCCCACAGAATAAGGAAATAAGTCTGTTCCATGGTATTTGTGGGAGGTTATTCCCGTGGCGGCTGGGCTAGAAAAAGAGAAAACATTCCCGCTGACAACACATGCCAGATGCGGGGGGCACACGGCAGGCTCCTCTCTCCTTAAACCACAGAATTCTCACACCCGCCCCAGGGTCGGAGGCTTCACTTCCCAGAGCAGGAAGTGGAGACTAAGAGAAAGTGAGTCACTTCACAGTTAGTAAATGCAAAGTCAGAACTCAAATGCTGATCTGATTCTAAAGCCAGATTTCGGCTGAAGATCCAAGACTTTGAACCGGTGGGGTTGGGAGGGTCGTCAGGAAAAGGAGAGATGCCGGGTTTGGTCACGGACTTGCCTGGCAAAGAGGGTTTCCCTTCGCTGCTGCAGCGTCACATCTGTCCTGCCACAGACAGGAACTCAGGTCACAGGCTTCACCAACCTTCACGGCCTCACAGAGCAGCCTGCGGGGCTGGGACCCGCTCACGTCGCCCCCAGGACCCAGAGAGCGCTGGGTTCCAGCAAGGATGCTCCTCCTGACGGGTCTCAGGGCAAGCATCTCCCCTCTCTCCGCCAAGCATGCTGTGGGGCGTTCACGGCCCACTCTCCTGCCACTGGGCTGGACCGCGAGGCCTCTGACCCCCCAGCTGGGCTGGGACAACACTTCCCAGAGCCCTGGGTGCCCAGGGGTTGTGGTGGGCGTGGGGGCACCTGGCTTGTCCCGGCATTTCTGCTTCCTCTGGGCCACACACACCTCGCTGGCTGGGCTCGGCCGAGGAAGGCAGGGCCAAAGGGTCACCACCTCACGGCCACCCAGTGACCGGGTGCTGGCTGCGAAGGTCCAGGCCAGCAGCCTCAAGGAGCTCTTTAATGCAAGAGAGCTTGCTCGGCTCAGACCCGGAGGGAACCAGACGGTCTGGGAGCAGCACTGGGCCAACGCAGCAGCAAAGCGGCACAGAGCAAACACGTCTGTGTTTAGAACACCGCGCGGGTCCCGGGTTGGTCACCGACGCAGGCAAGCCGTGTCCAACGTGGCAAGTCAACCGTGCATTCAGGCTGCAGCGTGGTCCCCTCTAGCTAAGGCATGCGCCCATCAGTTTCCAACAGACCTTTCCACGCCTGCGGACGTCTGGAGCATGGACTCCCCCTTCATCCCCAGAGCCCCACTATCCACATAAAAAACTCAGTGAAGTCTAGCTTTTTTGGCTTCTTCTATAGCTGTATATTGTCACCCTGTTTATTTAACTTACATGCAGAGTACATCATGAGAAACGCTGGACTGGAAGAAACACAAACCGGAATCAAGATTGCCGGGAGAAATCTCAATAACCTCAGATATGCAGATGACACCACCCTTATGGCAGAAAGTGAAGAGGAACTCAAAAGCCTCTTGATGAAAGTGAAAGAGGAGAGTGAAAAACTTGGCTTAAAGCTCAACATTCAGAAAATGAACATCATGGCATCGGGTCCCATCACTTCATGGGAAATAGATGGGGAAACAGTGGAAACAGTGTCAGACTTTATTTTTCTGGGCTCCAAAATCACTACAGATGGTGACTGCATCCATGAAATTAAAAGATGCTTACTCCTTGGAAGGAAAGTTATGACCAACCTAGATAGCATATTCAAAAGCAGAGACATTACTTTGCCAACAAAGGTTCGTCTAG
>NW_011494694.1:219647-220420 GCF_000754665.1 Bison bison bison | reverse complement strand
GAAGAATTGATGCTTTTGAACTGTGGTGTTGGAGAAGACTCTTGAGAGTCCCTTGGACTGCAAGGAGATCCAACCAGTCCATTCTGAAGGAGATCAGCCCTGGGATTTCTTTGGAAGGAATGATGCTAAAGCTGAAACTCCAGTACTTTGGCCACCTCATGCGAAGAGTTGACTCATTGGAAAAGACTCTGATGCTGGGAGGGATTGGGGGCAGGAGGAGAAGGGGATGACAGAGGATGAGATGGCTGGATGGCATCACTGACTCGATGGATGTGAGTCTGAGTGAACTCCGGGAGTTGGTGAGGGACAGGGAGGCCTGGCGTGCTGTGATTCATGGGGATGCAAAGAGTCGGACACGACTGAGCGACTGATCTGATATGATCTGATAGCAAATAGAAGGTGTACTAAAAAAGGCAGTAAATGAATAGAAATCATGGACTGTTACCAAGGTCTAGTCACGGTCCAGCCACACAGCAGTGTGACCTTGACAAGCCGGGACTTCTCTGGGTCTTCATGTCCTCCCTGTAGCGCTGGGGTCATTCCTGACTCACGAGCTATGGGATTCCACATCCGACAGGGAACAAAGGCTCCATTTTAATCCTCAGTGGAACAAACCTGAGCCAGAGCGCCCACTCTTCCATGACAACGGTATAAGGTTACCACCCCTAGACGCCTGGCGCTCTTCATCCACATTCCTCAGCAGCCCTTCCCTGATTGAGCACAAAGCCCTCATTATAACATCATCCCCCGCCCCATCTGCAAGAACCCGAGCC
>NW_011494694.1:216203-219547 GCF_000754665.1 Bison bison bison | reverse complement strand
CCCCGAGGGCTCAGACAAGCTCGCCCGACGAGGCACTCGGTGCATATTGTTTCGTCTGACGTTCTAGCTTCTGTTTTTGGCACAGCCTCTCCCAACCACAGCCGGTGCACGTCTCCGAGGCCCGCTCTCCTCGGCCTCCAGGCCCTGCTCGTGCCGTCACATGTGCTGTCCCGTGGGTCTCCTGACACAGCCACACCAGGGGCACAGAGAAACCGGCCCCGACGAGACCGGCAGGTGAAGCAGATCCCTGGGGTCTGTCCTCAGGCACACACGCCGCGGGCACGTTTATGGGGCACGCAAGTCAGGGTGTCCACAGGTGTTGGAGAAGACTCTTGAGAGCCCCTTGGACTGCAAGGAGATCCAACCAGTCCATCCTAAAGGAGATCAGTCCTGGGTGTTCACTGGAAGGACTGATGCTAAAGCTGAAACTCCAGTACTTTGGCCACCTCATGCGAAGAGTTGACTCATTGGGAAAGACCCCGATGCTGGGAAAGATTGAAGGCAGGAGGAGAAGGGGACGACAGAGGATGAGATGGCTGGATATGGCATCACCGACTCAGTGGACATGAACTTGGGCAAACTTCTGGAGATGGTGAGGGACAGGGAGGCCTGGCAAGCTGCAGTCCATGGGGTTGCAAAGAGTCGGACACGACCAAGTAACTAAACTACAACATACAAAGTAAAGGGTTAAAGGACTCAAAGTGTATTATAAAACCCTTTCAGCGGCACTGGGCTTTTTCTTACGCATCTACACGCACAATTATCAAACCTAAAGAACACTCCAGACAAAACCTCCAGCAAAAACTCCAGGACCTCAGTCCTGCCTCTCCTCTGAGAAGGCCTCCAGGTAGCCATCCTCATCCAGGAGAGAATCAGACTAAACATGTGGGAAGAACTGAGTGCTGAAACCAAGCAGAAGCACAGACGCATTCAGAACCACATTTACAGTGTAGACCCCAGGACTGGCCCAGCCCGCATTCAGAACAAGGCCAGAGACGTGCAGTTCCTTTCAGAAATCACCCGGTCAGCTGGAGGCATGCAGAGTGACATGACAAGTGCCTCCCTCAGGACGCGTTCCCAGCCTTGAAGGTGAAAGTGCTGGTTTGTGACTTGCTCAGTCCCTCAGGACACGTTCCCAGCCTTGAAGGTGAAAGTGCTGGTTTGTGAGCTGCTCAGTCCCTCAGGACGTGTTCCCTGCCTTGAAGGTGAAAGTGCTGGTTTGTGAGCTGCTCAGTCGCGCCTGACTCTGCAGCCCCTGGGACTGGGGCCTGCTAGGCTCCTCTGTCCATGGGATTCTCCAGGCAGGAATCTGGAGTGGGTTGCCATTCCCTTCTCCAGGGGAGCTTCCCAACCCAGGGATCAAACCCAGGTCTCCTGCATTGCAGGCAGATTTTTCACCGTTTGAGCCACCAGGGAAGCCCTGTTCCCAGCCTCGCTTGGGGACTAACTTGGTTTTGTCCCCAGGTCAGCAGAGGAAGCTGAGTGAGGAAGGAAGGGGCCTCTGCAGAAGCAGAGCGAGTAGAACAGAGCCAGTGAGGCCGTGCGGCTGGGGCAGCCTGGCCGCCGCTGGGGAAAACTCAGAGACGAAATACCCAGTCCCGAGGATCTGCCTTGTCAGGGTGCTGCGCCTGACTGCACGCGTACGGCTCAAATCAGAGTGAGACACTTCAAGACGGCTCGTGTCCACTGCATCCTCCCATGGGCCTGTGAGCTGGAGAGAGCAGTGATTAGTGACCCCAAAATAGAAAAGTTATTGAAAGGTAATCTTCTTCCAGCTGATTGATCCAGAAACAACAGAAGGAAAAGGCTGGACTCTGGTCAGAGGTTCTGTCTAAAATTGCAGACTCACTGCATAAGGCACGCCTGGGTCACCCTCATCCACTACAGCTCAGCATGGTCTCCTGTGAGTCAGAGACAGAAGGTCATGGGGCATCCTCCCGGGGACAGGGGCCAAGAGGGCACTCTTTAAATGCTGCCCACGGTTTCCGAACCAACCCACCTTCCTGCTGACGTCAGTAATGTTCCATTTAGTGGCCGGTCAAGTATCTGAATCTGACATTTGTCAGATCTCTAGAAACGCTAGAAAATACTATTTTAAAATGCCAGTAGGTTTTGTTTTTGTTTGTGAGATATGAGGATAAATTTTCTAAAGAAGACGTAGAAACGGCTAAACAAGAGCATAAAAAGATGCTTGACATCATTAATCATTAGAGAAATGTTAGTCAAAGCCACACCGGAAGCCCCACCTCACACCTGCTGGAATGGCTATAAAAAGAACAGGCAACTACAGCACTGGTGACGATGCAGAGAAGCTGGAGCTCCCGTGCAGAACCGGGGGGCGTAAAACGGTCCAGCTGCCCTGGAAACGGCATGGAAGTTACCAAGAAAAGTGAAACGTAGAATCATTATACGATCCAGAAATCCCACTTCAGGATATATACCCTCAAAGAACTGAAAGCGGAGTTCCAAAGGACATCTGCTCGCCCACGTGCATAGCAGTTATTTACAATAGTCAAAAGGGGGAAGCCACGCATGCCCACGGACGGGGGGTGAAGCCACGCATGCCCACGGACGGGGGGTGAAGCTACGCATGCCCACGGACGGGGGGGTGGGTGAACAAAAGTGCGTCCAGTGGGCGGTTATTCAGCCTCAAAAAGGAAGGAAATTCTGACACCTGTTGCAACATGGATGACCACTGGGGACGTTACTCTCAGTGAAGGCAATCCATCACAGAAGGGCAGATACCCTGTGGCCCCACCTGTGTGAAGAGCCGTCAGCTTCAGAGACACAAGCAGAGGGTGCTGCCGGGCCTGGGGGAGGGAGATGGTGGGTAACGGTCTAAAAGGTGCAGAGATTAATTTCTGCCTGCGGAAAGGATGCCCGAGGAAAGGGTGGGGACCTTGGTTGTACAGCCGTATGGATACCACTAACTCAGCAGTGGCCACAGGACTGGAAAAGGTCAGTCTTCATTCCAGTCCCAAAGAAAGGCAATGCCAAAGAATGTTCAAACTGCCGCACAATTGCACTTATCTCACATGTTAGAAAAGTAATGCTCAAAATTCTCTAAGCCAGGCTTCAGCAATACGTGAACCATGGACTTCCAGATGTTCAAGCTGGATTTAGAAAAGGCAGAGGAACCATAGATCAAATTGCCATCATCTGCTGGATCATTGATAAAGCAAGAGCATTTCAGAAGAACATTTACTTCTGCTTTATGGACTACTCGAAAGCCTTTGACTGTGTGGATCACAACAAACTGTGGAAAATTCTGAAAGAGATGGGGATACCAGACCACCTGACCTGCCTCCTGAGAAATCTGTATGCAGGTCAAGAAGCAACAGAAC
>NW_011494694.1:215762-216103 GCF_000754665.1 Bison bison bison | reverse complement strand
ATGGCAGAAAGCGAAGAAGAACTAAAGAGCCTCTTGATGAAAGTGAAAGAGGAGAGTGAAAAAGTTGGCTTAAAGCTCAACATTCAGAAAACTAAGATCATGCCATGCGGTCCCATCACTTCATGGCAAATAGATGGGGAAACAGTAGAAAGAGCGACAGATTTTATTTTGGGGGGCTCCAAAATCACTACAGATGGTAACTGCAGCCATGAAAATAAAAGACACTTACTCCTTGGAAGAAAAGTTATGATCAACCTAGACAGCATATTAACAAGCAGAGACATTACTTTGCCAACAAATGTCTGTCTAGTCAAAGCTATGGTTTTTCCATTAGTCATGTA
>NW_011494694.1:210939-215618 GCF_000754665.1 Bison bison bison | reverse complement strand
CAGAAAGAATTGATGCTTTTGAACTGTGGTGTTGGAGAAGACTCTTGAGAGTCCCTTGGACTGCAAGGAGATCCAACCAGTCCATCCTAAAGGAAATCAGTCCTGGGTGTTCATTGGAAAGACTGATGCTGAAGCTGAAGCTCCAATACTTTGGCTACCTGATGCGGAGAGCTGGCTCATTTGAAAAGACCCTGATGCTGGGAAAGATTGAAGGCAGGAGAAGAAGCGGAGGACAAAAGATGAGTTGGTTGAATGGCATCACTGACTCAAAGGCTATGAGTTTGAGTAAACTCTGGGAGTTGGTGATGGACAGGGAGGCCTGGTGTGCTGCACTCCATGGGGTCGCAAAGAGTCGGACACGTCTGAGTGACTGAACTCAAGTGAATGCCACTGAATTCTATACTTAAAAATGGTTAAGACAGTAAATTTTGTTGTTCGTTGTTTAGTTGCTAAGTTGTGTCAGTCTTTCTGTGACCCCATGGACTGCAGCACGCCGGGCATCTCTGTCCTCCACTGTCTCCCAGATTTCATTCAAACCCATGTCTATTGAGTCGGTGATGCCATCCAACCATCTCATCTTCTGCGTCCCCCTTCTCTTCCTACCCACAATCTTTCCCAGCATCAAGGTCTTATCCAATGAGTCGACTCTTTGAATCAGGTGGCCAAAGCATTGTCAAATTTTATGTTATGTGTATTTTACCACATTAAAAGTTTTTAATATTAGGATTAAAAACTGCTGAAGATACACACTTAAGGAAAATAGCTTGTTGTCCTGTTATTCTGTTTTAATAAAATAAGTTGAATTTATTAATAATATGGGTTTCCCTGGTGGCTCAATAGGTAAAGAGTCTGCCTGCAGTGTGGGAGAGCTGTGTTTGATCCCTGGCTTGGGAAGATGTCCTGGAGGAGGAAATGGCACCCCACTCCAGTATTCTTGCCTGGAGAATCCCATGGACAGAGGAGCCTGGTGGGCTACAGTCCATGGGGTCACAGAGTCGGACACGACCGAGTGACTAAGACTATCATTATACACTATTAATGATATACATTAAAATTTTAATACAAGTTGAATTTGTTAATAATATATAATAACATCTTTTGCGGTGCGTGCATTTGTGTAAAATCTAAAACCCTCAGACCTCTTCACAGAATAGCACACAGGTCAGATCTCACATCACTGAGTCAACCAAATATATCAGAGGAATGCACAGTACTTTACGGGTGGGTCAAGAAGAGCTCACTGCAGTCCTGCCACTGTGAAAATGCAGAAGCATGTGCTCAAGAGAGAGGCCGACTTAGCAGCTCGTCACAAACAGCTCTTGGGGGGAACCACACCTTCCACTCCATTGGTGAATGTGATGACCTTCAGAAGGTCCTGATGCGGAATCCAGAGCACTTGGTGTGAACCCCGCAGGATCTTCCGTGGAGTCGGGGAGATGTCTGGGATGTGAGTGACCAACCCACCGAACACTGACGAACGGACACAGACGGCGCTCGGGAGGTGGGGCCCCAGAGGGCTAGAGGGACACAGACAGATTTGGAGGATGATCCCGGAACGTGAGACCACAGTCCACCATGAAGGGCTCCCAGAGCGGCTGGACAAACTGCAGAAGACAGACAGAGCGGAGGCCGCCCACAGCCCGGGACAGAAAATAGCGACACAAACGCCCCCAGTTTCCTCCTGCCTCTGGGCCCCTCCACCTTTGCCCCAGGTCCGCAGGCTGGCTCAGCCCCGAGAAGCCACTGTTCCCAGCCTGACCGTGGCTGTTTTCGCCCCAGGTCACTGAGTGTCCGAACACGAGCCATCTCGCGCTGGGCGCAGTCTGGGCATCTGGACGCCGCCGGGCCAACAGGACACTAGAAATCACACCAGCTACTCTAACAAAAAGTGTTTACGATAGGGACTGACCTGCTCCTTCCAGTGAACATTCCTCGGACTCTGCTCCCAGGGGCACCCGCCTCCGGGGGCATGGCCCAGTCTGGGGCCCCCCTCACGCCTGCCGGCCGAACCTCAGCCTTCTGGGCGGCTCACACGCACTGAGCCCACGGACAGGCAGACCAAGGCACCAGCACCTTGATGTGCAATGGAGAACACACACTCCCAGGAGACTCGAGTTCCAGGCTCACCACCCGGAAGGGTGACTTGCCCGGTTCTTCCCCGAGGCCTGCACGTGGCCACATCCCCTGCAGCCCACCCGTCCCCGCGGAGTCAGTGGGCCACTGGCCGACCTGGCGCTCGTGGGACGGAGCTTCTCCGTCACCTCCTCCCTCACTCACTCTGTCTGCGCTGGGGGGTGAGCTGTGCGCCTTCCCCTCCAGGTCTGACCGGAGAGGAAAGCCCTCCCCACACGTTCTGGCTCGATCAAGACGCCACGGAGTTTCCTGAGGGGGTTTGGGATGGGAATGCGAAGAGGAAAACAGTGCATTGTGGGGACTGAATTTGTGGGCAGCCCTCGCTAACTTGGGAGGAACAGACTCAGAGCAGACTAAACTGGTTAAAAGGAATTTCCTAAAATGACATTTCTTACATCCACACTATTATTGTAAAAAAAAAAATCCATGCCTACTACAGAAAGACCCAGGCAATGGTGAATATTAACCTCCATAATATCTGAAATTTGCTTATAGAATCTGTGATTCAGGAATGGTCTAAAAAAGCATCTTTTCCAGTCTCATGCCCTTAAATTTTCACAACACTGACACAATAGCAATAATCTCACTCCCCATCAAAAAAAAAAAAAAAACCATGGAAACATGATTTCTAAGGAAGATGTCAGCTGTGATCTTTCTTCCTCTCCTCTTTCCCCATGAAATTATTAATTCCCGTCTTAAGCAGGAGTTCCCTGGGCAGCCTCTGAGGGGCCTCCAATGATCGCTGTGCCTTGTCACTTACCTGCTCATATAAGCCCCTCCCCTTGCTTCCGGCTGGACCTAGTGAGGTGCCTTCAACAGATAGGAGCCAGCGCAGAGAACATGGCAGAAGTGACGGGGTGTGAGTCGCAGAAAG
Organism: Bison bison bison; assembly: GCF_000754665.1. Lineage (NCBI taxonomy): Eukaryota > Metazoa > Chordata > Mammalia > Artiodactyla > Bovidae > Bison > Bison bison. The sequence continues at coordinate 212,611 of NW_011494694.1, read as the reverse complement.
ACCGCGGCTTCCGTCCCGGTGCCTCCTCGCTACCCTCAGGCGGCTCCCTGGGGGCAGAGGCGGCTCCCAGGCTGTAACTCAGGCCTGGAGACCAGCCCCCGTGTTGAGGGACCAAGACCTAGAGTCCCCTGAGCAACTTCAGAAAGACTTAGTTCCTTACCAGGCAGGCCTTCAGTGAGACCACGCAGTCCTGACCACAGGCACCCAGCTCAGCTGCAGCCCCCTTACTGACTCACAGCAACTCTTAGATAGTAAATGCTCTTTTTTTTTTTACTCCAATAAGTTTTGGGGTGAATTGCTAACCATCAAAAGGTAATTAATACAGAGGGTAAAAAGCTGAGATAACAACTCCCAAATTTTGAGATGATTAGTTCTTAATGCTTATTCCTCTTTAAGCAAAAGAATAATCTTAACACCTTAAGGCAATCAAGATTGCCCAAGGAAAGAAGGCAATTGTGTACCATGTAAAAGCTCAGAGATGTGAGCTCTGAGAGCCTTCTATTCACGATTTTACCTGCACTTTTGAAATGTGGCAACTTATAGTTTCTAAAGATGATAGAAATGAAAGGCATTTCTCTACAGTTTCACTAAGGGTCCAAAGTGTTACTTAAATGAAAACATCCTGTTTCCTTTTTTGAGAGACGCTGCTGAGTGAAATGTCACAGAGGTTTGAATCAAGTACAGTGACGCCTGTGAGACTCTAAGCAACTCAGCTGGTAAAACTCAGGCAGAGGGAACACCCGTCACTCTGTCCCTTCTATCCCCTCCATCCACCACTCAGCCCCTCTATCCGTGTCACACTGAAGCTTGTGTGTCCAGTAACCATCTCTATGTAAAGTTGGACACAACACACTGATCTGCAGCTGCATGAGGTAGAAGGCTTTTCTTATTAACAACTGCAGTTTCTGGGTGTGAAATCCTGAGGCAGGCAGTATTGCTCCCAGCGGCGTGTGGACGGTGGAGGAACGACCACCCCAGAGCACAAGGCTCCTCAACATGGAAAGACAGACCTTCACGCTGGGTTGTACCAGCCCAGCTGAGCTGTCACAGTGGAGAAAAGGCATCCCCAGCCTCAGGATGCTACGTCAGCATCATCAGCATCTGCCTTTGTCTCTGGGGTCTGAGGTCAACCGAGTGAAGGGAGAAATGGGAAGTCTGGGGGAAGACACAGGCTAAACAGGAGATGCTGCCCAGCAAGGCAGAGTCAGAGCTGGACCTGCCCGTGCGGGAACCTCAGGGGTGAGCTGGGTTTTCTAACTGCACATGTGTGAGCCAGCAGCCCCCAACATCTGAGCCAGGGTAAGAGTTCTCCAAGGCTCAGACTTACAGGGAGATGCAGCGGAATCAGGAAGTTCGATCCTTAGGACAGAGGTTGATGCTGAGGGTCTGAAATCAGCCTCAGCCTCCTCCTGGTCTGTAATTGGAGCTGTGACTGCAGGTCCTGATCTCTGGGGGGTCCGGCCAACTGATGGGTTATAGGCTGTCTGCATATTTGGAAGTCTATTGGGAAAGAATATATTAAAGCAAAGAAAACAACTGTTTTGAGAGATAATTGATGGAGACTAAAGACACATGGGGTGATGACGAGGAGGACCTGCCCTGGCGGGGGCCTGGGGATCGGGGGCCTGGAGATCTGGGGCCTGGGGTTCGGGGGCCTGGGGATCCGGGGCCT
>NW_011494694.1:201897-210708 GCF_000754665.1 Bison bison bison | reverse complement strand
CCTGGGGATTGGGGGCCTGGGGATTGGGGCAGGATGGAAGAGGAGACATGCCCCGTGTAAACCCTGCAGGAATCCCGAACCCAAGCGAGATTTCTCCCGCATTCAGAGCAGGGAAGGAAAGTCAGCTGATAACCCTAGTCTGTTATTACAGTTTCACCCAGACAATAAGTCTTGTTGATTAACCCACAGGCCTTAAATAGTAAGAGACCGAATCCCTGTATTTCCTGAATTCCTCTGTTAACAGGCAAAGAACTGGCAGATCTCTGTCTCAGTTCTCTGAGGACAGTGGAGCAAGAGCGACCTTTGATTTTCGGACAATGATTCCAACGGGATCTCGCCGCGTCTTTTCCTTGATCCCAGATAAGAGAAGTGGAAACTGCTCGCTCCTCTAAATGATCTGTTGTGATTGTGAGGGGAGCGAGCTGCACCCTCGGAAAGGGGCAGGGTGGGGCGGCACCAGACAGCCCCCCTCCCCACCTCCTCCCATCTCCCATCAGCTGTCAGACGCTCTTACTATCTGGGCTCCCGTGGGGCCTTGGCCACGTGGGACCTGGGCCCAGGACCCCCTTCACCAGCCTGTGCTCCGCCTCCCTCACACTTAGGACCCCTGGGAGTCGGCCTGAGAGCTGGACGCTGGGCTGGGAAAGGCCCGGGAAACACCGTCCCTGGTGCTGGAGCCTCGTCCCCTTTCACCAAACCAGGGGGGCAGCACAGGGAACCCGCTCCCTGCTGTGCCCTGGCCGCCTGACCCCCCGACAGGGACCCTGGACTCACAGCTCTGGAGGGACTCCCCATGTTCCCAGCCCCTCTGCCCGGGTCTGCCGCCCCTACTTCCCGGGCACCCTCGTGGCCGCTGGGCAGGGTGCACGCTGGCCTAGCTAGCACACAAGCAGAGGGTGTGAGGCTCGAGCAGGCGTCCGAGGCAGGCAGCACCATTTGCTTTCCGTTTGTGCTGAAAATAGCCTTGATGGGCCCACTGGGACCTAATGTGCTTGTCCTAAAAGGTCGCCACCAGGTCAAGAAAACCACCCCGAGGGTCCTCGCCCCGGACGACGCGTGCTGTGGCCTCCTGTCCACGAGGGGTGCCTGTGGGCACCGAGCAGAGGTGCCTCTCGGGGGCAGAGCGCTGGTCAACCCCAGGCCTTCTTTCTGATAAAGACAATCGGGCACCAGAGCTCTCACAGCCCTGAGTCCAAAACCAGAAAGGTTGAGAGTCCCTCTCCAAGACAACCTTTTATAGCATCCAGGTCAATAAAGAGATTGCTTTTTTGTTGTTGTTGTTTTTTTTTTTTTTTAAAAGAAAGCAACGTCATGTGTTCAGGGAATTATTTCTGGGGAGCAGGAAAGCTCTGTATTGAAGATGTGTTGCCTCTGATCAGGGACAATGGTGCTTTGAACACACAGGAGCATGGGCTCTCGGGGGGACCCCTGCCCAGCCAGGCCCCAGGGGGCGGCTGGTGGGGGAGTAGACACCTCACTTCCATCCCTTCCAGGGAGGCAGGGAGATGCCAGCTGTCCATGTGCCGAGTCTGAGGGGACAGCGGCCATGGAGCCCACCGGGCACAGGACAGTGGGCCGCGGGGGGAGCAGGAGGTGGCGGAGGAGAGGGGCTGGGAGTTAGGAAATGCCGCGTGAGCAGTCTAGGGGCCGCTCAGGAGTTATTTAGGGAAGCAGATCTCCCCCTCGAGAGAAGCAGGCCGTGAACCAGGAATGAGCACCATGCCTCCAAAGAAGACTGCTGAAACTCGAGTTTCTGCAAAGCACTCTGACGCAAACAGACACAGGGAAAGAGCCTGCGGCTAACAGAGAAGCCAGCCCCAGGGGTCCAGAGCTCCTCCTCCGCTCCGGGACCCCGGTCCCTCCCAGCTCCCTGGGGTCAGCACCCACCTCCTCCTTGGGAAAGGACTCGGGAAGAAACACAGCGCCCCCACTCCCGGGCCGGCCCGGGGAGCCCGGCCCCTCACTGTACCCGGGGACAGGGACCCGGCTCCACCCGCCCAGCACCTGTAGCCCTGAGCCCCCCAGCCTCGCCTCCCAGCCCTGCTCCAAGGTCACCCCGTGCTTCCCCACTCTGCCCATACGGCCCCAGCACCTCCCCTGGGCCTGCGTCACCAGGCTCTGGTTTCAGCCCTGCTGGGCAATTCCCTCTACAGATGTGGACAGGTCCCTTCCTTCTCGGTGAGTCAAGAATGCCGTGGACTCACCGACATGGCAGGGAAGATGTAATGAACTTTCTTCTCCTTCAATCACACTTTTCTGTCTGTCTTTTCTTCATGGTAGGTGGGCTCCTCAGCATTGCCCTATTTTTCCTGTGTTTTTTTTTCCCCCCAGCAAATGTTTTAAGTCTAAAAGAACGCTTTCTCCTCCCTCAATTAGTCCTTCTTCATTCCATCCCATTTAGTTATGCCTTTGGTGCCACATTTCCTCAAATCTCTCTCAAGGCCTCATCTGTTCCCTGAGCCCATCTGCTTCTCTGAGGTCACTGTTTGGTTTTCTTTCCAGGAAAGGACAGAAAGCTGAGTGCAAACTGGCTCCCCCTCCGTCAGGGAATTCACTGCTCACAGAGGACACCTCCAGGTTGGGCCAGCTTCAGACAGTCCTCCTCCACGTCTTCTCTCCAGAGGTTTTCAAACATCCATCCCTGGTCTGCCCTGTGGAACAGGGCAGACGAGTCTCCTGAAGTGCAGTTCGATCCCGGTTCTTCTTCTCCTCGAATCTTCGGTGTCTCCCTGCCTGTATCACTTCCTAATTCCTCATCCTCACCTACTCACCACCTGTGGCCTTGGGGTGTGAACACCGCTCAGAGTCTACACGGCTGCTCCCAATCAGATTCAAGCTCCGTCAGTGCAGCCTTTGCGGGCTCCCTGCACCCCTGAGCACGATCAAGGCCAAGGCTGATCACCACGACGAAACTATTCCTCCCATCGCCTCCACCTTTGGGTCATGGGGTGGGACAGACCCTGGAACCCTGGTGGGCTTCTTCCCCAGTCCAGCACGCGAGAAAACGGAGCTAGAACTTCTGGTGGAACTTTAGTTAACTTGGGGAAAAGCTCTCCTATCATAAACGGACTCAATTCTCCCAAACTCGGGGGAATTTCCACATGGTTGCTTGCCTAGGGTGAGAATGTATAACCTGCTGCAGACAGGACCCCTGGGAATCTCAACAGCTACTTCCCCGGGGAGCCGGGTCAGTGCCGAGGTTGAGCACAGTCGGCGCCAGCTGCCCTCACTGGAGAACCACCTCGTGCCTGGCTGGATTTTACACACAGGGGGCAGGACCTCCGTGAGCAGAGAGACGGGGACCCGCAGGAGGGACGCACAGGAGGAGGGACGAGGTCTCATCAGAGAGAACGTTTACCAAGCTTGAGTAGGTGCTGGCTTCCCCGGCAGCTCAGCGGTACACAATGCACCCTCGGGTGCAGGAGACGTGGCTTGGATCTCTGATTCAGGAAGATCCCACATGCCGAAGGGCTACCAAGCCCAAGGGCTACAAGTACGGAGGCTGTGCTCTAGGGCCTGAGAGTTGTAACCACTGAGCCCGTGCTCTGCGGTAAGAGAAGCCACCGCGGGGAGGAGCTCGAGCTCGGCAACTAGAGAGAAGCCCTCGCGCGCCACAACCAGTGAAAAGCCCTCACCGCAGTGAAGACCCAGCAGAGCGAAAAACAAATAAATAAAAATAAACGTTAAAGGAAACAGAGTGCAGTTCTCGGTGCCGGCACGAGGGCCTTTTGATCAGCCATCAGAGTGCAGCCTTTCACCCCAGCTCCCTGTGTCTGCTGCTGCAGCCCCTGCCCACCGTGGTCACCACATGCAGCACACAAGCGCCCAGGAAATGTTGGGTAACGGCAAAGGAATCTCTCAAGTGTGGCAAAACAGCGTGAAACTCTAGGAACTGCGTACATTTGGAGGTCTTTTCCACAAGTGAGTTTATTATTCATTAGAATAAATTTTTGGATCATTGCCATCAGTACATAAAGGCATAATTTTTTTTACCATAAATATTAATTCTGTAGGATTTAGTTCATATTATAAACCTTGGCTGAGCAACTACCAGCACAAACAGCTAACAAAATAGTAAGTCTGGAGAATAAAACTGCAAACAAAAAGACAATCAAGTGGGAGACATTGCTTTTAAAATCATAACACGACAAACATGTAGTATGCTCTACCCTCCTATCCATGCATTGTACATCCTTGGATTCAGCCAGCCGACTGTGGATTAAAAATACTAAAAAAAAAATTTCAGAAAGTTCCCAAAATGAAAACTTGGATTTGCAGAGTGTTGGCAGCTATTTACATCGCATTTACATTGTATTATTATGAGTAACCTAGAGGTGACGTAAAGTATACGGCAGGACGCGTGTAGGTGATATGCAACTCTTACACCATTTTACACAACAGATTTGAGCATCCACCAACTTTGGTGTGAGCAGAGGTTGTGGAAACAATCTCCTACAGAGATGGAGAGATGATATAAATATTTTCACCTAGACTTGCCATCTAAGACAATGCAAACCTAGAAAATCTGAGACAACATGCAGGACAGAGCCAAAAAGAGACTGAAAAAGTAACACGGGACACTCTGCAACCCGCATGCTGGCCAAGCTTCTCCAGCAGAAAATCAGAAACGCTCCAGCCTCGGGGCACTCTCCTCCTGTCCCTAATTACGGGAGGCTCGTCTGGGCCGACTCAGCAGTTCTGGAACCAGGAGTGTTCTCCCCTGTCGGTTACTTGTCTCCTCTGTCTCTTCTTACCTGTCGCTGCTCTAAGTAAGTCTTTGTTCCACAGTTAAGACTAAAGACAGGAGGGGAGTGAAAGAGAAAAGCCAGAAGTGAGCACAGAGCAAGAACACAAGAATCTGCAGGGTTCCCAGGTGGCTCAGCGGAAAGGAAGCCGCCTGCCACTGCAGGAGACCTGGGTTCAGGCCCTGGGTCAGGAAGACCCCCTGGAGAAGGAAATGACTTCCCAGGTGGCTCGGCGGAAAGGAAGCCGCCTGCCAGTGCAGGAGACCTGGGCTCAGGCCCTGGGTCAGGACCTGGCAGCCCACTCCAGTCCTCTTGCCTGGAGAATCCCATGGACCGGGGAGCCTGGCGGGCTACAGTCCCTGGGGTCACAGAGAGTCAGACATGGCTTACAACAGCAGTTGTCTACTGACTAACACAACAACAAAATAATCTATTCCATCAAATAGCTACCAGATTCAGAGAAACCGGAAGATGTACAAGCAACACTCTGCAGCTCACGGTCCTGCAGTTGAAAGAATCATCTGAGGACAAGAAATAGGCACCACATTCCAAGACCAGAAGATTCCGTGGGCCCGCATGCTGGACTTCCGCCGACCCTAACACAAAGGACCCTCTTTGCCCAGCAGAGCGAGGTGCGCCTGGCAGCCTGGGCGGCAGTGGTGTACGCCGAGTCCTTGCCCCATGGAAGCCAGGCCCCCGTCCAGGCTCTGTCTTGATGCAGGCGCCAAGCCCCCATCAAGCTGCCCGTCCCCCGCCTGGCGGGGCTAAGCTCAGTTCCTCGCTCACACCTGCCCCCTGGCGCTGCCCTGGCCTTCTTGCTGCTGTTTACACCTGGGTTCCTGGGCACCCAAGAGGGACCCATCCTGCATGGCGCCCGGCCCCTCCTCATGAGACTCCAGGTCGCGGCTGCTCAGCTTCTGCTCCAGGGTTGCTCCTTTGTCCCAGAGACAAAAGTTCCATCCTGACCCCCAGGAGCTGGGGACACCCACCACCGCTCCAGGGCCCCTGGCTAGAGGTCCCGGGAGGGACTCTGCACCCGGTTCCTGCTGCGTGCCTCTCGCCCCACCAGGCCATTCTCTCAGGTTGGGGCTCAGGTTTAAATCTTAGATGATAAATAAGACCATAGAAGAAAAGTGGCCTATGCAGTGTACTGTTTAATTATGAGATTCTGCTCATCCTTAAGTAAAGTTCTAAGCGCTTTCAGATGTTGACGTACGTGTAACCTGTGGGCTATTTACCCCCGGAATACGTTCCAGAGTAAACCTCCACTGAACAAACACAGGCAATGAAGCATGCAGCCTCTCCTCTTCCTTCAGTAACCAGCTGGAGAACATACAAGCACGATTAAACGTAAAGCGCATCACCACCTCGTCCTTCTTTCAGCCCCGTTAATTTAATGACGCACTGTGGCCAAGAGGCTGCCGGACGACCATGAGCATCGCTGCCCACGGCTGACCCTCAGCTCATGCCATCAGAGCCAGCGCATCATCTCCCCTCCGCTGGAGCACAGGGCTCTGCAGCCCCCCACCGGAATGCCGGCCCTGCATGGACGAGGCCAGGAGAGCCGGCGACAGCGGGCAGGGAAGGCGGGCTCCGGAGGCGGGGCCAGAGCACAGGGCCTTGGGGCTCCCCTGGAGTCTGTCTCAGCGAGAGAGAGGGAACGGGGCTGAGTGATCAGCTGGGGAATAAACGGGACCCCGAGATTAAGCCAGGTGGGGCACGCTGAGAAAAACAGAGTTGACATGAAAGACACCGGGGTCGTTTGACACCTACAACAAGATACTCTATCAGACGATCCGAAGTGAAATCAGAAACCAGAAATAAGCCCCTTTGTGGGTCTGTCCTCAGAATGTTCTTTGACCTTCTACTTCAAGAAGAAACACAGCTGTGGTTCCACCCTGTCCTAAGACTCGGCCTTCCGTAACCGACGCTCCTGAAAGGACTTTATCGGGCGCTTTCTTTCTTTGCTGCACGGCAAGGCATGTGGGATCTTAGTTCCCGGACCTGCGATGGAACACATGCCCCCTGCAGTGGACGCCAGACTCCCAACCACTGGACCCCGGGGAAGTCCCTTCTATTGTGGGCTTTAGAGCCACATGGCTCTATTTAAAATGTGAACAGATAAATGAGAAAATTCAATGAGGGATCAGGGGGAAGGAAGGCCTGGCGGTGGGTGGACATCCGGCCCAGCCGCTGGTCTGACGAGGCCGGCCCTGAGGTCATTGAGCGGCCCTCCTGCAGAGGGGCCCCCCTGCTCACCGCAGCCCCGTGTCCCTCACCTGCTGGGGGCTCCATGAAGGCCTCTGTTGGCACCAGCCTCGCAGGTGAGGCTGAACACGGAAGCCAGCACATCCCCTGCCACCACTAACACCGTCAGTCAGTCATGCCGCTCAGTCGTGTCCAACTCTGTGCGACCCCGTGGACTGCAGCACGCCAGGCCTCCTGTCCATCACCAGCTCCCGGAGGTTCCTCAAACTCATGTCCATCGAGTTGGTGATGCCACCGTGTCTCTATACAAATACACTGCTGCAGATCACAGTCTAGAGCCTCAGGGGGTTTCCATGTACAAATCCTTTTAATTAGGAGAAAGCATTGACAAAGCAGGAAGGGTAACACCATGCTCCAGATCCAGCAAGGGGTGAACAGGGAACAGACATCCACTCACAGAGTCCGTCACAATCTACAGTCCTGGCTCCCTGAGCTCCAGAGATGGGAAGCGCTTCAAACTGTCTCAGTGTTAATGATTATTGAATTTACCATGGTAGCTAGGAAGGTAAAGAATCTGCCTGAAAGGCAGGAGAGCCCGGTTCGATCCCTGGGTCGTGAAGATCCTCTGGAGGAGGGCATGGCAACCCACTCCAGTATTCTTGCCTGGGAAAACTCATGGACAGAGGAGCCTCATGGGCTACAGTCCACAGGGTCACAAACAGTCAGATACGACTGAGCAACTAACACTTTCACAATGACTTAAGGGGCTTCCAAGGTGGCGCTAGTGGTAAAGAATCCACCTGCTAATGCAGGGGATGCAAGAAACATGGGTTCGATCCCTGGGTCGGGAAGATCCCTGGGACAAAGGCATGGCAACCGACTCCGATACTCTTGGCTGGAGAATCCCATGGGGCCACGTGGTGGCGAGTTTCATTTGTGATAAATTGGTGATTCATCAAAGGATGACCCAGGACGAACACACTTCCCTCCATCCATCAATAAAGGTCCTTTTCCAGGCAGTGGGTCCCTGTCAGGAAAATCACTGTCTAAGCAGAAATGCCCCAGAGGGTCTGCGACTGAGAACCACAGAAGGAGAATACATCCCGGAACCTCGAACCTTCAGGGACAGAGAGACCCAGAGCTCAGATGGGGGAGCAGGCCCCCAACCCCTGCTAGCCACCAGCTGCCAGGCTGTGGGGGAGCAAGCCAGCGCAAGACGAACTAGGAGCTGTCTGGGGAGCGCCAGCCGCAACATGGCCTCTGAGGGTCTGCCCTCAGACTGACCTCAGGGTCCAGACACAGATGGGTCCCCTCTTTCCCACAAGCTCCTCCTGTACTTCGGCCTGGAGCCCACTGGGCAGGGTTCCCAGCCAAGGCTGCTGGAGCCTGAGTTTTGCATGAGCAGCCCCCACACATCCTGCAAGGGCCTCACGGGATGGGTGAGCCCACTGTGTGGGACCGCAGGCCAGGGAACCATCCAGGCAGAGCTGGGGTCCCATTGCTCCCTGCCCCAAAGGGCCCAGTGACCCCACCGGGCACCTCCGTCCCCCAGGAAGCCGCATCTCCAGCCCTCCTCAGCTTCACCTCCCATCGCGAACATTTATCCAACACGTTCTCTCCAAACAGCTCCATCGGTTTCCCCAGAGGGGTCCTAGGGGAGAGGAGACGTCGGCGTGGGGCAGAGGCCCCCGCCCCGCAGGGCCTGCTGCTCAGCCCAGAGGTGATGGTGCCCTGGTCACCACCACCATATGCTCCTGCCCCTCCTCCCTCCCTGCTAAGGCCAGAGAGGACAGACCCCAGCCCCGTCTCCGCCCTGTCCTCAGCACACAGCCTGGCCTCCACGTACAGACCCAGGCAC
>NW_011494694.1:201437-201797 GCF_000754665.1 Bison bison bison | reverse complement strand
GGGACCGCGGGCCAGGGAACCATCCAGGCAGAGCTGGGGTCCCATTGCTCCCTGCCCCAAAGGGCCCAGTGACCCCACCGGGCACCTCCGTCCCCCAGGAAGCCGCATCTCCAGCCCTCCTCAGCTTCACCTCCCATCGCGAACATTTATCCAACACGTTCTCTCCAAACAGCTCCATCGGTTTCCCCAGAGGGGTCCTAGGGGAGAGGAGACATCGGCGTGGGGCAGAGGCCCCCGCCCCGCAGGGCCTGCTGCTCAGCCCCTGGGAAGATGCCCACGGAGGCTTTAACGCACGGACAGGAAGACAGGGGACCCCGAGGGCCACAGAGGTGATGGTGCCCTGGTCACCACCACCATATG
>NW_011494694.1:199900-201275 GCF_000754665.1 Bison bison bison | reverse complement strand
AGGCCCCCCCGCCCCGCCTGTGCCCCGCTGCGCGAGGAGAGAGAAAGGGCAGTCCAGCCACTCGCCCCTCCCCTCCCCAACCCCGCAGCCGGCTCTGACACTGTGAAGGCCTCCATCACGACAGCCCTGTCCACTGGGCATCTGGGGGAGCCGTAGCAGGGTGGCCAGGGCCCCAGTCTTATCTCAGCGGAGCCCGACCTCAGGCTGAGAGGCGGGTGCCCTCTTCACGCCTGGCTCTCAGACGAGGGCCATGACGCTGTGGACCCGACCGCACAGCCACATGCTCAGCAGTTTACCCAGTGTAAGCTACTCTTACGGAGGGTAACTCGGGGTTCTTGACAGACCATTCCTGAAAGCCCAGTAGCCCTGTCCCGACCTGGGCATGCCCCCTGCAGCTGCGTGTGTCAGGGCCAGACTCTCAGAGGCCGTGGGATTTCCTGCCTCTAAACTGAAAAGATGAAGGTGGTTTAGAGGGAGTTTCCCAAAAACTTTGATAAAACTGCTGATGTCCAGCTGACGTTACTGTGTTTGTTTTCCCGGGGAGCTAGTTTGCAGGATTGTTTGATTTGCATGAAGCCCAATCACTTTTATTTGCTCAGATGTGGCTTCTCAGACTTTGATTTTCTGTGCTAAGAAGCGAACACAGCACACTCACAGAAACTAAATCTGGGATTGTTGGAAGAGGGCAAGCAGCGTCTTAGCACGCGGCAGGAGGCTCGCGACGCCGCCCGGCGCGAAAGACTGTCCGGGTCTGTGTGAGCACAGCCGCGAAACCGTGTTCGCTAGCAACATCTCGGAGTGTGGACTGCACGTGCGCTCACCACCAAGGATGCCAGCCTGCACCCGAGGGTCCCGTTAGTGGGAGGGGTTCATCCCTGGTCCAGACCTCCCAGCTTGGGATGAGCCAGTGGGGGGGATGGGTGTGGGGGGATGGAAGGAGGTGGTGGGGGGACTGAACATGAGAGGAGGACGTGGACACGAGAGGAGGGCGTGGACCTGGGCTGAGGAGGGAGGGTGTGCTGGGTGGAGGGGTGATCCCTCTCCTTCTCTGCCCGCCCTTCTGAGCCGCGGTGTCTCCCTGCTCCCCAGGGCTGTGCGCCAGGGCGTCTGGGGGTGGGAAGGACCCTGAATCTGCTGGAGCCGCTGCACTGGGGGGACCCGGGGCCAGCCCGGGGCAGGCTGCGCCCTCCCCCCATGGTCCCCGCCAGGACACTGCATTCCCACTGGCGAGCCTCGCCCCTGCGGAGGGCAGGGCCTCCTGGAGAGGCTGGCGGTGACCCCTGGTCCTAAGTCAGTGCTCGGGGATCCCCACCACGCCCACTCGTAGCTGCTCAGCAACGGGCAGAAGTGATTATTCACCACTGGGTTTTGAGGG
>NW_011494694.1:198518-199800 GCF_000754665.1 Bison bison bison | reverse complement strand
TGCCCGGGTCAGCTGCCCGAAACGATCCCGTACTCGAGGTGAGCTTGGGAACGAGCTTACAGCCACCGACACACTCGCCTCGGTTTCCTTATCTGTGAAATGGGAGAGTAATTGTGCAGCCCTCCTGAGAATTAGGAGGAATAGACGAATCATCATGTGGAATGCAGTCAGGACAGTGCCTGGCGCACGGCTAATACCTGTCTTTTAAGTGAGGAATCAGAATTTTAGATCTCTGAGCAACAAGGATTTACTGTATAACACAGGGATTTATACCTGATATGTCGTAATAACCTAAAATGGAATATAATCTGCGAAAACCCCAATTTGATTTTATGTAGCCCTGGAACTAACAATATTCTAAATCAACTATCCATCAATTCAAAAAAAAGAACCTCGGGTTTTACCTCAACTTCACTTTGCAGATACAAAATCTAAGGTCCAAAGAGACTAACTGGCTCTGCTAACATCACAGAGTCAGTGAGTTAGGGCGAGACCTGGGGTGAAGGCGTCAGACACGACTGAGCAACTAACACTTTCACAATGACTTAAGGGGCTTCCAAGGAGGCGCTAGTGGTAAAGAACCCACCTGCCAGTGCAGGTAGACATAAGAGACTCGGGTTTGATCCCTGGCTCGGGAAGATCCCCTGGAGGAGGGCATGGCAGCCCACTCCAGTGTTCTTGCCTGGAGAATCCCCATGGACAGAGGAGCCTGGCGGGCTGCAGTCCACAGGGTTGCCAAGAGTCGGACACGACCAAAGCTACTTAGCACACAGCAGCACGTGCTGGGGTGAGAACGTATTTGTCACGAAAGCAGCAAGAGAGAGGTTGGAAGTGAAACGCGGGGAGGGCGTGGACCAGCACGGGGATCAGGGGTCCAGGGAGTGTGAGCTGTGGGTCCCCACTGCACACCTGCATGGACACAGCTGCACACACCTGCACACCCACGCACACATGAGTCCCAGGAAGTCACAGTCATCGAGAGAACCTGGGCCTGAGGAAGCAGCTAAGGGCTCATGATGCAGAGGGAACCCCTTCGAGGTGGAGGCCAAAGGCCGAGGAAGATGCCCCGACCTGCCAGGCGGACAGAGATATGTGGTGTGAAGGGCAAGGACGTCACTGGTCTTGCCACTCCAGGAAGGAGGGACCCCAGGCCAAGCACCCAGTCCAGCCCCTGGGACAGCCCCGGGGGTCCTGAGGGCACCCTGTCCCCCCGCAGACCCCGACCTCCCGCACAGAAAGTGCCTGCCTCCCCAGGCCCAGACCCTTCCCGCCCCCTCCTCTG
>NW_011494694.1:197535-198418 GCF_000754665.1 Bison bison bison | reverse complement strand
GGGGCTCAGCGCTTTCTGAGCAGACAGGGCCCCTCTGCCCACGGGGCAGCATCTCCCAGCATCCGGTGGCTCACACTCCCAGCACCCTCGATCCCTGTTTCTCCAAGAAGCAGCTGCCAGACGGGCTGCTGCTCACCTCGGCCGTTCCTGTCCAATGACCCACGTTTCCTGAGAAAGGGGCTCTGCCCGGCCGGCCTCCACGGGGGCGTCAGGATGGAGACGAGAGCTTCAGGTGAGCAGACGCAGCTCTCACCTTCTTCGGTCCTAACGCCCAGAACCACTGCAAGGGAAGCCGGCTCCACCCGAGGGCAGCATCTTCCTCTGTGCCCCTCACAAGACCTGCTGGCATCAGAGCCATGCCCAGACTCCACTCCGGGCAGAAAGGCGGCCGCTCCTAAGGCTTCATGCCACAAACCCGCTGGTCTCCCCACCCCGGTCCCTTCCGCCTCCGTGTGCATTTACACCATCTCTCCTGCTGCAGGAGGAGTGGTTCCCCTTCTGCAAACAGAACTCACACCTGAATTCAGAGGAAGAGACGCTCAGACTTGGGCGCCTGGGGTTGAGAACAGAGATCGTGAGGTTTTCAGGGAAATCTCCGACTCAGACCTCCGACACAGACTGCATGCGTCCCCTCCGTCTGATGAGGAAAAGGGCAACACAAATGGGCACCGTGGGAACACCCACCCCCATCTACTTGGATGAGCAGGTAAAGCAGAGGATGCAGAGGAGGCTGAGGCCGGCCAGCGTCACGGCAGTTCCCCAGGGCGCCTCCCGGGCAGGCCCTTCCCGCTGTGCCCTCGCCCCCCAGACCCTTCGGGAGAGCTGCGGGTGGCAGATACGACCGCTTCAGCTGCTAGGAGCCACGTGCATTCCCTTATCCCCA
>NW_011494694.1:196531-197435 GCF_000754665.1 Bison bison bison | reverse complement strand
GTCGGACAACATCCAACAGCCATTTTTAAAACCTGAAGCACACTTGATTTACAATATTACCTCAGTTTCAGACACGCGGCACTGTGATTCAGCTATACGTACATATGTGTTTATTCTTCGTCAGATTTTTTTCCCTTGTAGGTTATCACGAAATCCTGAGTGGAGTTCCCTGTGCCATACAACAGATCTTTGTTGTTATCTACCTTATATATGTGCTCAGTCGCTCAGTCATGTTTGACTCTTTGTGACCGCCAGGCACTTCTGTCCATGGGATTCTCCAGGCAAGAATACTGGAGTGGGTTGCCACGCCCTCCTCCAGGGGATCTTCCTGACCCAGGGATCGAACCCAGGTCTTCTGCATTGCAGGCAGGTTCTTCACCAGCTGAGCTGCCAGGGAAGCCCATCTTATATATAGTAGTGTGTGTATGTTATAGGCTTCCCAGGAGGCTCAGTGATAAACCACCCGCCTGCCAATGCAGGAGACACAAGAGATGCTGGTTCAATCCCTGGGTCAGGAAGATCCCCTGGAGAAGGGAATGGCAACCCACTGCAGTATTCTTGCCTGGGAAATCCCATGGACAGAGGAGCTTGGCGGGCTACAGTCCATGGGGTCACAAAGAGTCAGACACAACTGAGCAACTGAGCACAGCACCGATATTAATCCCAACCTCCTAATTTATCCCCCTCTGCTCCTTTCCCCTTCGATAGCTGCAAGCTTGTTTTCCATGTCTGTAGGTCTGTTTTATAAATCAGTTCAGTTCAGTTCAGTCGCTCAGTCGTGTCCGACTCTTTGCGACCCCATGAATGGCAGCACACCAGGCCTCCCTGTCCATCGCTAACTCCCGGAGTTCACTCAGACTCATGTCCATCGAGTCGGTGATGCCATCCAGCCATCTCATCCTCT
>NW_011494694.1:196144-196431 GCF_000754665.1 Bison bison bison | reverse complement strand
GGACTGGTTGGATCTCCTTGCAGTCCAAGGGACTCTCAAGAGTCTTCTCCAACACCACAGTTCAAAAGCATCAATTCTTCAGCGCTCAGCTTTCTTCACAGTCCAACTCTCACATCCATACATGTTTTATAAATAAGTTCATTTAAATAAGCTCCCCGCATAATTCCTAAACACATATTTGGTACCTCTAAAGGAACCATCCACTCATAGCTCAGGGAGCTGGTACCTTCCAGGCCCTCACTGCCAGGGGCTGAGCCCAGGCCCCGGGCAGGGTGCTGGGACGGTGG
>NW_011494694.1:195134-195444 GCF_000754665.1 Bison bison bison | reverse complement strand
GACAGGTGGATTCATTACCACTGAGCCACCAGGGAAGTCCACTTATTCACAGATTAGAAGAGCAAGAACCACGGGAGGCGGGGAGGAAGCCGCCCAGGCCACCACGGGAGGCGGGGAGGAAGCCGCCCAGGCCACCACGGGAGGCGGGGAGGAAGCTGCCCAGGCCACAGGACCCTGCAGCATTCAAGATGCTCCAGGAAGCTGTGCTGACCAGTGAAACCATCCCCTTTATCTGGGACCATAACAGGACAGAGAACCACAAATGAGCCGAGAAGCACTTACAGCAAACGACATGTGAGAGGAGGAACTG
>NW_011494694.1:186458-195034 GCF_000754665.1 Bison bison bison | reverse complement strand
GTGGGAGGTGGGGGCTTGTCACTGGGGCTGGGCTGCCTGGGCAGGGGTGGGGGGGTCTCTGCCCTGCAGTTTCCCTGTGTGAGCTGCACTCTGGTTTCACCACCATCTGGGTAACTGAGCAACTCACCTCCTCTGGAGAAACCTCCACCTTTTCATCTGTAAAATGGGCGCACAGGCCCTACAGAGCAGACACTGCTCCTTTCCACGGCCAGTCCTCATCTCGGACGTGTGAAGACACACTACACGTGGTGTGGGGAGACACGAGCGGCCCCTTCCCTGCTCTCTGAACATTCCTGCTGTGGACGGATGCTCACAAGCCTTCCCACTTGACTTGCCCATCTCCATGGCTGTGTTTTATAAAGAACGTTAGTTGAAAACATTAAATAAATAGGGGTTCACTTGGTTATAAACAGTGTTCAGTATCGATGATTATCAACAGCATCGTTTATGTGTTTTCTTGGTGGCTTTACACATAATAAGATCCAGGCATCACCAGTGGGAGGCCTGTCGTCTGTCGTGATAGGCGTGTATGCAGCTCTGACATGTGACAGTCATGTGTGTTTTGCGTTTTGCATGCTAAGTCATGTCTGACTCTTTGCGACCCCATGGACAGTAGCCTACCAGGCTCCCCTGTCCATGAGATTTCCCAGGCAAGAATACTGGAGTGGGTGGTCATTTCCTTCTCCGGGGGATCTCTCTGACCCAGGGATTGAACCTGCATCTCCTGCACGGACAGGTGGATTCATTACCACTGAGCCACCAGGGAAGTCCACTTATTCACAGATTAGAAGAGCAAGAACCACGGGAGGCGGGGAGGAAGCCGCCCAGGCCACCACGGGAGGCGGGGAGGAAGCTGCCCAGGCCACAGGACCCTGCAGCATTCAAGATGCTCCAGGAAGCTGTGCTGACCAGTGAAACCATCCCCTTTATCTGGGACCATAACAGGACAGAGAACCACAAATGAGCCGAGAAGCACTTACAGCAAACGACATGTGAGAGGAGGAACTGGAGAGGCAGGTGTGAGGGTCCTGGAGACCAAGCCCCCAGACCAGGCCCAGACCAGCCGACAGTTACCACCCAGGACCTGCCGTCTTAGGGAAGGGAGCGCAGGGAGGAGAGGAGAAAAGTAGGATAAAACAGGAAAGTGGAGAGAAGTACGGGAGAAACAGAGAAGTGAACACAGCTCCCCCGACCAGATGCTCAAGCTCCAGACAGACTGAAGTCACCCTCACTGGAGTGACACCACGGGACGCCCCCTGCAAGCACGCAGCCCGGGAGCAGGCACACAGGAGCACCCGGGCATGAGCGAGGTTGCGAACAAGATCAAGCAATGGGACAGAGGGCAAACGCTCCGTAGGACGGGCGCTCCGGCGAGGGAAGGTGGAGAGGCGAGCAGAAATAATGGGGAATGAGACTGGGCCCAAACGGAGATAAAATGAGAAAAGTGACTGTTTCAGAAATCAGGCTCTCAGTTTCATATCAGATAAAATAAGAAGAGGTGGCAAAAAGGCTTACAAACGTCATGCATGCCTTTGAAAATCCATCACCCTAAGTGACCGGCCGGTTTGGCTCCCAAATAGGACTGGGCGTCGTTTTGAAAAGAGAGCCGTGGCCCCTCCCGAGGGCTCCTTCATGACGCAAGCCGGGGTACTTACTAGCAATGCCCCGTAGACTCTGGAGAAGGCTTGCCGCAGGCGGGAGAGCATGTCCCCTCTTGGGAAGGGAGGTCAGCTGTGCCGGGGAGCCACGCAGCCTTCCCCTCAGGCATGTAAGCTCTGACTCCTCCACGTGGCACAGAGTGAACCTCCAAGAGACGTTTGTAAACATTCAGGCCGGTTCTCGGCGGGCATCACCCCAAAGATGGGGGTGTAGCGAGGGCACGGCCCTGCTTCCTCAGGGCAAGAGTAAGTCAGAACCGCGTTTAGTAACTGACTTAATCAAGCGCCCTGGGGTCATTTGCTTAATATAGGGCCTGCTCTTTCCACGGGGTGGCCAGCTCGCCAAGGCTGGCCACCTGCTCTGCTGCCAGCCTGTCCGTCCTGAGCGAGCCACTGGCGTGCAGCCAAGGGGGCGGGCAGCTCAGGGCGGTGGGCACTGGTCCCACCACCACATCCAGTGTCCTGGTCCGTCCTCTCACCCGGGAGGCTGCAAAGCGGCTGCTAAGAAAGGGATTCTTAAAGTCGCTGTTGATACTATTTCTAGGCATCTTTTTCTTGGAGACGCTGCTCTTGTCATTTTGAAACCGACCTCCTTGCACCCTGGGGAGCGCCTCCCCCGAAGAAATGTAACACGGCGAGGACTCAGCCAGGAGGCCACACAGCTCGACCACGAAGCCATGGAGGATTCCCTGTTCCTCACGTCCAGGCTGCCCTCCTGAGTCTCCAAGAGCACAGCCTCTCTCCAGATCTGTGGCCACAAGCATCTAATTGTTCACAAAGCGTCCCCAGCAGTTTTGTAACGATATGGTTTAAAAAAAACCAAACCTACACCATTAGCATCCCACCCACCGCCTTGGACGGGACACGGTGGGCTAACTCCACCTCACGGCGTTCTGCTTCCTGGTTAGCACAGCATGTCCACCAGTTTGAAATCTCAGCCACAGCCGTTGTGCTTTGCCAAGAACAGCTTAATCGGTGCAGCAATTTCAGGAGAAAGCAGCAAAATAAAAGCAATTTGAGAGGGAGGGGACATATGTATACCTGTGGCTGATTCCTGTTGGTGTTTGGCAGAAACCAACACGATTCTGTAATGCAATTATCCTTCAGTTAAAAAATAAAGAAATTTAAAAGAAACAATAAGGGAATTCATACAATAATTGCTCCTGATGCCGTGGTAAGGGATTTGTGTCACTCCCCTGGGTGTCTGCTTCCAGCCTTCCCCAGCTGCTCTTTCCCAAACTTCCCAGGGAAAGCCACTGGGGGGAGCAGACTGGAATTTTTTTTTTTTAGGTCAAGCTGTGTGCCCTGTTGGATCTAGCTCCCCCAGCAAGGGTCAAACCTGCGCCCCCTGCATTGGGAGCACAGAGTCTTAACCACTGGATCATCGGGGACGTCCCCAGATAGGAGTTTCAGAAACAATTTTCTCTTTTCCTTCTCATTAGGACCACAGGAAGCGGCCGCGCCTAAGCTGTGCCCTGAGAATGCCTCCCGGGAGCTACTTCCCCTGGACTCTGTCACCCTACCCACTTCATAAGCCCTGGACGCGTCTGACCTCAAGGCTCGTCCTCAACACACCGTCTCCCCCAACCTCTGCTCGGAGGGACCCCTCCCCCTCCATCAGCTTCCCCTCGAAGACTCACGGAGCTTCGTGCAGCCGCAGGCCCTCGGCTCTGTCTCCCCGATGAGCGCGTCTCTCTGAATCTGCTAAACGTCCACAGGCGCTTTCTAACCACGACTCACCTCACCACGCAATACGGGCAAAGCCCTGTTACCACCCGTGTTATCGGCCTCGGTTTACTGCCCTCGGAACGCCTGTCCGCAGGCAGGTGTCACGGCTCCGTGTGTTGATTAAAACCCCCTTTCCCAATTATGTCATTGCAGGAATAACCAGACATTTTGAAGGTTGCTCATCTTTCTGTGCTATGCTGTGGGCCACGGGGTCGGGGCACAGCTTTGTTTGGACTGACACCCTTATCTTGCACACAGGGTTCAATTCACAAGAACTGAGACCACTACTTATAAATCCAAAGACTGTAAGTATTAACTTCCTGAGGAAGTAAAGAACATGATTTGACGGAGCTGCAGACGGAACTTGGTGACTAGACCGCAGACAACACGCTCATCGGTGGCACAGCCTCGGAGGCGAGTGAGTCTACCGTCAGAGCTGAAGCTCTGTGTCAACTCCGTGTCACAGGACAAAGGCTGTCCTCCGGAGGGGCCATTGGTCTCAGACTCCGCATCACACACAGCACATCTTTCCTTCTCAACTATCCCCCTCAGTTGCTCAAAATTTCTTCACGGAAGAAACACAAAGAAGCAGAAAACGTGACACGCGGCAGGGAATCAAAGAACCCGGGTTTTGCATAGAAGGATGCAAAGCTTATTTCCTGTAACTGCAATTCAGAAGAGCTGGCAGCTTCTGACTTCTTTGCTATAATTCAATTAACCTACAGCATACCTTTCTGCTTTAAGGTGTTAATTTTTTCCACTCAAGGAAAAACAAAAGGAGGAGGAAATAAATTACAAGACTAGGAAATGCACCTGATTAAAAACTGGAAGAGCTTGGCATCTCTTCCTCAGGGAACGTTTGCTTTAGGGATCTGCTTTCCATTCTTCTAACTGCTGTCTTCGGAAGGACTTTAATTCTGGATATTATTTTCAGCTTTTGGAAGAATTTTGGCTCATGTTTGTCACGATCGAGGAATCGGAAGTTGATTTTACATAAGAGATGAGCGCTGCGTCTGGAAAGAACCACACGCATCTCTCAAATAATTAGGATAAACTCAACCGGATCATAAATAACAGACACAAACGCCCCTCACACTTACAAGAAGATCTACAGCTAGAGGAGCCAGAGCGGGTGTTGCTCACGCACAGTCTGCAGGCAGGGTGGGTCAAGGTCAGCTTCTCTTTCCAGAAGACACGCTGCCAGCATCCCCCACCACCTGGCCTCTACACAAGCAAACGGCGTCTAGACACTTGCAAGCTGCCTGTGAAACACAGCTGGTTTGCTGGGGGCACATGTTTTATAAAATGCAGGTTCTCCGACGGAGCTGGGACTGATGACGTGGGAACATAATGTAAAAGCTGCAGTGGGCCCCGGCAAACGTCCCCAGCACACGGCGATTCCAAGTCCCCGTGCTGGACATGGACCCGGGAGAGCAGGGCAGGACGCAGGCGCGCTCCTCTGGAAACGACGCCCTCTGACCCCACGCGGTCCCTCTTGGTCCTGTTTGGTCACGTGTTCAGCTGTGAAAGCGTCTACATCACAGGGGCCTCCTGGATCTTTGTCACAGGAAATGGGCAGAGACGGCCCAGCACGCCGCCCCGAGGCCGCCCACCTCTGTCCCCGCCTGCAGGGCCAGCCTCCCCACTCCACCCCGCTGCTCGCCCACCAGGCTGCCGTCACCTTTCTCTTCATTACAGTGAAGTTCCGTGCACACCGCAGCGTTTCATGTATTAGGAATTTAACACGCGTTTCTCCACACAAGGGTATCTTTACTAGGACTGAGTTTGGGCGGAGGGGTTGTGAGGAGTTAGTGCTCTGGGCTTCCCAGATGGTGCTAGTGGTAAAGAACCTGTCTGCCGATGCAGGAGACATAAGAGATGCAGGCTCAACCCCTGGGTCAGGAAGGTCCCCTGGAGGAGGGCATGGCAACCGACTCCGGTACTCTTATCTGGAGAATCCCATGGACAGAGGAACCTGGTGGGCTACAGTCTGTGGGGTCACAGAGAGTCGGACACGACTGAGTGACTGAGCACCTCGTGCTCTGGTTACAAAGATTCCAAGGTTTTGAGTATTCGATCCCAACACTCCATTTCCCCAAATCCTTGCTATTTTCAGCAGATGATTTTGCACGATTCAAGGTTTCTCAAGAACACGTGTTACTTTACAGAGACATAATCCATTCTGGAAAACTTCAAAAGCAAAATAGCTCATTGCATTCAGTGGCTCACTGACTCCAGTTATGGTGGTGGATGTATGGAGTTATAATTCAAGTGCCTAAAATATATTCACTTCTTAATAGTTTGTGTTTGTTACTAAACTCTGAGGAGTTTGTAATGATTCACTTATCTAGACACTTAGGTACAACCGCTACACTTTTGATGCACTGTTTAGCCCTTAGGAAAAAACTTTTCTGCCTGAATGGGAGCCGCTTCAGTTTCCCCTGCAAGACCATCACTTCTGAAAACTGGGTATTCTGATCTTTCCTGGTCATTTCTCACTGTGTCTGATCACGGCTTCTGTTTCTGCTGTTCTGTTTCCTTCCCCCTAGAACATCTAAAATCCTAAAGTTCACACTGGCTTCCCAGGGGTCCCTACCCATCCGCTTTCACTGAAGCCCGAGTCTACACTGAGCCAGATCCTCCTCTGCTTTGGGTGCCTCTGTGCAGCGTCTAGGCAGCATCCTATGCTGAGCATCTGGAAGGCATGTCAGTGTGACTTAGGGCAGTCAGCACCTCTTACCGTGTCCCCTGCCCCAACAGTGGTGTCCATCCAGCCATGCAAACCAAGAGCGAGCAGACATCCTGGACCTTCCCAGCCATCCTCCTCCTGCCCTGTCTATCACCAACCCCCACCAGTCTCCCTTTAAGCCATTCTCCAATGACTCATTGCCCTTTGTCTCCACCACCACCCACCCTCCTGACACAGGCTGCTGCCTCTAGGACGTGGGCCCCTGCAGAAAACCCTCACTGGACCCTCCAGATGCAGTGGCCAGAGCCACCCCAAAGAAATGGCCCTCTGAGCACATCACTGTTAGGGGACGCACGCTGACTGAAACCGCCCACCCTGGCCAGGCACCATGGTCACCATTTGCATGAGTTGTTTTACGATAGAAGGTCCTGGAAAGGAACACGGAAGTAGTAAGCCTCCACCAACCGGAAGAGTTCAGGAAAAGTCAAAAGGAGACACCACATGCCGACCACCTCCCAGAATCCTTCTCGCTGGCATCCATCTCGGCTGAACAAGGCGTGTGCCACCAGGAAGCACTCTGAGTCAGGATGATTGGCTAAGGACAACCCGGAAACTAATCCCATCACTAGAAAACCCGAGACTGCGAGCCACGTGGCACAGCAGTCCTCCTGGGTTCCCTCACTCTCCCGCGCTCCACCGGGCGCCCTTTCCCAATAAAGTCTCTGCTTTGTAAGCAGGTGTGTCTCCTTGGACAATTCATTTCTGAGTGTTAGACAAGAGCCCAGGTTCGGGCCCTGAAGGGGTCCCCCTTCCTGCAACACCCTCCACCTAAGCTCTTTCAGAAAACTCAGAGTAGAAGAAAACATCTTCAATGTGGCCACATTCCCAAAACATTGAGCAGATTTCACACTTGGTGGAAAAAACTTAAAATCAGAATCAAGCATTCTCATTAACATGACAACTGTTTAACAAAGGTCCTTACAACACAGTGAGACAAAAGGAGAGCGGGGAGGGTTGGGGGAGGTAGAAAAGACATGAGTGGCAGACTCATTCTGGTTTGGAGGGGGTAGTTGAAAGAATTCGCAGATTCTTACAGGCAGATGACACGATCCTAACCACAGAAATCCCGATAGAACAGACGGGCTTAAAACTAATGGAAGTCCAAAAAGATTGAGGGATATAAAATCTGCTTAAACATTAATAGCATTTTTCTATGCCTACAATAAACAAAGTCTTTACCAAACTTATATGTCAAAATTTTATCAATTACTTTTTCCGTGTCAGTAATCACATGATGTACTTATCCTACTTAATGTTATTTTACTGAATGTAAAAGACAGAAATCAATCAGGAAATAGAAAAATTATGAAAACAGTTGGGAGCAACAGAAATCTACATGACTAGAAAGCATGACATTCTCATGAATTAAAGACATCCTCAACTCACTACACAGAACATATGACATTTCTCTTCATGAGAAAAAATAGGGAAAGGAGAAAAAAAATCAGGAAAAAAAAATAAGGAGATGTCACTTTACAACCATCATATAAACTTAAGTGTAACCGCACCAAGAGTCGGTGAGCAGATAACCTGTCACGGCCACGCACACGTCCCCACGTCACCGGGGCCTGTGAACTGGACCTTGTCAAGTGAGGGTGAGGTCCTCAGGGTGGGTCTTGATCCAACAGGCCTGGAGCCTCTTTCTGAATGGTTTCTTCCTCCCGTGTCTCCATCGGGTCTGAGCTGCAGCACCTGGGACCCTCTCTGCGTCACGTGGGATCTTTCACCGTGGCTCACAGGCGCTCCCACTGTGGCCCATGGTTTCAGTGGCCGCAGCGCACGGCCTTAGCTGCTCCCGGCATGTGGGATCTTAGTTCCCCAACCAGGAATGGAACCCGTGTCCCCTGCATTGCAAGGTGAATTCTTAACCACTGGACCACCAGGGAGTCCCTGGACTGGAGTCCTTCTTACAAGCAGAGAGACACAGAAGCAAGACGCCCATGAGACCTCAGGGGCAGAGACCCCAGGGATGCCTGGAACATGGGGGCCAAGGATCATGGGGACAGAAGCTGGAGGATGCCAGGAAGATCCCCCTACAGGTGGCTCAGGAAGCTTGGACCTACCAACACCCTGACTTTGGACCTAAGCTCCAGAACTGCGAGACAATAAATTTGTTTTGGTTTAAGCCAATTAAAAAAAAAAGTTTGTGAATATGGGGATAAATAAAGAACTTCATGCAGCTCTTCTGGTATACTGCTGTACCGTCTCTGGAGAACATTCTAGCAGTAAAGGAAGTTAAGCATTAGTACAACGTATGGCCCACCCACCCCACGCTGTGCCGCCTGGAGACCCTCCCCGAATGCCTAAGGATAGGTTACAGGGGCAAGGGGTCAACTGCTTAGGTAGGCGGAAGGGAAAGCAAAACCCTGGCCACCTACAGGCGGAAACAACAGGACGCACGCCTACGAACGGGGGGGGGGGGGGGGGGGGGGGGGGGGGGG
>NW_011494694.1:184783-186358 GCF_000754665.1 Bison bison bison | reverse complement strand
GGGGGGGGGGGTGCAGAAGAGTGTGCGCCCACGGTCAGCAGAGGGTCAGGTGGGGGAGAAACGGTGAAGGGCGAGCAGTTGTGTCTGATTGTTTGCAATCCCAGGGATTGTAGCCCACCAGGCTCCTCTGTCCAGGGGATTCTCCAGGCAAGAATACTGCAGTGGATAGCCATTCCCTCCTCTAGGGGATCTTCAGGGATTGAACCTGGGTCTCCTGCACTGCAGGCAGATTCTGAACCACCAGGGCAGTCCTGGGAAAACTTGGAAAATCACATCAAACCCTTAATGGGCTTGATGGGAGAGAGCCTTGAATCGTAGTAGTGAGACTCTGCATATGAAGTTCTTCAAAATAGCTGAAAGATTAACCGGCAATCTGTAGAATTATTGAGAAGTTCTTCAAAATAGCTGAAAGATTAACCGGCAATCTGTAGAATTATTGAAGGAGTGATGATAGCCATTCAAATGCCTATGTTTAATTTAGGGATTGAGTGTTGCTCAAAGTAGTACAAAGTCTAAGATATCTGCGACTAGTGTTCAGGAACAAGGAAATTATCCGGAAAAGTTGAGGATAAATGATGCTCAGGAAAGAGAATTGGTAGGAAGAGAGTAAGAAAACTAGGTCTTGACATCTATCGTCTCATAAAATGTTTGCAACAAGCAGGCTGTGTCATCTCTCGACACAGATGGAGAGGGGGCTTCTCTGAAACCAGAGAGCAGGACTGGAGCCCAGTTCTGTCTCACTCAGATAGCTACAGCTCAGGAAAAAGAGAAGAAGCAGTTTCCAAAATGCAGCATTGTTCTTGATACGGACATGTTGATGATTTACTGCAAAAAAGGTAAACAGTAGCTTCTAGACATAATTTCAGTGGAGTGGTAGGGGACAGAGCTGGGCGATGGGTAGAGTGTGATGAAGAGGTGACAGGAGAATTCAAATTATCTTGACTCACATTACAGGTTAGTGAATGTCTGTGCACATTCAAAATGATGGAAAAATACAGAATAAATATGTTAACAGAAAAAGGGCAACTAGAAAGACAAAGAAGAATCAAGCGGACTAAAGAACTATCTAATTATTATTATTGCTCAGTATCTTTAAAGAAGATAATTTTTCTTGCTAATATTGCATAACCACAGAGGAAAAACAGGACAACATTCCCCAGGGCAATTACATCTACGTATTTACAGTTAAATTCATGTTTAGTTCAGTAAAAATGTTTGTGTTCTTTATTGGATCTGGAAAAAAGCTAATTTAACTCAGTATTCTTTTTGGTCATGACTAATTCTATTGGAAACATAACAGGATTAAACGTGATATCAAATAACAGAGATGAATCACTTTTAAGAATAGTTATTTGGATTTTGGACTTCCCTGGTGGCTCAGACAGTAAAGCGTCTGCCTATAATGTGGGAGACCCAGGTTCAATCCCTGGGTTGGGAAGATCCCCTCGAGAAGGAAATGGCTACCCACTCCAGTATTCTTGCCTGAAAAATCCCATGGGTGGAGGAGCCTGGTAGGCTACAGTCCATGGGGTCCCAAAGAGTCAGACACGACTGAGCGACTTCACTCACTCAGTT
>NW_011494694.1:175782-184683 GCF_000754665.1 Bison bison bison | reverse complement strand
GATTTTACACAGAAAATTTCCATCTCTCAAAAAGCTTAGCTGTACCCAGTAATCTCCTTTATTGCTGCTGCTGCTGCTAAATCGCTTCAGTCATGTCCAACTCTGTGCGACCCCATAGACGGCAAGAACACTGGAGTGGGTTGCCATTTCCTTCTCCAATGCAGGAAAGTGAAAAGTGAAAGTGAAGTCGCTCAGTCGTGTCCAACTCTTAGCGACCCCATGGACTGCAGCCCACCAGGCTTCTCCATCCATGGGATTCTCCAGGCAAGAGTACTGGAGTGGGGTGCCATCACCTTCTCCGATCTCCTTTATTAGGATGTTGTACATAGGATGTTAAAAAGATGTTAGGATTCTAAAAAATATATAGATTCCGTGTAAACAAAGACTCTCTTGCTCACAGCTCCTATTTTCCCGTCCTGCTGTTTTGGCACAAAGCCGGGAATACAGAAGATGTTGGGTGACATCCTACAGACGGAACATTGCGACGTTCTCACTGGAAGTGCCAGGGATCCACCGTGTTCTCTAGGAACCCAGGCAGACCTGTGCTGCTGCCAGGCAAGAACACTGGAGTGGGTTGCCACTCCATTTTCCAAGGGATCTTCCTGACCCGGGGACTGAACCTGGGTGTCCTGCATTGCAGGCAGATTCTTTACCATCTGAGCCACCAGGAAAGCCCCTGCTTCAATGATTAGCAGTTGTTAACTTGCTCTACGGTTTTACCACAAGGGCTTCCTTTCCAAAACAACTGAAATCTTTACGTTTTCAACTTTCACTACAAATTGGAATAGGCGACTTCTGAACCGAAGTCCCCACCACTGATGTTCATAAGCAAGTAAAGAAGACAGGATCAATCGTACCACCAAATTAAAATGTGTTGAGTTCTGCAGCTTAAGTCAAGCTAATAATGTGGACAACTTGGGGAAATAAGAGACAGTCCTGAGCCACTTGGTCTGCAGCCTTCATTGAGAAGAGGAGGGGCTGGGGTTATGCATGTGGAAGCCGGGAGCCTGGACTGGGGTCACCCCCAAACCTGCCAGCTGGACGTCAGCAATCCGGATGAAGGCTGTCACCTCTTACTTAAACTTGGGCACAAATCAGACACAGGCCTCCCTGGTCATCATCAGGGCACAATGGGATGTTGCCTGCGGGGTGCCTGTCAAGCTGGGTACAAGTGTGACAAGCTCTCCTGTCACTAAATGGAGGAATAAGAGCCATGGTCCTAGAAGCCGGAAATCAAGACAGGCGTGTACTTAGAGATAAATGCGCGACAGAGAAGGGGAAGGAATAAGAACCGTGGTCCTAGAAGCCGGAAATCAAGACAGGCGTGTACTTAGAGATAAACATGAGACAGAGAAGAGGAAGCTGCTTGAGGCTGCTCTGTATTCTACCTTGATCTCCAATCACATTTCCATTTCCAATCACGGCTACTCTTTACATCACCTTGTTCTCACAAAAGTAAGAATCTCGAATGAAACTTAAGAGCCTGACGTGCAAGTGGGTTAAGAGGGTCGGTAAACGTCAAAGAACACAAGAGAAGAAAGGATGAATCCCATCCCGGCCCATCCTTTGGTGAGCTGTATGGAGCCTTTCTGGTCCCCACCACCCCTGGATCGACAGATGCACAAACATACCCTCTCTTCTCCAGAACGGACTGAATTACCGTCAAGCAGCTTTTTTCAAGTAAACACTTCAGTCTCTGCATCTGCCTCTGACTCATCACAGCGGAAAGCAAATTAGGGGTTAAAAAGGTCCGTATCGTGCACACAACGACCCTGATTTTCTAAATGGAGGGATATCTTTAAACATTTGAGAGCTCTTCAATTTTCATATACGCCATATTCTATATTTAACCAGATGTGACAGTGTAATGTTCAAAATACCCGTGGAATACTAATGAAAGCAGTGCAACTTAACTTTAATCATGTTTGTGTCTAAAATCACCATGACCACGCCGTGTCTATTTCTCCTTTCCTTACCAACCTCTTGATTTATTGCTTAAAGATACTCTGTTGGGGCCATCATGGGCGTGCCAACTGAAAAATGTACAACTTGAATCTCTGAACATCTGAAAGATCCAGTCCAACTTTGCTCCTAATGTTCAGCCTTGTTTCAAATCTGGGGAATTAAAGGTAAGACTTTAGCCGAAATCCCTGAGGCTTGCAGGGCTTTAAATCAGCAGTAAGGGACAGATGTCCTTAGACTCTGGCCTCAGCACTATGGCTGTTCCCCCAACAGCACACACTTTGTTCTGTTCTCTTCATACACATTCTTCTAAAACAACATGCACATAGCCTCGCGTGAGTGTGCACGTGTGTGTGTGTGTACACAGTCACACACAGTCTCTTTATTGCTTCCTGGAAGTACATATACTACATCTTAGACTTCCGGGAAGACTGAACACATGTTCTTGTCTCTTTTCCTCCCACTTGTTGTTGTTACTCAGTCACTCAGTCGTGTCTGACTCTGTGACCCCATGGACTGTAGCTCACCAGTCTCCTCTGTCCATGGGATTCTCCAGGCAGGAACCCTGGAGTGGGTTGTCATTCCCTTCTCCAGGGGATCTTCCCAACCCAGGGATCGAACCAAGTCTCCTGCATTGCAGGCAGATTCTTTACCATGTGAGCCACCAGGAAGTCCATTGGGAAGAAAAGCATTAATCAAATGGTCACACATGTGCACATACAAAGAAAGGAATTAGTGCATGAATAAATATATAAAAAAAGAAATAATTGGAATTTAAAACAGAAAAGTGACAGAGGTAATCAATGAGAAAACAGGTGTGTTTTTTAAAGGATCAATAAAACTGACAAACCTCCAATAACACCACAAAAAATAAGAGAAGAAAGGGACCACACAGATGACCAATATTGGGAATGATGAGGGACATCACTACAGACCCTGTAGACAGGAAAGAATAACTGGGGGAGCCTAGGGACAACTCGGCAGACACAGACTCGACAGCACAGACGGATTGGACATGGGGTGCTCACACTACTGGCGTGGTCTGCACGGGGTGGATGCCCCCCCCAGAGGCCCACAGAGGCTCAAGAAGGAGGCTTGGGGTCACCAGTGCAGGGAATTCTGGGTCCCAGTCACCTGAGCATGGTCTAGAAGGGAACGTGCATACGCCTAGAGAAGGGCAAGACCAGCCAACACAGTCCGGACAGGCCTCCCAGCACCCAGGGCCCAGACAGGCCTCCTCTTGTCTAGGTCTAAAGACTGTACTGATGGAAGACATTTTTCATGCTGCTGTGAGGGGATGACTGTGAGTCAGACGACAAGGAAGACTACCACGTACTTGGGGCCAGAGTTAACACCCATCATGTAGATTTATATGCAGCTTTGCAGATACACTGTTCATTATTTCAGTTCAGTTCAGTTCAGTCGCTCATTTGTGTCCGACTCTTTGCAGCCCCATGGACTGCAGCACACCAGGCCTCCCTGTCCATCACCAACTTCCAGAGCCTACTCAAACTCACGTCAATCGAGTCAGTAATGCCATCCAACCACCTCATCCTCTGTATTCCCCTTCTCCTCCCACCTTCAATCTTTCCCAGCATCAGGATCTTTTCCAATGAGTCAGTTCTTCATAACAGGTGGCCAAAGTATTGGACTTTCAGCTTCAGCATCCGTCCTTCCAGAGAATATTCAGGACTGATTTCCTTTAGGATTGATTGGTTGGATCTCATTGCAGTTCAAGGGACTCTGAAGAGACTTCTCCAACACCACAGTTTAAAAGCAGCAATTCTTTGGCAGTCAGCTTTCTTTGTAGTCCAACTCTCACATCCACACATGACTCCTGGAAAAACCATAGCTTTGACTAGAGGGATCTTTGTTGGCAAAGTAATGTCTCTGCTTTTTAATATGCTGTCTAGGTTGGACATAGCTTTTCTTCCAAGGAGCAAGCATATTTTAATTTCATAGCTGCAGTCACCATTTGCAGTGATTTTGGAGCCCCCCAAAATTAAGTCACTCACCTTTTCTTCATCTATTTGCCATGAAGTGATGGGACTGGATGCCATGATCTTAGTTTTCTGAATGTTGAGTTTTAAGCCATCTTTTTCACTCTCTTCTTTCACTAAGAGGCTCTTTAGTTCTTTGCTTTCTGGCATAAGGGTGGTGTCATCTGCATATGTGAGGTTACTGATATTTCTCCCAGCAATCTTGATTCCAGCTTGTGCTTCCTCCAGCCCAGCATTTCTCATGATGTACTCTGCATATAAGTTAAATAAGCAGGGTGACAATATATACAGCCTTGATGTACTCCTTTCCCGATTTGGAACGAGTCTGTTGTTCCGTGTCCAGTTCTAACTCTTGCTTCTTGTTCTGCATACAGATTTCTCAGGAGGCAGGTCAGGTGGTCTGGTATTCCCATCTCTTTCAGAATTTTCCAGTTTATTGTGATCCACACAGTCAAAGGCTTTGGCATAGTCAATAAAGCAGAAATAGATGTTTTCCTGGAACTCTCTTGCTTTTTCGATGATCCAAAGGATGTTGGCAATTTGATCTCTGGTTTCTCTGCCTTTTCTAAAATCAGCTTGAATATCTGGAAGCTCACAGTTCACATACTGTTGAAGCCTAGCATGGAGCATTTTGAGCATTACTTTGCTAGGATGTGAGATGAGTGCAATTGTGCAGTAGTTTGAGCATTCTTTGGCATTGCCTTTCTTTGGGATTGGAATGAAAACTGACCTTTTCCAGTCCTGTGGCCACTGCTGAGTTTTCCAAATTTGCTGGCATATTGAGTGCAGCACTTTCACAGCATCATCTTTCAGGATTTGAAATAGCTCAACTGGAATTCCATCACCTCCACTAGCTTTGTTTGTAGCGATGCTTCCTAAGGCCCACTTGACTTCACATTCCAGGGTGTCTGGCTCTAGGTGAGTGATCACACCATCAAGGTTATCTGGGTCATGAAGATCTTTTTTGTACAGTTCTTCTGTGTATTCTTGCCACCTCTTCTTAATATCTTCTGCTTCTGTTAGGTCCATATCACTTCTGTCCTTTATTGAGTCCATCTTTGCATGAAATGTTCCCTTGGTATCTCTAATTTTCTTGAAGAGATCTCTAGTCTTCCCCATTCTATTGTTTTCCTCTATTTCTTTGCATTGATCACTGAGGAAGGCTTTCTTATCTCTCCTTTAGAACTCTGCATTCAAATGAGTATATCTTTCCTTTTCTCCTTTGCCTTTAGCCTCTTTTTTCTCTTTTCAGCTATGTGTAAGGCCTCCTCAGGTAACCATTTTGCCTTTTTGCATTTCTTTTTCATGGGGATGGTCTTGATCCCTGTCTCCTGTACAATGTCACGAACCTCTGTTCATAGTTCTTCAGGCACTCTGTCTATCAGATTGAGTCTATTTGTCACTCGCACTGTATAATCGTAAGGGATTTGATTTAGGTCATACCTGAATGGCCCAGTGGCTTTCCCTACTAGAAAACTAGTTCATTATTTGGTGAGCATTTGTGGATCATTGTAGGAGCTGGGCTACCACAGTCTGGTGGTAGAAAGAGACCCTGGAGGGACCACAAGAGCCTGTAGAGAGAACGCGGCTGCAGGACTAGCGTGAGCTCCAGGCACCCTGGGAAGGCCCCTGCCGCCCCGCCTCCAGCTCCGTGTGGGCCCACCAAGGTCCTGGCTGTGCTGTGTCCTGCGTGTCTAGAAAAGCGCTGTAGCCAGAAGGCTCTGCCTTTGCAACTGTTGATCCTATACACTGTCCTGTTCCCATAGATGGACAAACATCACCTGATTGGCTGCTAACACATAAAGTTTATCCCAAGTTCCTTTTTATTGGTAAAGAAGCATTCTCACCGGGGTGGGTTAATTAGAACACACAATCTGCAGGTTTGGGAGCGGGCGTCTGAGACCTTCACCTGGAGGTATCTCTGTAACAGCTGTTTGCATTTAATTATTCACTCCTCTGCCCTCAGGGGGAGTCCAGGTGCTGCTGGGAAGGGGGAGGGCCCTCCGCGAATGAGGTCTGGAGTTGTGACAGCTTGCTTAAAAATTAAGCCAAAAACCACAGGAACAGATCAAGAAAACGAGTCATAAAATCACTAGAAATCATCTGTCTTTTTCTGAAGCTGTATCATTGGCCACAGTCTCCAGGGCTCATTCCTAGATTGAGTTTCTGATGAGTTTCGGTCCTTTCCCTGAGCTCTCGACCGCCACATCTCGCTGCAGACACTCCGCCTCACCGCCTCCACTTCCCTACCACTGGTTCTACTCACCACCCCGCTCTAAGGATAAGCGCTCTTTCTTTTCAAACTGTAGGAACCCTGTATCCACAGACTGACTTTGTGGCCAGTTGGGTTCCTGCAAATCAAAAGAACACAGCAAGAGAACGTGTGAGAGCTTTTAAAAAATCATACTTGACTGAATAAAATGAGGAGAAAGATACGTCTAAGGGATACTGAAAGTAATGAAAGAGAAGAATTTTATGAAACATTGGTGTAATCTGTGCAGATGGATTGTGCAAGAAAAATACAGAAAACAGAGACTGCCTTTTGCTCTGTTATTTTAAATAACCGATGTCTAGAAATCTGGGTCGCTAAGAGTCGGACACGACTGAGCGACTTCACTTTCACTTCTCACTTTCATGCATTGGAGAAGGAAATGGCAACCACTCCAGTGTTTTTGCCTGGAGAGTCCCAGGGATGGGGAAGCCTGGTGGACTACCGTTTATGGGGTCACACAGAGTCGGACATGACTGAAGCAACTTAGCAGCAGCAGCAGAAATCTGGGTCACAGCCCTGGGCAGAAATATAAAAACATTCATGCGTGATATGTGGGGAAAACAAAGAATAGGAATATCTAGGAGTGGCTGAAAACACAGGAATGGATGACAAGTCCTAGATTTGAGATTATTTCCGACCCAATGAGTCATTTGTTCAGGTTCACTACAGTAGCAAATGAAAGCCACGACACCGACTTTCACGAAAGATTCAGAGTGAAACCAGAGCAAAAAATAAATGAGACTTTCCTGCGACATCTAAGAGATCAGCTTGGGCCATGTTTCTTGTGCCGGCGATGAGTGTCACGGTGTGATGCTCTAAACACAGAGGCATTGGCCAGTGGTTAGCACGGCCGTCACAGCCAAGCAGGCCCCACGTCCTCTTGGTGTTTCTACCAGGTCACTCTGCTGTCACCACATTAACCCCATCCCTGCTGCCATCACCCAGGCCTGAGCCTCATCACACCCTCCTGCCTCAGCCCCGCTGAACTGGTCTGAGCCTGCCTCTCCTTCCCGACATCTCAAGAGCTCTACTGGGCTATCCTCCAGACAGCGGCCCAACTGCTTCCATGCCCCTGGTACCCTTTCTTCCTGACCCATCCCGTCATTCCAGCCCCGCATGGCTATACAGGGTCTCCCCAGCCTCCTGCAGGGGCGGGTGTGGGGGCTGTATTCAAGTTCTGTTTGTGTGTACTGGCTTGAAACACAGATGCACACTCACATGGAAACAACACTGTGGACTATGTTTGGTTCTGGTGATAAATCACAGAAAACACTTTGACTCAGAGCTGAGCCCTGCACTCCAGGACCAGGTCTCGAGAAGACACAGCCATGAGATGGAGGCTGGAGGACGAGAAAGAAACTGTGGGTCCCCTTGTGTCCCCAAAATGTATGCGACCATCCCAGCCTCCAGAACCTCTGAGTGCGACCTGCCTCGGAAAAAGGGTCTCTGCGGTTGTAAGCAGTTAGGGTGAGGTCATTAGAGGTTGTCATCCGAAAGGACTGGTGTCCTCATAAGACGAGAAGACAGAGATGCACAGAGAAAAGAAGGTCAACACAGAAACGGGTGATGTGACTACAAGCAAGGGGCTCCAAGGACTCCCCACAGCTGCAGAAGCTAAGAGAAAAGCACAGAAGAGAGTCTTCTCCAGAGCTCTTAGAAGAGCCAGCTCTGTGACACTCGTACTTGTGGCCTCAGACTTGTGTCTGTTGTTTAGTTCTAAGTCGTGTCCGATTCTTTGCGACCCCATGGATTGCAAGCTGCCAGGCTTCCCTGTGCTTCACTATCTCCTAGAACTTACTCAAACTCGATGGATATGTGTTTGAACAAGCTCCAGGGGTTGGTGATGGACAGGGAAGCCTGGCGTGCTGCAGTCCATGGGGTCGCAAAGAGTCAGACACAACTAAGCGACTGAACTGAACATGTCCATTGAGTCGGTGATGCCATCCAACCATCTCATTCTCTGTCGTCCCCTTCTCCTCCTGCCTTCAGTCTTTCCGAGCATCAGGGTCTTTTCCAATTAGTTGGCTCTTCACAGCAGGTGGCCAAAGTATTGGAGTTTCAGCTTCAGCATCAATCCCTCCAATGAATATTTAGGGTTGATCTCCTTTAGGATTGACTAGTTTAATCTCCTTGTGGTCCAAGGGAACCTCAAGAGTCTTGTCCAAAACCACAGTTCAAAGGCAGTAATTCAGGCCTGTGGGAGAATCAATTTCTGCTAAGTCACCTAGTCTGTAGTTCTTCGTGATGCCAGATCCAGGACGCTATTAGCTGTACCTGCGCAAATTTTTGTCAAAAGGCACAATTTGACTTCAGCACCAAGCGTGGAGCCCCATGTTCCAGACTGTTCTGCGAGGTCAGAGGGCCCAGGCCTTCCCCTGCCCTGGGCAGGCGTGGAGCGGCCGCCCCCCACCTGGCCTTGAGTCCTGCCACGTGCTTCTCTGGCTATGGGTCCAGCCGAGGGACACGGTGACATGAACACAAAACCACATCCACACAGCTGTTCCTGAGGAGCCCGGAGGGACCTCCGCGTGGGGACAGCGAGAAGCCGGCAGCAGGGACTCTCGGGAGGGGCTGGCTGTGAGCAGACCCCTACCCACCCTCCTCAGTGCCTGCACCCCAGCCGCGCTCAGGTAAGCTGGCAGGACTCCGCTTCTGGAGGGGGGCGGG
>NW_011494694.1:154300-175682 GCF_000754665.1 Bison bison bison | reverse complement strand
GAGACACTCCTGACCCGTAGCCCTGCCACTGGTACAGCTGCGGGTGGGCACGAGAGCTCGGCCCAGGGAGCCCCACGGCCCTACCAGCTGCCTCTGGTTAATTAAAGGAGATGGGGGGTCGTCACTGCTCTTCAGTCGTCCGACTCTTTGCCATCCCGTGGACTGTAGCCCACCAGGCTCCTCTGTCCGTGGGATTTCCCAGGGAAGAATGCCGGAGTGGGCTGCCATTTCCTTCTCCAGGGGATCTTCCTGACTCAGAAATTGAACCCACGTCTCCTGCTTGGCAAGTGGGAAGCCCAGGTGGCTCAGTGGCAAAGAGCTTGCCTGTAATGGCAGGAGACACAGAGACATGGGTTTGATCCTTGGGTCAGGAAGATCCCCTGGAGAAGGGAATGGCAACCCACTGCAGTATTCTTGCCTGGAAAATCCCATGGACAGAGGAGCCTGGTGGGCTATAGTCCACCAACTGAGTGCACGCACGCGCACGCACACACACACACACGAGTTTAGGATCTAAGTGAAATTTGCAGTCAGAACAAAAAGCAAAGGTTATAATAAGAAGTGACTGGAGAGGAACAGGTCAGCAGTGTGGAAAAAATTAGTTAAATCCCCAGGATACAACTCACAATCTAAAATGCCAGAAAAATCGTATGTCTAAACGCGAAAAATGTCCACCAAATACTAAAATAAAACAGGAGTGAACATTGATGTCACCTTTTGATGGACGCAGACTTTCAGATGAAATCAAGACCAATTGCAAACTTCGGGGTATCGAAACACCATAGCCAAAATTGAAACAAACTGCAAAAAATTTCACAGCATGTATAACAAAGGGTTAATGTGCCATCTAAGGAGTTTGTGCAAATTAGTCAGAGAACAATGAACCTGTTTATAAGCTGAGAAGGGCCCAGTGAGCGGGAGGGACAGAAATGGGTGGATGGACAAAGTCTGGGAGGAGAGACCAGGGCACAAAGGTGGAGGTTCAAGAAGAGGGTGGGGAGGGGTGGGCGTGGGGAACACAGAGTGTATCTGTGTAAGTTCCAGAAGGTCCCGGGGTGCCAACTCGCGGCCTGGAACGGCCCCAGACGTTCCATCAGCAGTGCCTCTCGTAACTAACCTGTGCTTGGGGCAGGTGCCTTCGACAGATTTTTCACTGAGGATGGTTTTATTGGGCATTTTTCTACAAAGACAAAAATAGCTTTGTGAGTCTACCTTCACTTCCCCTTAGTCACAGGCACAAAGGGAACCAGTGAAGATTGTATCTGCCAGGGGCTGCCAGTCTGCGGGTAGACAGCAGTTATCACAGGCTGGCCTTGGGAGGAAGTCACAGCCGGATGGTTCCTTAGAGAACAGAGCTCAGTCTTATTTATCAGGCTGAACTCCAGTTTACAAGAGGACATCTAAACCAACTCATCAGGAGATGCTAAAAGCCTTTGAAAATAATTTTCCCTTTAAGAAAACTAAGCATTCTGTGTTCTTTTGAATAGCTAATCATCTTAAGACTGTATCAAAATCTAAACCATACATACTGACTTTTTAATCCTACAGTAAAATATCTGAAAATACAAAAGAGTTTGGACATACATTCCTTTTAAAAAGGTCACAAAACATGGATTAATGAGTATGTGTTTCCAAGAAAGTAGCTAACAGATATTTCCACACAGACGTATCTCAGAATCTCACCCACTGTTGTGACATCTTCACCCTCTCTCACACACAGGCAGCGTGAACTTGGCAAACAGCGTGGTATCAGTTATGTCTCAACAACTGACCTTTGGTTTATGAAAAGTGAGATCCTAATATTTCTAGACACACTGAAGAGTCCTTTGGCTTGTACATAAAAAAACTGGTTAGAGGGGTGAATAAAAGGTTAGCCAGGTTAAAAGTCCAGTCGTTAGGTATTTTTCTTATTTGTATGTATGTCTGTATGTGCATATGTGTATTGATAAATAATTGGACGTTCGAAAGTCACTAAGAATCGTGGGAACCCAAAAACTGAGAATTGCCTAATAACCGCAGGGACGAAACCCTCAACGTTCGCCCAAGGCTGACTCTGAGAGTCGGTGGAGTGTGGCAGCAGGTGGCAGTCATCCTGCAGCAGGCAGACGGTAAATACTGCAGGAGCCACGTGGCCTCTGGCACAATCACTCAGCTGTCACCGCTGGGGGAAAACCGCCTCGGACGGACAACAGGTGCATTAGTGAGCGAAGCTGGCTCTGATAATGCTTTCCTTGTGGTTGCTGGAATTTGAATTTCACATTATTTTATGGGTCATGAAATATTCTTTTCATTTTTTCCCCAGCCATGTAAAAATGTAAAACTCTTTTTTAATTTAAAGACCGCACAGACAGGTGGTGGGCAGCGGCTTGACAACATGGCCGTGGCGCCCCCATCCCTTGAGGACCAACAGAGGGTGAGCATTTCAGCGATGAAACCGGGAGTGAACGGCGGCCAACCTGTGCGAGGAACTCCAGGGAGACCAAGAGCAGGGTCCTGTCCCTCCTGGAGAGAGTGCAGCCCTTGCCCCACCCCGCGCCCCTCTGCTCTGCTCTGGGGTGGCCTCCAGCGCTGGCCCCTTTCTGGTTAGGTCTTCATTCTTTCTGATCCCTCTCTGACACCTCCTAAAATGGCCCCAGGCACTCTCAGAGCCTTCTTCCTTCTCCAAATGGCACGCGACCAGAATGGAGGTGACCTTTGATATCAGGGAGAACCTTGAGCAAATCTATGCTTGTTTCAATGTCACCTATCTGCTGTCTCACTCTGCCTCCTATCCCATTAATACCTTCACTTGAACAACACATTATCTCATTTCCTCGTGTATTACTTCTGTTTTGAAAGGTTTTCTTAAACCCCATGATAGACATCCTGGATCCAGTCCACTGATCGATAATATATTGTTAAATATATCAGATGAAGAAATGATTAAATGATGCATCTCAAAATCTGCTCACTTACCCTCAAAACACTCATTAAGTAGCAGATGGCCAACAGGCACATGAAAAGATGCTCAACATCGCTAATCATCAAGGAAATACAAAGACCAAAACCACAGTGGGAAATCACCTCACATCTGTTAGAATGGCCATCGTCAAAAAGAACACAAGTAACAAGTGTTAGTCGGGATGTGGAGAAAGGAGAACCCACGTACACCGTTAGTGCACACGTGTATTGGCACAGCCGCCGTGTGAGACAGAACGAGCCTTCCTCAAAAACTGGAGGCAGAATTAGCAGCATATGACCTAGCAATCCCAGCTGGGCAAATACCTGGGAAAAACAAAAACACTAATTTGAAAAGACACATGCATCCCAGTGTTCATAGCAATTATTTACAGCTGTCAAGATATGGAAGCAACCTAAGCGTCCATCAACAGATGAATGGATTCTAAAAGCGTGGCCTGTATACACAAGGGAACTATACTCAGCCGTCAAAAATGAGACTTTGTCATTTGCAACAACATGGGTAGATTTGGAGGGCATTATGCTAAGTGAAATAAGTTAGACAGAGAAAGACAAATACTGCTTGATACCACATATGTGGAATCTAAAAAATACAACAAACTGGTGACTATAACAAAAAGAAGCAGACTCACGGATACAGGGAACAAACTGGCGGATACCAGCGGGATGAGGAGAGCAGGGAGCCACGGCACAGGAACAGCGGATTGGGAGAAACCATCACGGGTAACACACGACACGGGGAGTGTAGCCGATATTCTATAATAGATGCAGCTGGGCGAAAGCCTTTAAAAATTGGGAATCGCTATATTGCACGCCTATACCTTACATAATTATTGTACATCAAGTATACTTCAAAAAAGGACAAAAAAGAGAAAAAGAAAAAACACTCATCAAAGAAGAGATCATCAATCTTACCGCTTTTCAGATTGGTCAGTAATTTCAAAGGAGCATAATTATTCATCTTCCATTCTTCTCAATAAACATCATCCTAGTAATGCTGACTAGGGCGGGCCTAGGAGATCTGAAGATGTGTGCTCATACCATAATTTGGAAATTCTGCACACCAACACTCACCCATGATCTGCACGAGGGAATTCATGTCAACGTCTGAACTTTCTGACAGCTGCAGGGCGTGTGGGAGAAGGAAGGTAGGTGGACACGCTTGGCTGTTAAATTCCCAGTTTAGAAATCTTCACGCCCCCAGGCCTTATCACTAGCATCTATAAGGCTTTCACCTATATAAACACTTCATGTTGTTAAGAACTCTAAGTATATTTTAAAATATACACTGAATATAACAAAATACAGGCATTTTTCCATTGCATATCTATTGATGTTTTATTTTCGGTGGCAAGTACTCTGATGTTTGGCGACTCCTGCATAACAGCCGCCACCACTCGGCGAGCTCCTAATATGTGCCAGGAGCACAACAGGCACATCATAGGCCCTTGGCCTGGGAGCCTGGTATTCACCACAATTTCCATCTTTCAGGCTCACTACAAACAGTAGGTTTCTAATCCCTACAACGAATGGATGAATACATTAACTCAATAAAACAAGAGAACTCAATAAAAGATATTTGAGAAGATATTTTTTAAGACATTGCCTGTTTAATAATAAAGCGTAATTTCTCTGTTATAATAAAGGGTAAAGTTCTGTTATAAAAATTTCACAGAAAAAGGAAGTGACTTTCCCAGCTTGCATGTTTCATAACACCTGAGTTCACACACGGGATTCCACACCGTGGGGCTGGTATGAAAGGAGAATGGTGGCCAGGGAAGCTCAACCAACACCATGGGTTCCAGGTGGGGCTCAGGGGGACTTCCGGAAGCCAATCTGCTTCTGTGCGGACAGAAGCAGCCACTCTGTGAGTTTCCTCATCTTTAAAATGAGGAAGTTACACACATGGGGTGGGGTCCTTCCCAGCTCTGAATTTCCCATGCTGTCAACTCTAAGGCTACGGCAGGGCACTTGTTTGGGCCAGTTCGCTGTTAGTGGAACAACAGTCCTGAGATATAAAAGATGTGTCATCTTTTATAATAGAAAAAACCCAAACTCTAAATACCCACCTACAAGGAAAGGACTTGATACACGACGATGCTTGCTTACTGTTGTAGAAAAGGCTAATGGAGAGCTGCCTCCAAGACAGGCTGATGAGGGAAAAAGCAAGTTCCAGTTACAATAATTATATGAGCCCTCTCAAAGTCCTGCTGTATATTTTACGCCACCAAACAGATGTTTCTGCAATAAGGAGAAAACCCACTCTAGAAATGGGTGCGCTTGGCAGGACAAGGGTTTTAGGGCAGGAGGACACTCCAAGTCTAGTAGCCTTTATCGCCTTATCTGTCAGGTTTATATTTTTACAAGGACACAATATTCAAATTATCATGAAAAATAAATTGCATCAATGAACATAAATGTGAGCAAACTCCAGGAAATAGTGGAGGCAGAGGAACCCGGTGTGCTGTAGCCCACGGGGTCTCAAAGAGTCGGACAGGACTTGACGACCGAACAACAGCAAAGGGCATTCACCCCGTGATCCGAGCCACCCTTGGGCTGCAGTGTTCTGGGTTATCTGGGAGCTGGTCCTGAGGAGGAGGCCTCCCGTTGGGCACTCAGGGTCTGGAGCAGCTTCTCCTCGTGGAGATGGAGCCAGGAGCGGAGGTGGAGCCCAACTGCAGGGACCCAGCCCAGAGGACCCGCTCTGGCCAGCAGGGAGTCCCTGGGGAGGGACAGAACCTGGGTCACCATCAATTAGGGACCCTGAGGCTGGGAGAGCGTGCTGACTGGGGCAGAAGGCACTGCAGGGTAGGCCTCCAGGTCTGGAGTGAGGACACCAGCCTGAGCCCCGCCCATGTACTAGAGGGTACATGGCATGGGCTCTCTGAGTGCCAGTATCCGAACCTGGAAAACATGGACAGTCATGCCCGCGTCTGTCCTTTATCTGGTAGGTCTGGGAACCAATGAGACAGGAAGATCAGCTGTAGACTACACAGGGTCTAACTGCACATCTGCAACGATACACTGACTTCCCCTAAAGACCCCAGCACGGTCACTGCAGAGAAAAGGGAAGCCAACAAGAAGAGAGAGATAGAGGATGAGGCCAACGCCCACGTGAGTCCGCCAGGATTACAGGAGAAACGGTGGAGCTGGGCGGGTATCAAAGGGCTAAACCAGCGGTCTCGCAGCCAATGAAAATCTCCCA
This sequence comes from Bison bison bison, assembly GCF_000754665.1. NCBI lineage: Eukaryota > Metazoa > Chordata > Mammalia > Artiodactyla > Bovidae > Bison > Bison bison. Next base: position 169,519 of record NW_011494694.1, on the reverse strand, counting down.
CAGTCTCCACCATGACACGCAGGCAACTGCTCGCAGTGGGCAAGAGAGCAGAGGCTGCAGCCAGATGCTCAGGGTCAAGCTGCACGTCCACCATTAACCAGCTATGTGACCTTGAGCAAGTTACTTAACCCCTCTGTGCTGTAGTTGCTTCCTCTGTAAAATATAGTGATAATCTCATCTCATAAGTCATTTTGAGGGTTGGTTAATGAGTTCATAGCGATGATGTACTTAGAACAGAGCCTGGCAGGAAGAAAGTACCAAATAGTCATCTGTGAAATGGAGAAACAGGACAAAACGCAGGTCTTCGCGCCCGCCATCAGGATGCCCACTACGGAGACGGTCTGGTCTTTCTCTATGTTGTCTCTGGCCATCGGGATGCCCACTACGGAGACGGTCTGGTCTTTCTCTATGTTCTCTCTGGCCATCGGGATGCCCACTACGGAGACGGTCTGGTCTTTCTCTATGTTCTCTCTGGCCATCGGGATGCCCACTACGGAGACGGTCTGGTCTTTCTCGTAGGTGTCCACGGTGCCCTGCAGCTAATGAAGTGCGTCTACATGCCGCATCCCACGGGCAGCCTGTGCTACTCATGGCTCCCCGCTGACTGCACGGGCGTCCAGGACTGAGTAAGGCTGAGTTTTAAGGTGCCTTGTGAGAGCGTTCTTTCATGCATCCACCATTGTGAGGCTCTTTGCGGGGAGCTGCAGAGGACAGAAAGCGGTGGCAGTTACAGCCGTCTTCTTTCTTCTTGGTTGCTCGGTTTTGCGGGATCTTAGTTCCCTGACCAGGGATTGAACCCGAGCCCTCTGCACTAAGAGCACAGTCCTAACCACTAGGCCTCCAGGGACATTGCTATGTGGTTTCCACAGCTTTGATGATGCAGAAAGGCGCTAGGTCATCGGGCAGATATTAATATTACAGTGCTATACGCCTTCCCTTCGTCAAATCCCTCTCCCCCTCTTTCAAGAGAACGCGATTGGTTTGCACTCGGCAGCACCAGCTTCCAGCTCCGCCTTCATCACCCAGTGAAGACGGGCACCGAGAGGCTGGTGCCCCCGGCCCGCCTCCCTCCCCGCAGGATGTGCACAGGGCCCCTCATGCATCTCTCCTGCCTCCAGTCCCTCTCTCACCAGGAATGTTTTTAAGTGTTTTTCTGTTTTGTTTAAAGAAAAAAAAAATCTTCCAGAAGATCTATCTTTTAACATACGGCTCTTTCTTAAAACAACAGGCTAGGTTTTCTGAGCAGAAATCACAGAAGAACATGCTAGAGTTTCTTAAAAACTGGTACTGCTGGCTGATCCCCAGGGCAGAGCCCCGTGGAGATCCCAGCTCACTGGGCTTCTTGGGGATATTTCCCTGGCTGGCGACAGAATTAGTGGAAATGGGAGTTCCACTGAACCCACTTCTTCAGCACCTTCGGTCCCTCAGCTGAGCCATTCGCCTTCAGGGGCAGCCGGCTCAGAGGAGGGAGCTGAGAGCCACAGGGCCAGGTTCTTCCACAAAAATAGCCCTGTTTCTCCCACACGGCTTCCTGTGGGGGTGCCCCTGAAATAGTCAGCCGCCCATTTCCACAGTCGATTTTATCTGGAATGTCACAGTTGAGTAAACATAAAATACAGCAGGAAAATATAATTGAGACAAAATATAATCAGAAAAACACACACACACACACACACAGATAATTGAAGCAGAATAAATCAGTAGGCGCAGGTTATTTCAGAGCCTGGTTTTGAAACACTGGATTGCCCAGAAGATTGATTTCCATGTTGGGAATCGGTTACATGGAAGCAGGGAACGGTTCAGAGATCCGCACGGCTCATTCCGAATTCCGGCTCTGTGTTCCACCTCTTTGCAAAGTCCTGTCAGGACGCACGTGCGCTGGGAGGTCAGAGAGCCCGCTGCCTTCTTCACAGGGAAGGAAGGGCTGAAAACAGATTTAGGTGGAGGACTGTTTTGGAGGCTCTGGCAAACATTCTACCAAGCGGATAAAGAGGACGAAGAAATGGAGAAGCAGTGGGGACAGGGAGGTCCAGGCAAAGCTCATAGGAAGCCTCGTGACCTTGTGCTCCTGAGGACAGATGGGCCATGGTTCTAAAACACGTCTCCACACCCCAAGGGACCAGCGACCCCCGGGTCTCACTGCTGAGCTCAGCACCGTCTGTCAACCACCCAAGGGGAGGAAATGCTCCTTCGGATTTGGGCTCCCCATGCTCTTTTATCATCCTTTCTCCTGAGTTCCAGAAGGAAAACGCCGGGGTGGCTCTCAGCGGGGCCGCCTGAGGCCCACGTGACTCCTCACGACTGCACGCGGCACCAGCTCCTCCCACCTCTGTCCATCCCCAGCCTGGGCGCCTGGGAAGGGCTCTATGCTGACTGTGACCTTCTGGGCCTGGGCTCCCAGGGGGATTAGGGAGAGGGGCTGCAAGATGAACAGCACAAGGGCCTAGAATACTGGGTGAGTAGGGACCGGATAAAGCTGTACAGAAAGCACAGGTGAGTTAGGGCAGGTGCACCTTCACGGGGGGCTCAGACGGTGAAAAACCCACCATCAGCGCAGGAGACGTGGGTTCGATCCCTGGGTCAAAGAGCCCCTGAAGAAGGGCATGGCAGCCCACTTCAGTATCCTTGCCTGGAGAACCCCATGGACAGAGGTGCCTCGCGGGCTACAGTCCATGGTGTCACAAGCATGGGACACAACTGAGCGACTAATACTTCCACTTTTCCCCTCCAGGAGGATCCACCTGGAGTTAAGAGCCTGGGCCATGGTCGACGGTCCTGTCCCTGGCCCCTTGCAGAATCTCCAAGGTCCTCCTTCTGAAAAGCAAAACCCTAACTCCTCAGGACCAATGAGACACCACATGGGTATATACACACCTACCAGCACACACACGTGTGTACAACATAGATGTGAAGGGATAGACGGAGAGAGAAATCCACACTGGAAAACAGACCTACCTGCCTCTCAAGCATCCACAAAGCAGATTAGGGAAACGTTCTCGGATTTTGTCCTCAAAGAAAAGCTCAGTCAGTTCCTGAAAAGAGCTCCAGTTCAGATCATTAGTCTCCGGTCACAGCGGGTTCTCTGATCACAAATAACGCCCTACATCTTTCTTCGTTTATTCCAGCGGCCTCCTTGCAGCACAGAAGCCAGTCCTGTGGGGACTGCTGGCAGTGCCCTGGGCACAGGGTGAAGACAGGTGGATCTGACTTGCTCTGGGGGTGAGGAAGGTGCTGGGGAGACGCATGGACCCCAACAGAGGCCAGGTGAAATGCTGCCGAGTCATGACTCGGGGAGTCTTTGCTCCTTGGATTTTCTGCAGTTTTTCCTTCGTGAACTTTGATGTTGCTCTTTGATTCATGGCTTCATGTCGGTCAGAACTTCACTGTAGATTGTACTTCTGTTGTTATAATTGTTGTTCACTTAGTCATGTCCGACTGTGTGCAACCCCATGGGCTGCAGCACGCCAGGCTTCCCTGTCCTTCACTATCTCCTGGAGTTTGCTCAAACTCATGTCCGTCGAGTCGGTGATGCCATCCAACCATCTCATCCTCTGTCGTCCCCTTCTCCTCCTGCCCTCAATCTTTCCCAGCATCAGGGTCTTTCCATAATGCATGTCCTTTAATGCTTTTTTTCCTTCAATTGAACCTTGTTTGTTATGCATCTTTTGCAAATTCTGTTTCCCTTTCCATTTGAAATCTATTTAGTTCAGACTTTCAGTCTTTCCTAGATACATTATTTAGGAGGCATTTTTAAAATACAAATAGGTAGGTTTTGTTCTTCCACTCAGTCTGAGACTGTTTTAGATATGTTTAACCATTTATATTTTTGAAATGAAAACTACACGGGGCCCTAGTCTTGCTGTTATATTTCACACTGTGTCTCTCCATTTGCCTGTCTCCCTTGTTTTCTGTTTTTGCCATCTGGTCTGCTTTCTGAGTTTTGTGTTTTGTGTGACCCTATTCTGTTACCTTGGACCAGCTATAACTCACTTTAATTTAATGGTTTTATGATAAAAGTGAATACTCACTCCTGATTCAGCACCTTTAGGCAGACTTTCTCAGTAACCTAGTTTGAAAGACAAATATTTTGCTTCCTTCCTGCATCTATCTCCTCTTTACTTTCCATTTCTGGCTTATTAAATCACAATATTTAATTTTTCCAGTAATTTAATAACTTGTCTCTTGATTTATCAAGTTGGAATCCTTTCTCTTGACTCACTGCTCTGAGAGTTGGGGGCGTGCAGAGTTAGGGAGGGGGCAGGCTTTTCCCACCTCATCTTCCCCTTCCTCTGTCTTTTCTGATTTTACATGGTTGGAGTCAGTGACATTTCATTCTCTTTTGCAAAATCCCACAGTTATATGGCTTCATTTCTATATTTAAATAGATGCGATATTTTCTATTTTCCGTGGCTTTTCTTTTTATCCCTTGGCTTGCTGGACTTAATTTAAAAAAAAAAAATTAAAGAAAGGCTTAAGGTTGTTTCATTATCTGGTTTCTCCTTTATTTAAAACATGTCTCAATTTTCCTTATCTTTGAAGAAAACTGTGGTTCAGTAGTAAATTTTCATGTGTCATGTTACAAGACATTTTCTTTTTTAATCAGTACATTTGGAAAAACCTATATGTATTGTAGTATCTTAAGGTCTACAACTTACATTTTTAATCTTTATTTATAATATATTAAGATGAACAATTTGGCCACCTCATGTGAAGAGTTGACTCATTGGAAAAGACCCGGATGCTGGGAGGGATTGGGGGCAGGAGGAGAAGGGGACGACAGAGGATGAGATGGCTGGATGGCATTACTGACTCGATGGACATGAGTCTGGGTGAACTCCGGGAGTTGGTGATGGACAGGGAGGCCTGGCGTGCTGCGATTCACGGGGTCGCAAAGAGTCGGACACGACTGAGCGACTGAACTGAACTGAAGAGAAACAACTTGTTGAAAATCATGACTGAAAATCATCTGAGATAACCTGGACATTCAGACAGTGGTTTAAGAATCTTCTACATCAAAAGACAGATATTCAAACTTGCATTTAATTGAAAAAAATGATGGTGAACATGATCAATGCTTGATGTGCTTCAGTGTCCAATTATGAGAGAAATTTGTCTTAGCTTTCTTGAGACCTAGATCCTGTCTTTTAGGTTCTAAAATTGCCTTTTATGTCTGACTACGTTACAATCACTTTGAAGGTCTCATCACAGAATTCAGGTAACCGTTCTGAGTAAAACACAATTGAGGATAGTCAAGGCTCCATCAAAGGGTGTGAGCAGAGCCTGGAAAGGAAGCTCTGCTTTCGCAGACAGCGTGTCCTGCAAGCGTGATGAGCTTGGTTGGGACGGGTGTGTCTGTCTCAACGGAGGAGTCGGGGTTTGCTTTTCTACGAATTGTCCTTGCAAGTGTCAAGTTTTTCTACAAGCTCAGAATGCAAGAGCTCTGCTCTTCTGCTGTTGAGCAGCTGAATCAGGAGAGTTAAAGGCGGAAGGCTGGCTCCCGGGGGAGAGCGAGCAGGTGAAGACATCCTGCAAAGTGGTGGGAGTGCTGGCTGAGGGGCCAGGGGTCGACCCCGGAGACAGAAGGCGGCCAGACCTGGGCTGTCCCGCAGGACAGGCTGGCGCTAGGGAGGACGGTCCCTTCCGTTATCTGGGCTCAAACATCCCTGAACCCTGCTGGGAGGAGCCTCCTCCCGCGCCGGTCCTCCTGGTGCCGAGAGCTGACCGGGGTCTGCGGGGCTCTCAGCAGGGACGGGCTCTGGGTCCACAGGCAGAGGCCAGAGGGAGGCGCGAGTCTCTCATCATCCGCCCCGTCCCGAGCCTTCCCGGCTCCCGGGCCCGCCCTGCCCGCTGTTTCACCCCTCTGGCTCCTCCTGACTCTGCGGCCCGGCCCCAGACCTCAGCCCACCCCTGTCCCTTCCAGGTTAAACCGAGATGGAACACGGCCTTTCCTCCCTAAGCGCCGCCCACTGCCGGGGCGGGTAACCTGGTTCTCCTTGCCCAGTTCAGACTCCCGACCCAAACACAAGGAATCAACAACGCAGCTCCTCACACTGCGGGAAGACGACTGCCCCGCTCTCATGAGCCGTTGCGAGCTGTGCGCAATTAGGAGGATCCAGCCATTCGCTCCTCTACCTGCCGATTAAAAGTCAGTCATTCCGGAAGGGCGTTAAGAGACCTAACAGACTGAAACACAGGTACTCGGGGCCTGAGCCGAGTACACAGGTACAGGGCCGCAGCGGCCGATGGCAGCGTCTTCACATTTGCTCGGCCACAACGAGAGCACGAGAGCACGTGCTGCTGGGCGCCAGGCACCCGGGCCAGACGCTGGGACCGACGCTGAGCCACACTGAGCAAAGCCATCGTCTATTTATACAGCAGTTCCTCCTTCGGGGATATTTAAATATTTCATCAATTTACCCCATGAAGTATTAAACAACTTCACCTTTCCCATGACAGCCTTGTCACACACAGAATGATAAAATAGCACAGATTTGAGAAGTTCCCATCTTCTGGTTAGCGCACTCAGCAGAGCCTTATTCAAACAGAAAGCAGTCTCAGTTTACAGACTCCCAAACTCTGTGCATTATCCTTGTGCAACTTCAGCTTCAGCCTGAGTCTTGGTTCACAGTAAGGTGACCTTGGATTAAATTCCCAGCTAATCTGAAAGAAGTCTGAGAAGCCTTTTGGCTGGTCCACACAGGAGACCCTCGGTAGCATAACCAGGGCTGGCAATGGCTCTTCTCTGCCCCCAGCCACCCCACCTCTAGGCATACACCACAGACGCACGAGGAAATGTTCGCACAGCAGTGATCTGCAAAGCAAAATAATACTAACACCAAAAACAGGAAAAACCTTGAATCTCTACAGGTGAGAGAATTGATCATAATACCCTCATGATGGACTGGCCTGCATTTCCAGGGACATTGCAGCAGAGAGCTCAAGGAAGTTAAGTAAGAAAGAGGCAGTTGGGACTTTCCTGATGGTCCAGTGGTTAAGAATCCACCTTCCAATGCAAGGGGCACGAGTTAGATCCCACATGCCACATGGCCAAAAAACAGAGGCAGTATAATGTATGTTATGGGTACAAACTGAATCCCACTGTATAACGTACTGATTGTTTTACTAAAAATATGTTCTGTAGGTTCCCAAATGATAAAGTTCACAGTAAAACTCCCAGAAACAGCCAGACCCGTCAACAAATGCAGAACAACCCATTTTCCAGTTGCTTACCCCTGAAATGGCACTAAACACATAGATAATTTGGGAGCTACATCTGCGTAAGCTACAGTGTCTGCTGCCTTCAGAAAACTCGAGATGCGTGGAGCCGGACGCATTGGTGTTACACGGCCGACACGACAGGGTTAAACATTTGTCTCAAGACTTACTCAGCCCTCTGGCTCATGCTGCTCTGCTATGTTTTGGATGTTATTTCAAAGCAGTGATCTGCTGAGATTTCTTCTGAAGAGTCAGACGAAATCATTTTCTACAGGAAGGGTGCTGTAATTGTGCATTGCTTGCTCACTGTTCTCAGATGAGTCCCAAATTAAAATTTCATTTCTTCCACCACGGCCAGCCCAGTCAACAGAACAGACCTCGTAATGTTTTCCCTGTCCTTTTCTTCTCACTCCTCGTCATCTGTCCAGTAAAATTCGTGCAAATACAAAACCGAAGCACAAAATATTCAGGTTGCCTGTAGTGGGGATGGTCGTGTGTGTTAAGTCGCTCAGTCGTGTCCAACTCTTTGTGACCCCATGGACTGTAGCCCACCAGGCTCCTCTGTCCATGGGATTCTCCAAACAAGAATACTGGAGGGGGTTGTCACACCCTCCTCCAGGGATCTTCCTGACCAGGGATAGAACCCGGGGCTCCTGCATCTCCTGCACTGCAGGCGGATTCTTTACCAGCTGAGCCACCAGGGAAGCCCCATGCTTGGACAATACTCATTTTAAGTTAAAAATATAATTTTTGCTCCATCACTGTCTCCTAATTTGCCCTTCACATTTCATACATATAGATACTTTTTCTTATCAATTAGCATTTCAGTGTCTGTCTTACTGTTGAATATTCCAATTGTGTATTGATGTACAGGATACATGAACGCATTTATATAACCGTGTATTGATACTGGCTGTTTCCAGTTCACTACTGTTATAATTAAACTGACAGAAAGGAACATTACAAATCAACAATCCTAAAACCTACTGTTTTGGGAGGAAGTCTCCCAACATTTTAGAAACCCTTCCAGAAAACTTCACAGCTCAGTCTTCCAAACACATTTCTTACTGCAGAGAGGCAGTGGAGGCCAGCTTGGAAGGAGGACTTCGTGCAGGGGAAGGGGAAGGGCCAGAGGCCAAGGCCACTCAGGATCAGAGTCAGATACCAGGCTGGAAGGAGACCAAGGCAGATCTCAGACACAGAGGGCTCCGCCGTGACGGCCAAGGGCAGAGCGCGGTCCCAGCAGCGCTAACACGGGAGTCTCCGTGGCGCCTTTGGGCAGGTGCTGCCTCGTAATCTGGCATAGTTAACTGTCTTCCGAGCTGGTCTCCAGGGCCCTAGAAGCTATATGAACCAGTACTGGTTCCATTGACACACAAAGAGAACGTGGCCTTCTTGGGTTAAAAAAAATCAACACAATTGGATGCAATGGGATCAGGCAGGGAGATGGCAAACTTTTACCCAGAACTTGGGTGGTCCCAACTGTGGGGTTTCAGAAGAAAAGTCCTGAAGGAGAAATGTCTGATTCCAGCAACGGGATCAGTCAAAAAGAAAATACCCAGAGGCTTCAAACGTTATTCATTCCTTTCCTGCCAACGCTCCCACGTGACACTCCTGAGCCTCACACAGGGAGGGATGTTAGTTGCTCAGTCGTGTCTGACTCTTCATGACCCCAAGGACAATAGCCTGCCAGGCTCCTCTGTCCATGGAATTTTCCAGGCAAGAATACCGGAGTGGGTTGCCATGCCCTCCTCCAGGGGATCTTCCCAAACCAGGGATTGAACCTGGATCTCCTGCACTGTAGGCAGATTCTTTACCATCTGAGCCACCAGGGAAGCCCCAACACAAACCTCACACAACAGGGGAGTGATTGCAGACCCAATGCACTGCTTTGTATGTTTGCAAGATAAGTATTTGTGAAAACATATAGGCTCTGGAAATGTGAACCGTCTCATACAAACGCCAGCAATACTGCTTCAGTGGAGACTGTAGAAGAAATCAAGAGTTATTTTTAAACAGAGAGGGAAAAAATCCTAACATCAGAAATAAAATTTACAAGCATTTGCAGATATTTATAAAACGCGTGACAAGTTCAGTGTCTGCACTGTCACTCAGATTTAACTTGTCTAAACTCACGTCTTCACTGACTTTAACATTTCCTCTTTTCCTTGATGTTATTCACGGCGCTATTTCATATTTAAATAGCTGGAAACCTACAGGCCACTTAAAGCTGTGATGCAAAACAAATCTTTGATCAGATAAACTTAGAGTTACGAACTCCACAAAACTCACTAGGAATAAAGATCCTAAATGGATTACTTAAACACAATTGTTAGGTCAGAAGCATAATCCTACGCATTTATGAAAGTACTCCAGTTTCCAATCAGAGACATCCTTATTAGAGCTTTTCTCTGAAAACTGGCCCTGCCCTTCAGATTAGCCTGGGAGTCCATCTGCTAGAGTTGAACCAGAAAGAAGGCTGAGCACATAAGAACTGATGCTTTCAAACTGTGGTGGTGGAGAAGACTCTTAAGAGTCCATTGGACTGAAAGAAGATCAAACCAGTCAATCCTAAAGCAAATCAGTCCTGAATATTCATTGAAAGGACGGATGCTGAAGCTGAAACTCCAATATTCTGGTCGCCTGTTGTGAAGAGCGGACTCATTGGAAAAGACTCTGATGCTGGGAAAGATTGGGGGCAAAAGGAGCGCAGAGCAGAGGATGAGATGGTCGGATGGCATCACCGACTCAACGGACATGGATTGGAGCAAACTCTGGGAGATGGTGAAGGACAGGGGAGGCTGGTGCGCTGCAGTCCTTGGGATCGAAAAGAGCCAAACATGACTGAGTGACTGAACAACAACACTGTACCTGAGTCAGGTGGCTGACACAGAGCAGGGACCCTGTAAATTCCACACAGGTCAGAGAAAGAGCTTGCTGCTGCTGGATCGAGAGCCTTACGGTGAGGACCCCCGAGGTCACAGAGGACACTCACACTCCTGCACGGCCCTCCCTCTGGCCAGCGCCACACTCCGTGGAACTCCTGAGACAGGACACACATGTCCATGTAGGGGAGTCACCCATCTTGGGAAGCTTCTGGATCCGAGAAGAGCCAAGTGTGAACCGGACCTGCCTCCCCACAGCGTCCACCCACTGGGCCCACAGTGTCCAGAGCCCCTCTCCGCAAAACGGCCAAGTATTTGGAAACCTTCCCTGCGTTCACTTTGTTCTCCCAATGTGTTACAACACCGGCTCCTTCACTGTTTCCTAGGGCACCCGTTCAGAGAACTTATTCACTAAATGCCTATGGAGCACTTACCAGGGCGGGGCCTGCTCCAAGAGCCCAGGGCCCTGTCCGAGGCCCTGCGTTCCAGCGGCTGGGGGAAGGGGGCCCAGGACCTCAGCGCGCCTCTCCGGGCTCTGCTCCCTGCTGGGTTAGCGGGTCAGCAGAGCACAGGAACCACTGTGAGCTGCCCCTCCTGGTGCAGAGTCCACGCCTCTTCCTCTGCATCCTAGCAAACAACTTGACTCCAGTTTGGCATTGTTGAAAATTGACTCAGAATAATCACCTGTTCTAGTGCCTATTCTAAAATAATTTTCAGCCCGATGATCTGCTTACTTTCCTGGTGGCCCAGGGGCTCACAGGACCTAAAATGAGCAGAGAGGAAAAGGGACAAAGATGGGCTGTTTAACAGAACCACAGAGAGTAACTGTCTCCCTACAGGGAAAATTAAATTCCTATATCACTGTATACAAAATCAGATTTAGTACAATAATTTCATATTAGAAGAAAAAGGAGACAGTCTTTAGGTTTTTAAGTAGGAAGAATTGTTTAAATGACAGGCAAACAGGAAACAAAAAAATATATTGATTGGTTTGAAGAAATCAAAACCTTATTGCAAAAGATCTCACACAGAGTTAAAGACAACAAGCCATTTGAAGTTATTTGGAGCATTAGTGACAAGGGATTAATGTCTAAAATTTATAAATAATGTCAGGAATCACTAAGGAGAAGACAGATAACCCAACAGAGAAATAAACTCTATGGACCTAACAGAAACAGAAGATATTAAGAAGAGGTGGCAAGAATACACAGACGAACTATGCAAAAAAGATCTTCATGACCCAGATACCCACGACAGTGTGATCACTCACTAGAGCCAGACATCCTGGAATGTGAAGTCAAGTGGGCCTTAGAAAGCATCACTATGAACAAAGCTAGTGGAGGTGATGGAATTCCAGTTGAGCTATTTCAAATCCTAAAAGATGATGCTGTGAAAGTGCTGCAATCAGTATACCAGCAAATCTGGAAAACTCAGCAGTGACCACGTGACTAGAAAAGGTCAGTTTTCATTCCAATCCCAAAGAATGTTCAAACTACTGCACAATTGCACTCATCTCACATGCTAGCAAAATAATGCTCAAAATTCTCCAAGCTAGGCTTCAACAGTCTGCAAACTGAGAACTTCCAGATATTCAAGCTGGACTTAGAAAAGGCAGAGGAACCAGAGATCTAATTGCCAACATCCATTGGATCATATGAAAAAAAAAAAAACAAAATTCCAGAAAAACATTTACCTCTGCTTCATTGACTACACTAAAGCCTTTGACTGTGTGGATCACAACAAACTGTGGAAAATTCTGAAAGAGATGTGAATACCAGACCACCTTACCAGCCTCCTGAGAAACCTGTATGCAGGTCAGGTAGCAACAGTTAGAACCAGACAAGGAACAAGGGACTGGTTCAAAATTGGGAAAGGAGGACGTCAAGGTTGTATATTGTCACCCTGCTTATTTAACTTATATGCAGAGTACATCATGAAAAATGCCGGGCTGGATGAAGCACAAGCTGGAATCAAGATTGTGGGGAGAAATCTCAATAACCTCAGATATGCAGATGATACCACCCTTATGGCAGAAAGTGAAGAAGAACTAAAGAGTCTCTTGATGAAAATGAAAGAGGAGAGTGAAAAAGCTGGCTTAAAGCTCAACATTCAGAAAACTAAGATCATGGCTTCCCATCACTTCATGGGAAATAGATGGGAAAACAATGGAAACAGTAGCTGACTTTATTTTGGGGGGGCTTCAAAATCACTGCAGATGATGATTGCAGCCATGAAATTAAAAGACACTTACTCCTTGGAAGGAAAGTTATGACCAACCTAGACAGCATATTAAAAAGCAGAGACATTACTTTGCCAATAAATGTCCGTCTAGTCAAGGCTATGGTTTTTCCAGTAGTCATGTATGGATGTGAGAGTTGGACTGTAAAGAAAGCTGAGCACTAATGAATTGATGGTTTTGAACTGTGGTGTTGGAGAAGACTCTTGAGAGTCCCTTGGACTGCAGGGAGATCCAGCCAGTCCATCCTAAAGGAAATCAGTCCTGAATATTCATTGGAAGGAGTGATGCTGAAGCTGAAGCTCCAATACTTCGGCCTCCTAATGGGAAGAGCCAAATCACTAGAAAAGACTGTGATGCTGGGAAAGATTGAAGGAAAAAGGAGAAGGGGGTGGCAGAGGATGAGATGGCTGGATGGCATCACCGACTGGATGGACATGAGTTCGAGCAAACTCCAGGAAATAGGGAAGGACAGGGAAGCCTGGTGTGCTGCAGCCCATGGGTCACAAAGAGTCAGACACGACTAGCGACTGAACAACAACATGAAGAGACAATTCACGTGGAAACCAAAATTGTCAACTAAATATTTCATTAAATGTCCAACCTCAGCAGTAACAGAGAAACACAAAATGTGTCATGCACTAGTTTGGCAAAATGTTTAAAGAGTCTGAAAACATCGTCCCACTTACTAGAAATTGAAATAGAGAGCAATTACCAACACCTAATAAAACTGAAAATGTACAGACTTCTAGCTGCAATTGCACTTCTGTGGCTGTAACTGCAAGAAACTCAAGATGCCACTGCAGTGATGTCTACCAGCCAAAATTTGGGAATAATATGGGTGTCCATTCGTGAGGGAAAGAACAAAAAATCAGTAACACATTGAAGGAACAGGGCAGTTGCAGAAAAACACGTGTACTCTGATTCTACTGACGAAACTCTGAAAATGCACAGAACAGCTCGACATGCTGTCTGTACGCAGACTGCTTTCACGTGAGTTTAAAATGTGAAGACGAGAAGGGAGACCATGTGTCAGATTCAGGGCAGCAACTGCCTCTGGCGGGAAAGAGGTAGTGGGTGGGATTGAGGAGGTTTTCAAAGGTGGCACCGGTTGGTTTCAACATGATCTGAAGCAAAGATACTCTGTGTTATTCTGGCGTGGTGGCTACTCAAGCATTATCTCCAAGCTTGGATGCTGAATGTTCAATCATCTTTTATCCGTCCCTAAATTCAATTTCCTCCCAATTGAAAAAGGAAACACACAAACACAAACAGAAGCTGGCACTTTAGTGAATAACTCAGCAGCTCCTAATGAGCACACCACCCAACTGAATCAGGATAATTAGAACCCTCCTGTCATTTAGAAAGGGCTTCCCCGGTGGCTCAGATGCTAAAGAATCTGCCTACAATGAGGGAGACCTGGGTTCGATCCCTGGGTCGGGAAGATCCCTAGGAGAAGGGAGTGGCAACCCAGTCATTTAGAAAGTGCTGGGACGGGCGGAGACCCTCCACGGCCGTGAATTCTCCCCACAACATTTAGTATGGAGCAGAGGACTGCTGTAAAGGAAAGCCAATACATTTCCCCAAAGACCATTCTGATAAGGAAAGAAGACGAGAAAGGTCCGTGTGCACTGCCACCCAGGCTAGCTTTTCTGTGCTTTTTTTCTGCCTATTTCTCTGAGAAGGCGGGCTGGCCCCAGAGCCTGAGCCAACTACAAGCACCCTTTGGTGAGGGTCTATGCCATCAGTCCCACACTGGAGGCACAGGGAGCCTGGAGGCAGGTCTGAGGACCGAGCCACCAGCTCCAGGAAGGTGCCCAGGACAGCTGATGTCGCAGCATCTCAGATCACAGGTACACAGCGGGCGAGGACCTTCCAGCACCCACTGCGGGCAGCCTCAGTCCACAGGGCAGGATCGGCCCAGCAGGGAGGACCTGGAGAGCAGCCCCCAGGGGGAACCACAGGGCCAGATGCCCAGGCGGAGCGCAGAACAGGCCTGAAGCCAAGCGCTTCCTGAATTTCAGGGCTTCGCTGCGCCCCCGTCCTAAGGCATGTGAGAACTGAACACACAGCAGAAGGCGGAGGCCCCCGGTTGCCATAGCAGTGGCCCTGCTGGGCCTGCTACTCTGCAGAGAGCGTCACTGTGCCCCTGGCACCCAGGAGTCGTCCTGCTCCCTGGGGACCCTCGGGGCAAGGAGACCCCGAGACCCGCTGGAGGATCTGATGAGGTTCTAGTCATCGGGCTGATTTGTGTACCGTCCACGCACACGGACACTGCAGGGGGTTCTCTCCCTGCCCCTCCTCACCTTCTCACTGCAGGACCGATACAAACCAGGCCCACACCGTGCTGGCCCCCGCCACCCGTCAGAAATCGTGGCGGAAATCCCCAGTGAGAAAGCAGATCTTCAAAGGACAGGAGAGCTTGGAATACTCTCCTTCTTCCACAAGCTCCTGCCCTGTCAGCGCGCCCGTTGCACTGGGACCCTTAGAGGTCACAGCATCGCAAGCCTGGGCATCTGGACCTGTCCCGACACCCGGATTTCTCCATATGGTCCCTGCCCCGCTGTCCAGGAGCAGACGCCGCTGCTCCCTGGCCTGCAGACCCCCGAGCTCAGGAAACGCCAGCCACTGACCTGCAGTTTCCTCTTTACAAAGTCCCTGAGGACACGCACGGCTGCAGCTGCAGTGGCCTCTGCAGGCCTGGGCTGGGGTCCCTCGCCCTCCGCCGGGCAGGCCGGCCGGTCGTGGGCCATGGGGGCCGCTGGTGCGAACGCACAGCCACTTGGCAACCAAGATTGGCGAGGTGCCCGGGGAGGCCCCTGGAGTGATCAGGGTCCCTGGGGGTTTCCCTGCCTTTCAAAACACGTGCCTCCAGGACAACAG